>NW_026988441.1:30955000-31522500 GCF_030222135.1 Aotus nancymaae
TATTTTATTTAGAGATGGACTCTTGTTTGTCACCCGGGCTGGAGTGCTGTGGAGTGATCGTAGCTCACTGCAGCCTTGACCTCCTGGGCTCGAATGATCCTGCCGCCTCAGCCTCCCAATTAGCTAGGACCACAGGCGTGTGCCACCATGCGCGGCTAATTTTTAAATCTTTGTAGAAACAGGATCTCACTGTGTTGCCCAGGCTGGTCTCCAACTCCTGGCCTCAAGCAGCCCTCCTGCCTTGGCCTCCCAAAGTGCTAGAATTACAGGCATGAGCCACTGCACCTAGCTCCAGGATGACCTTTTAAAGGTTATTCATTGAACAATTATATTTCAGCTTCCTGCTGGGGCCAGGCGCTGTGCTGAGTGCAGTGTGCAACCCCTACCCTGCAGAGCCAGCATTGGGAACTATGCTAGTGAGAGAGTTAATAAGCAAATAAATGAAAATGCATGGTGTGCTGGTGATGGGTATCACGGAGAAATCAAGCCAAGACAAGGTATAGGAGTGCTGGGGCTGGCAGGACCTTCCCGGGCTGGTGGTGTTTGAGGAAAGACCGAAAGGAAGATGCAGGAGGAGCTGTGAGGGGATCTGGGGAAGAGAGAAACAGCCCATGCAAAGGCCCTGAGGCAGGACACTACCTGGTGTTTCCCATTTTTGAAATGAGGCCTTGCTCTGTTGCCCAGGCTAGAGTGCAGTGGCACAATCTCAGCTCACTGCAACCTCCACCTCCCAGGCCTGAGATCCTCCTACCTAAGCCTCCCAAGGAGCTGGGACCACAGGCGTGTGCCACCATGCCTGGCTAACTTTTTGTATTTTTCGTAGGGACAGGGTTTCACCCTGTTGCCCAGGCTGGTCTGGAACTTCTAAGCTCAAGCAATCAGCCTGCCTCAGCCTCCCAAAGTGCTGGGATTACAGGTGTGAGGTGTGAGCCACTGCACCCACCCATCCCAGATTTGGGAGGTCATCAGGCTTCTCCAAGGAGCCTTTGTATGATGGACTGTGGCTTTTGCTTGAATGAGGTGGGAGCCATGGAGGGTTCTGAGCAGAGGAAGGGAAGCGGCTGACTTAGAGGCTCACAAGCGCCCTCTGGCGGCCATGGGGGAAACATACTGTAGACAGCGAGGTGGGGAAGTGGAGTCCAGCCCGGAGGTGACGGGGCTGGACCAGAGAGAAGCTGAGAGGTGAGCGGTCCCTGAAGGAGTAGCCCAGGACCCGCCAGGGCTGGATGTGCTGAGGGGAGAGGGATCCAGGATGGCTGTCCGGTTCTTGAGTACCTGGAGGGACTGGGCTGCCATCCGCTGAGCTGGGGGATGGGGCGGGGGCTAAAGATGCGGTGAGAACCCTGCCCTGCCTGAGGACCATGTAGCTGGGCCCTCTCTGGGCACACCCTCTGTCTCTGCGAGGTAGGTCTGTTAGTCCCTGAATAGCAATGGGGAAATGGGTTCAGAGAGGCCAAGGGCCTGTTCTGAAGCTACACAGCAGATTGAAACCCAGGAGCTTTGACTCCCAGCTGACCACTCCTTCGTAGTTACCCTGGGGCCTGCCACTTCCCTAGGGACCTGCTGGATGCCTGAGGGCTTCCTGGAGGAGGCAGGCTCATGGGCAGCTGGGTTTGGGGCGTAGGCCAGAAGTGGGAGATGTAGCCAGAGGGTCATGTGTGGAGGGGCTGACTGCTGCCAGGAAGGGAGGAGACCAGGAGGGGGGCCCAGATCCCAGATCCCCACCTTGGTTCCCCACCCCCTCTCACCCAAGGCACTCAGACTCCCACCCACTCAAGCGCGCAGAGGGTTGCCATGGCAACCGCAGGCTAGGGCAGGCTAGAGGCACCCCCTCTCCTCCAGCAGCCGCCTCTCCTCCTGTTGCCCTCCCCATTCCCATCCCAGGGCACCCGAGGACAGAGTCTGGGCCTCAGTGGCCCACCCTGCTGCACCCACCCTTGACTTGAGACAGACGTAGGGCTCAGATGCAAACATCCAGGCAGGTGTGCAACCCCACTTCCCGTGGGTGAAATAGGGTCACCTATGACTGGGTGCAGTGGATTACTGGGTATACCTGTAGTTCCAGCACTTCGGGAGGCTGAGGCGGGAGGATTGCTTGAGCCAAGGAATTCAAGACTAGCCTGGGCAACATGGTGAAACCTCATTTCTACAAAAAATACAAAAATTAGCCAGGCGTTGTGTGTGCCTGTAGTCCCAGCTACTCAGGAGGCTAAGGTGGGAGGATCACTGGAGCCTGGGAGGTGGAGGCTACAGTGAGCTGAGTGTGCACCATTGCACTCCAGCCTGACTGACAGAGCAAGCCTCTGTTGTCTCCAAAAAAAAAAAAAAGGTCGCGGTGGCTCACGTCTGTAATCCCATTACTTTTGGAGGCCAAGGCGGGTGGATCACCTGAAGTCAGGAGTTTGAGACCAGTCTGACCAACATGGAGAGAACCCTGTCTCTACTAAAAATACAAAATTAGCCGGGCACTGTGGCACATGCCTGTAATCCCAGCTACTCCGGAAGCTGAGACAGGAGAATTGCTTGAGCCTGGGAGGGGGAGGTTGTAGTGAGCCAAGATTTCACCATTGCATTGCAGCCCAGGCAATAAGAGCGAAACTCCATCTCAAAAAAAGAAAGAAAGACAGGCAGACAAATAGGGTGACCTGAGACTACTGAGAGGTACCAGGTGGGGACAGACACAGGTGTGGGCTCACCTGGCCTCAGGTGCAGAACCGCCAGGCGTGACCAGCTCTGAGGATGCATAGTGATCACATCACTCAAATGTGGTGTGAGCCCAGGAGTGGGGGCACTTATGGCCTCCAGGGTCCCCTCACAGCCCACCAAGCCCCACCTGGGGGGCCAGCCTGCCTGGGTTCAAGCCTCCTGACCAGTTGAGTGTCCCTGGGTATGTCTCTTCAATGATGGGACCTCACTTCCCTCCTCTGTAAAGTGTGGGTACAAGCATCTCCCCTTCCCTAAATGGTTATTGGGATTACATGAGCTACACATGGAAGGTGATCAGGCTGGGACATGGAGGTGTCAGCCATTGTCCCTGGCATCTCAGGTGGCTCCTCGCTGGGGAAGCCAGCTAGACGTCCACCCTGTCAGTTGCTGTTTGCTGTAAATGGCTTCCCTAAAGTTCTGTGGCTCAGGGCCCCGCCCCCATCTCTGCTTCCTTCCTCACCCCGTGTCCTGACTCCCTATGTGAATTTCCTAGGCTCCTGTAACAGATTACCACAGACAGGACAGCTTTAGCAATAGAGACTCTATGGATTTATTTATTTATGTTTCAGAGATGGGATCTTGCTGTGTTGCCCAGGCTTAGCCTCAACCTCTTGGGCTCAAGTAATCCTCCCACTTCAGCCTCCCAAGTAGCTGGGACTACAGGTGCACGCCACCATGCTCAGCTACTTTTTTATATTTGTTTGTACAGACGGTGTCTCACGGTGTTACCCAGGCTGGTCTCAAACTCTTGGGCTCAAGCAGTTCTCCTGCCTTGGCCTCCCAAAATGCTGGGATGACAGGCGTGAGCCACTGCAGCCAGCAGCAGCACTGTGTCGCCTCCCAGCCCTGGAGGTTAGAAGTCCAACATGAGGGTGTCGTCAGGGTTGGTCCCTTCTGGGAGCCTTCAGGGAGAATCTGTCCCAGGCCTGTCTCCTGGCTTCTTCTGGTCATTACTGGCAGTCTTACCTGGCTTCTAGAAGCATCTCTCTGATCTCTGCCTTCATGGTCACATGGTCCTTCTTCTGTGATGTCTGTGTCCAAGTTTCCTTTTTTTTGAGACAAAATCTCACTCTGTCACCCAGGCTGGAGTGCAATGGTGCAATCTCAGCTCACTGCAACCTCTGCTTCCCAGGTTCAAGCGATTCTCCTGCCTCAGCCCCCTGAGTAGCTGGGACTACGCGTACCACCATGCCCGGCTAATTTTTTTTTGTATTTTTAGTAGAAATGGGGTTTCACCATGTTGGCCAGGATGGTCTCGATCTCTTGACCTTGTGATCCGCCCGCCTCGGCCTCCAAAGTGCTGGGATTTCAGGTGTGAGCCACTGCGCCCGGCCCGTCGTAAGGGCGCCAGTTGTTGGATTAGAACCCACACCAGTGACCTTATTTTAACTTGCTTATCCCTGTAAGGATTCCAGATATTCCCAACACAGTCACATTCGAGTTACCAGGAGTTAGGTAGGACTTCAACATATCGTTTGTTTGACACGGGGTCTCGCTCTCTTGCCCAAGCTGGAGTGCAGTGGTGCAATCACAGCTCCCTGCAGCCTCAACTTCCTGGGCTCAAGCGACCTTCCCACCTCAGCCTCCCCAATAGCTGGGACTACAGGCACGCGACACCATGCTTGGCTAATTTTTGTATTTTTTGTAGACATGGGCGGGGGGTCTCACTGTATTGCTCAGGCTGGTCTCAAACTCCAAGGCTCAAGTGATCCTCCCATCCTGGCCTCCCAAAGTACTGGGGTTGTAGGCGTGAGCCACTGTGCCCAGCCTGACATTTCTTGGGGAGGGCGCAATTCAATCCGTAACACCTCCCCCTCCAGAGGCCTCAGGGATGGTCAGGTCAGGCCTGGGTCTCCCAGGGGACACCCAACACCTGCCAAGCTGAGGCTGGTCCCTTGGGGGTGCCTGGAGCTTCCTAGGGGAGCCACTCTGGGGAGAAGGCGTCAAGCTCCTGGGGAACTCTATCTGTGCCCCTAAGGCAATGGTGCCCTACTTGTGGGGGTCAGGCATGGCCCCCCAGGTCACAGGGCAGGTGCTGCATCTCCACCTACCCTTTCTGCCGTCCTTATCACTCCCCTGTCTTCAGGAAGTTTTTGCTTGGGGACCTACTGTGTGTTCAAGGGACGAGGAAACAGCAGTCAGGAAAACCAAGTCCCAGCCTCAGGAGTTTCCATTCTCCTGGGAGTAGAAAGGACACCTAGAAGGCCGGGCTCGGTGGCTTGTGCCTGTAATCCCAGCACGTTGGGAGGCCAAGGTGGGTGGATCACCTAAGGTTGGGAGTTTGAGACCAGCCTGACCAACGTGGCGAAACCCTGTCTCTACTAAAAACACAAAACTTAGCTGGATGTGGTGGCATGTGACTGTAGTCCCAGCTACTCAGGAGGCTGAGGCAGGAAAATTGCTTGAACCCAGGAGATGGAGGTTGCAGTGAGCTGAGATCGTGCCACTGCACTCCAGCCTGGGCAACAGAGTGAGACTCTGTCTCAAAAAAAAAGAAAGAAAAGAGCTGTAAGGAGTGGTCAGGTAAAAGCGTGGAGCAGGGATGGGATAGATGAGGCTGCGGGCTAAATTGTATGTTCCTGCCTGTCTCCCAAATGCATAGGTTGAAGCCTGAACTCCCAGGGTGAGTGTATTTGGAGGTAGAGCCTTGAGGGAGGTCATTAAGGTTAAATGAGATCTGAAAGGTTGGGCCCTACTCTGAGAGGACTGGTGTCCCAATAAGAAGAGAGAGAGGCTGGGGCTCATGCCTGTCATCCCAGCACTTTGGGAGGCCAAGGCAGGAGGACCACTGGAGGCCAGGAGTTCAAGACCAGCCTGGGCAACATAGCGAGACCCCATCTCTACAAAAAAAAAATCAAAAAGGTAGCTGGGCACAGGGGCACGCACCTGTAGTCCCAGCCACTGAGGAGGCTGAGGCAGGGGGATCGCTTGAGCTTGGGAGGTTGAGAATGCAGTGAGCCGAGATTGTGCTGCTGCACTCCGGCCTGAGCAAGAGAGCCAGACCTTATCTCAGAAAAAAAAAAAGAAAAGAAAGAAAAGACAGATAGCAGGGAACTCTCTTCCTCTGTGCATGTCCAGAGAAGAGGCCCTGCAAGGATGCAGTGAGAAGGCGGAAGACAATTTCCACAGAAGCCGAATTTGCTGGCACCTTGATCCTGGACTTCTGGCCTCCAGAATGAGGAGGAAGTAAATTTCTGCTGTTTAAGCCACGCAGTCTGTGGCACTCTGTTATGGCAGCCCGGGCTAATAGAGACGGTGACAATGGGGACAAAGGATATGTCACCCTGACCGTGTGCCAGGAGCACCCTGAGTGTCTGGTGTGTGTGAATTTGTTCTGTTGCACAGCTGCCCTCTGAGTTATCCCTGTTTTACCAAGAAGGAAACAGAGACACAAGAAGTCCCAGCATGGCAAGGGCTGCACAGGCAGGCAGTGACCACAGGGCGCTGTGATACAGGGTGGCGGAGGAGGGCCTGTGATACAGGGTGGCAGAGGCCCATGTCTGCATCTCTGGGGAGGACACGTTTGAGTCTGAGGGACACGACCCACCAGTCGAGACAGTCTTTTGTTTTTTGAGACGGAGTCTGGCTCTGTCGCCCGAGCTGGAGTGCAGCGGCGCACAGTCTCCGCCTCCCGGGTTCAAGCGATTCTCCTGCCTCAGCCTCCCGAGTAGCTGGGATTACAAGCATGCACCACCACGCCCAGCTAATTCTTGTATTTTCAGTAGAGATGGGGTTTCACCATGTTGGCCAGGCTGGTCTCAAACTCCTGACCTCAGGTGATCCTCCCACCTCAGCCTCCCAAAGTGTTGGGATTATAGGCGTGAGCCACCGTGCCCGGCTGAGATGGTCTTTTAAAACACCTCTCTAGATGGATGAACCTGGAGGACATTATGCTAAGTGAAATAAGCCACACACAGAAAGACAAATAATGTGTGACCTCACTTATCTGTGGAATCTAAAAAAGAACTGAACTCACAGAAGCAGAGTAGAGCAGTGGTTACGGAGGAGGGGGCACAAGGGAAGTGGGGGGTGTAGGTCAAAGGGTACAAGCTTTCAGCTCTAAGATAAATATGTTTTAACCAGGCAGGATGGCTTGTGCCCATAATCCCAGCACTTTGGGAGGCCAAGGCAGGAGCTTTGCTTGATGCCAGAAATGCAAGTCCAGCCTGAACAACATAGCAAGACCCTGTCTCCACAAAAAAATTTAAAATTCGCCAGGCATGGTGGCGCAGGCCTGTAATCCCAGCTAACTGGGAGGCTGAGGTGAGAGGATCTCTTGAGCCCAGGACTTTGAGGCTGCAGTGAGCTATGATGGTGCCACTGCACGTCAGCCTGGGCAGCAGAGCGAGACCCCATGTCTTAAAAAGTTCCAGAGACCTAAGGTACAGCATGGTGACTATAATTAATAAGAGCAGGCCAGGCGTGGTGGCTCATATCTGTAATTCCAGCACTTTGGGAGGCCAAGGCAGGCAGATCACTTGAGCTCAAGAGTTTGAGACCAGCCTGGGCAACATAGTGAGACCCCATCTCTACTGAAAATACAAAAATTAGCCAGGTACGATGGTGCACACCTGTAGTCCCAGCCACTTGGGAGGCTGAGGCATGAGAATCGCTTGAACCTGGGAGGGGGAGGTGGAATGAGCCAAGATCGCGCCGCACTCCAGGCTGGGTGACGGATCGAGACTCTGTCTCAAAGAAATAATGATAATTCTTGTCATCGTAGCATATTGTTTTCTTGAAACCTGCTGAGGAAATAGACTCAAGCACTCTTACCGCACACACCTGAAAGGTACCTAGGCAAGGTGTTACATATGCTGTTAGCCTGGCTGTAGCAATCATTTCACAACACGTGTGGATGTCAGAATATCACGTAACCTCAAATATATGTAATTTCTGTTTGTCAGTTATGCCTCAGTAAAGCTAGGGAGAAAATAAAAAGGACCCTTCTGTGGCAGCAACCCACATGTCCATTACCGATGAATGGATAAAGAAAATGTGGTCCACCCATGCAGTGGAATAGCACGCAGCCATAAAACAGAATGAAGCTCAGATTCAGGCTACAATGTAGGTGAGCCTTGGAAACTTGGTGCTGAGTGAGAGAAGCCGGACACAAAATAAGACCAGGAGTGGTGACTCACGCCTGTAATCCCAACACTTTGGGAAACTGAGGCTGGTGGATCACTTGAGGTCAGGTGTTTGAGACTAGCCTGGCCAACGTAGTAAAACCCTGTCTCTACTAAAAATATCAAAATTAGCCAGGTATGGTGGCATACCCCTGTAATCTCAGCTACTCAGGAAGCTAAAATAGGAGAATTGCTTTGAACTCAGGAGGCAGGGGTTGCAGTGAGCTGAGATCCTGCCATTGCACCCCAGCCAGCGAAACTCTGTTTAAAAAAAAAAAGTTTCGGAAATAGATAGTGGTGATGGTTGTACATTTGAGAATGCAATTAATGCCACTGAATTGTACACTAAGAAATGGTTTAAGTGCCAGCCTGGACAACATAACTAGACCAGCTGGGCATCATGGCACGTGCCTGTAATCCTGGCTACTCAGGAGGCTGAGGTGGGAGGATCACTTGAGCCGAGTAGTTCAAAGCTGCAGTGAGCTGACATTGTGCCACTGCACTCCAGCCTGGGCAACAGAGTGAGACCCTGTCTCAAAATAAATAAAATAAAATAAATAAATAAATAAAGGGTGTAGGTGGTTTAAATTATACCATAATTTAAACCTCCCCCCCACACACACAAAAACTCAGGCCTCTAGGCTGGGCATGGTGGCTCACACCTGTAATCTCAGCACTTTGGGAGGCTGAGGCAGGTGGATTAGCTGAGGTCAGGAGTTCAAGAGTAGCTTGGCCAACATGTCAAAACCCCATCTTTACTAAGAAAAAAAATTTTTTTTACCTGGGCATGGTGGCACATGCCTATAATCCCAGCACTCAGGAGGCTGAGGCAGGAGAATCACTTGAACCCAGGAGGTGGAGGTTGCAGTGAGCTGAGATTGCACCACTGCACTCCAGCCTGAGCGACAGAATGAAACTCTATCTTAAAAAAAAAAAGGTGAGGGGGGACCTCTGGCTGCCAGGACAGCCTGGACTTTTGGGGACAAAGGGGCCAGAGGGCAGTGATCAGGGCCTAGGACTAGAGGGGCAGATGCTGAAGACAGATGTGTAGACCCACACTGGGGTGTTCTGGAGGTATCGACAGTCCCAAGACTTACTCTTGAACTGGATTGAGGGGTGAGAGAAAGAGGAGTCAAGAGTTTCAGCTCCTGGGGTTCCAGTTGGAGGGCCTGGGAGGATGGTGGCACCATGCCCTGGTGGAGGGGCTGGTTTTGGTCTGGTTGGCCTGAAGATGCCTTGGAGCTCCCAGTGGAAGTATAGATGGCTCTGGGGGCTCCACTCTGGAGCCTCAGCATTCTAGGATGCTGCCTGGGGGGAAGAGAGGGACTGCCTCTTCCTTGGGTGTCCTCATGCCCTGACTGGCACCAGGCTGTGCACAGCACCCTCTGATGGGGACTGTGTTGGCCTGGCATGTACGTGCACTGCTCTCCTTACCAGAACCCTGCAGATTAGCAGCGCAGGGGGAGCCAGGGCCAGGGAGGTAAAGAGACCGACTCAAGGTCATATGGGGCACGTACAAGGCAAAATTGGGATCTAGACCCATGTGGATTGGCTGCCCACACAGCTTGGCATCAGGTGGCTTTCCTGCCCTTTTTTTTTTTTTTTTGAGCCAGAGTCTTACTCTGTTGCCCAGGCTGGAGTGCAGTGGTGCAATCTTGGCTCACTGCAATCTCCACCTCCTGGGTTTAAGTGATTCTCCTGTCTCAGCCTCCCGAGTAGCTGGGATTTCAGGTACCCACCACTATGCCCAGCTAATTTTTTGTATTTTTAGTAGAAACGGGGTTTCACTATGTTAGTCAGGCTGGTCTGAACTCCTGACCTTGTGATTTGCCCACCTCGGCCTCCTGAAGTTCTGGGATTTACAGGCATAAGCCATTGTGCCTGGCCTTTTTTTTTTTTTTAATTGAGAGAGGGTCTTGCTCTGTTGCCCAGGCTGAAGTGCAGTGGCAGGATCATAGCTTACTGCAGCCTTGCAAACTCCTGGGCTCAAGTGATCCTCCTGCCTCAGCCTCCCAAGTAGCGGGGACTACAGGTGTGCACCACCATGCCTAATTAAAAAAAATTTTTTTTTAGAGATAGGGTCTCACTGTGTGGCCCAGGCTGGAGTGCAGTGGCATGATCATAGCTCACTGCAGCCTTGAACTCCTGGGCTCCGGTGACCCTCCCACCTCAGCCTCCCAGAGCACTGGGATCACAGGTGTGAGTCACCGTCCCAAGCCAGCCATTTTTACTTCCCCTAAACAGTTCCTCTTGCTAGGATGCCTGTTGCATGTGAAAGAAAGTGCTTGGAGACCTGGGGAGGGAAGTACTCCTTAGCCTGGGGTCAGTGCCTCCCCCAAGTTTTTCCATGACTAGGAAGCTCGGGGAGAAATGAGGAAGTTGAAATGAGGAAGGTACTCCCCATCCCCAAGGTAACATGATGGAAAATGATCTGAAAGTGACACTGGCCGTGTCTAGTCAGGAATGGAGCAGGAGATGCAGATGGGGGATGGAGGCGGGTTGGGGGGATTTACTGAAGAAGCTGGGGCAGTGGAGAGGGAGCTTGCATCAGGAGTGGGCGTGAGAGGAGGAAGTGGGTGGAGAGCTGCAGGGCTGGGGAGGGGTGTTCAGGGCTGTCTAGCAGATACTGTCTCCCTGTTTCCCCTGTGTGGAGACTGAGGCCTGGAGGCAGGTGTCCTGCCCTGTGGGGATCTTTATTTATTGAGGGCCTGTGCTGATTTGTTTTGTTTGTTTTTGAGACAGTCTGGCTCCGTGACCCAGGCTGGAGTGCTGTGGCGCAATCTGGGCTCACTGCAACCTCCACCTCCTGGGTTCAAGTGATTCTCATGGATCAGCCTCCCGAGTAGCTGAGATTACAGGTGCCTGCCACCACGCCCAGCTAATTTTTTGGTATTTTTAGTAGAGACAGGGTTTCACCACGTCGGCCAGGCCAGTCTTGAACTTCCGACCTCCAGTGATCTGCCCACCTCAGTCTCCTAAAGTGCTGGGATTACAGGCATGAGCCACTGGCCGTGTGCTGATTTATAAGGGCCTCTCTCAAAAGCTTGTGTTGATATAAGAAGGTAATTTCAGGTGCTCACTTGAGAGCTGTGAATTTAAAACAGGGAAAAGGCTGGTAGGCGAGGGCTGTTTTGTTTGCAGGGGGCCAGGGCAGGTCACTCTGCTGGGGGGGACCTTGCGGTGGAGCCCTGATTGAGCAGCTGCAGCCGATGGTGGGGATCCTGCGTGCAGGCCGGAGCTGGAATGTTTCAGGAACAGGAGGGAGGATAGAATGGGGCTCGGAGAGTTTGGCGGCACCAGTTCACCCACAGCCTCTGGGCTCTGGTGAGGAACTGAGACCCTGGCAGAGACCTGGGGGGGGGTTCATGTTGGTATCAGTGTCATGAATCCCTCAGCTCTGAGTGGAGGGTGGATTGGGAGGCGGGCAAGGAGGCCAGGACAATGTACAGGTGACACAGGATGGTGGCATGGGCCTAGGTGCTGTGCTTGAAGCCAGAAGCCGGCAGGTTGGCGAGATACTTTAGAGGTAGAGCTTGCAGGACGTACTGATGGCTCCTGTGAGGGGAATGACAGGGAGGGTGAGGAATCAAAGCAGAGGGCTAGGTTTAGGGTCTGAGATTCATTCAACAAGTAAATCATTGCCACAGGCCAGGCCTGTTGTAAAAGTTGAGGCCAGGGAGCCAGTCGTGGTGTGGCCTCACGCAGTAATCCCAGCATTTCGGGATGCTGAGGCAGGAGGATCTCTTGAGGCCAGAAGTTTATGTCCAGCCTGGGCAAGACCTCATCTTTCCATAATAAAGTAAATTAGCCTACCTGTGGTTTCAGCTACTAGGGAGGCCAAGGTGGGAGGATCACTTGAGCCTGGCAGGTGGAGGCTGCAGTGAGCTCTGATTTCACCATTGCACTCCTGCCTGAGTGACAGAGCGAGATCCTATCTCTAAAAAAACTAAAGTTGTGGATACAGCTACCATGAACAAAACAATTCAGTGATCCCTGCCCCATGAAGAGGACACTGCATACACCAGATGAATAGTTCCATGTGAGCCGAGGCCTGAAGGAGCCGGCCATGTGGATAATGGGTTGGCAGAAGCTACAGGCGGAGGAAGCGACAGGTGCAAAGGCCCTGGGCAGGGCCTGGTGTGGTCCAGGAATAGCAGGAGTGGTTGGAGCAGAAATGGGGTCAGGGAACTAACTGGGCCACTTGTAAGGCTTTTTGGTTTTCAGCAGGGAAATAGTAGTGGGGGCTCCAATGAGAGATTCCAGGCTGGACATAGAGATTTGTAAGTGCTGGCTCAATGATGGCACTGAGATGAGACTCTAGGGCAGCCTGAGATGGGACAGGCTGGGATGACAGCTGACATGACAGAGCAGAGGTTCCCACACTGGAGAGCCTTCCTCAGAGAATGTGTGTTTCTGGCTAGCACAGTGGCTCATACCTGTAATCCCAGCACTTTGGGAGACTGAGGCGGGAGGATCATTTGAGGCCAGGAGTTTGAGACCAGCTTGGACAACATAGCGAGACCCTGTCTCTGTTAAAAAATTAATAATTAGCTGGGTGTGGTGCCGAGAGCGAGTGGTCCCAGCTACTAGGGAGGCTGAAGTGGGAGCATCACTTGAACCCAGGAGGTGGAGGTTGCAGTGAACCGTGATTGCGCCACTGCACTCCAGCCTGGGTGACAGAGCAAGACCTGTCTCAAAAAGAGAAAAAGAGAATGTATGTTTCTAGCAAGTTCCTGGCAAGGCTGATGCCACTGTGCTGGGCCCACGCCTGCAGAACCAAGGTGTAGGTAAAGCAAAGAGCTGAGAGCAGACATTTGAGTGTGCAACCTTGAGAGGATTTGGGGAGACTGAGGCAGGAGAGAGGCAAGAAGGAGCAGCCATAAGGGAGGAAGAAACTGGTCAGAACTGAGCCCTGGACTGGGCACTGTGGCTCACTCCTATAATCCCAGAGTTTTGGGGGGCCTGGGCAGGAAGATCTCTTAAGCCCACGAGTTTGAGATCAGCCTGGGCAAGGTAGCAAGACCCCATCTCTGTAACAAATTTAAAAAATTAGCTGGTGGTAGTGGTACAAGCCTGTGATCTCAGCTACTCAGGAGTCTGAGGTGGGAGGATCACCTCACTCTTGAGTCTAGGAGGTCGAGGCTGCATTGAGCTATGATTGTATCACTGCACTCCAGCCTGGGCAACAGACTGAGACCAGGTTTCTAAAATTAAAAAAACAAAAAAGTAAGAACTGAGCCGTTACGCCTGGGGACGGAGCAGGTGGAGAGGATGGCAAGGGAGGGCACGCAATTCTCACCCTCCCCCATCTCCTCTGACCGCCCCCAGAGGGAGAGGCAGCGCCCCCTCCCACCCCGCCTGCCTGTCTCCAGCTTACCCTGAAGGTCCCTGGGAGAGGAAAGAGGGGACTTGGGCGTCCCTGGTTCCCGATCTGTGGCGCCAGCTGGATTCTAATTAGCCACCAGAGCTCGAGAGACAGGAAGCAGGGGGCTGGGGGTGGGGGCTTGGATTCCTGCCCAAGATGGGGAGGCTGCAAGGCAGGCTGCACGCCTGGGTCCCCCACTCAGGAGGACGCATGTTACCTCCTCGCTCACGGTGAGGATGCAGGTGGGGAAGATGAGCGGGCAGGGTCAGGACGGGGGGATGGGGAAGAGGCTTCTGGAGGGTCCAAGGCCTGCCTGGGACCTCCCCATGAGCTGCCCCAGGAGTTTCCAGCTGGGAAGAGATGGCAGTGTTTGCCCGGAGGTACCCAGATGGGTGGGTCTGCCTGCTGGGTGTAGGGGTGGGGGATGAGATGTGAGCTGCAGGCCCTGGAGGGGACCCTACAGATAGGGCTGGCTCGAGGGACATGCTGGACCTCAGCCTCTCAGAACCACTTAGCTATCAGCAGGAGGAGAGGAGAGCGGCCTGGAGGCCCCTATGCACACCTCACTCTTCCTGTCTTCTCTCAGGCTTGTGGGCCAGGCCGTGGTGCCCACCAGGTGATGCAGGGCGAGGCCCCCTGCACAGGCCACTGAGAGCACCGGACACGCCCCCGGCTGCCACCATGGCCCGCCTGGCTGCAGTGCTCTGGAATCTGTGCGTCACCGCCGTCCTGGTCACCTCAGCCACACAAGGTAGGTGTTGCTGGGGCCGGGGAGGGGCTGAGGCTCCCAAACCCTGCTGGGAGGGCAGATAAAGTGGTGAAAACCCTCCTGATCACTCAGTAAAGAATCACAGCCCCCCGACCCACACCAGACCTTGGCTGGAGCAGGCCAGAGGAAGACTCGGTGGTAACACACATCCCAGTGCCACCAAGAGGCCCCTGGACCATCCCCTCACCTCCAGCAAGTTGTCTGGGCCAGGTTGGTAGGGGCCATCCCACTGTGGCCCCTGGCACCAGGACAGGCCTTCCTGGTGAGCCAGTGCTCTGTGCGCTCTCTCTTTCTCTCTCTCTCTCTCTCTCTCTCTGTCTCTCTCTCTCTCTCTCTCTCTCTCTCCCTCTCTCTCCCTCTCTCTGTGATTACATCTTCAAAGCTCTCACTGGGAAGAAGGCTTAATTAAAGCATGCCCGCTGACGTTTATTTAAAAACAACTAATTACCCGGCTCGGCCCTATGCCGGCCCTGGGATACTGCACACGCCACAATTAGTGCCCTAAGCCTGCCCGCCCACCCTCACCGATTACTCAATTACCGGCCCCTTGGCGGGCCCCGGCAGGGGACAAGGGCGGGATGAGGTGAGAGGCCAAGAGAAGAGGCCAGTGGGTCCAGCCCCTCACCCTGGGATGTGCCCTTTGCCCGCCCCAACATCCCTGTGTGAAGGGCATTGGTGGGTGACTCTGCTCCCTCCAGCCCTGCCCTTGGGAAAGCTCCAAAGGTTGAGGGGACATGGTTCAGCTGGGCCCCAGGGCCTTCGCACTGCCCCACCCGGCCAGCAGCCTCACTCCCCTGCTGCTGCATTCTCTGCCCATGCAGGTCCTGCCCCATTGCCCCAGCTGGGCTGGAAGGGGCCGCCTCCACCCCCAGACCCATCTGAGCCAGCCTTCCACCCCCAGCCCTCCCTCCCAAGCCCGGGAAGGCTAAAATTAGATGAGGAGGCAGATGGTGCTAGAGGAACACATGTGAAATATTCCCCCCGCTGGGACTCAACTCACCCCAAAAAACCCCAAGGACCTCCCTGCCATACCCCTGGGGTACCCACCTAGATCTCTGGAAAGGCTTGGCTCTGTCACCATCCCACACGACTGCCCTCCCAAAACCTCGTACTGCAGATGGTCACTTCCTGCACCTACAAGCGATGGTCCCCACATTGATGCATCTGGGCCCCTGGCTGAGTCCCTGCTCCCCTCCAGCACCCAGCAGGGCCTGGCTGGGACCAGCATCACAGAAGGTGCTGCCCCGGCCATCATGGACCCTGCCAGGCCCCCTCTGTTGTGCAGACAAACCGCCTTAATAATACTCATAATAATAATTAGCATTCATATCATCTCACTGCGCTCTGTGCACATTAACACCCTGGAGCCATCACAGCAGCCTTGTGAGATGGGAATTGTCCTCTCTGCCCCTCAGGGGAGGGACAAAGGCACAGAGGCGGTCAGTGACTTGGACGAGGTTGCAGCCAGGGACTGGCCGGGATGGAATTCCCACTCTAGCCGGCTGTCTGCTCTAGTTCTCGGTCCCCATGTGGTAAGATGATCACCAACATGGGGCAATGCAGTCCCCCACTGGAGCTCAGCCTGCTCAGGACATGTCCTTTCCTTGTCACAGTGACCCGGGAGGTTTCCCAGATGATAATGATCAGGCACCTTCCGTGTGCAGGGCACCCTGCTCAGTGCTTCCTTCAAGAGCATTTTCTAAGGCAAAAATCCCTGCAGGATGACCTGGGGCAGTAGGTGCTCATTTTACAGATTGGGAAACTGAGGCTTGGGGAGAAAACAATGGTGGCTGTTCAAACTTTTTTTATATTTTTATTTTGAGATGGAGTTTTGTCTTGTCACCCAGGCTGGAGTGCAATGGCCTGATCTTGGCTCACTGCAACCTCCACCTCCCAGGTTCAAGCGATTCTCCCGTCTCAGCCTCCCGAGTACCTGGGATTACAGGGGCCCGACACCACGCCCAGCTAATTTTTTGTATTTTTATTAGAGACGGGGTTTCAGTATGTTGGTTAGGCTAGTTTCGAACTCCTGACCTCAGGTGATCCACTTGCCTCGGCCTCCCAAAGTGATGGGATTACAGGCGTGAGCCACCGTGCACAGCCACTGTTCTCGAACTTCAGCATGCACTGTCACCTGGTTGGCACGTAGGCTCGCAGGTTCCTGGCCTCACCTCTGGGATTTTGATCCAGCAGACCCAGCATAGGGCCCAGAATCTGCATTCTGAACCATCCCTCACATCTGCCCTGTCAGCAGCAAAGCCAGTCTCTGTGGTTTCTTCTAGAAACATGAGTTCATTCTCGTGCTTTCTCTACTTCTTGCATGGAGTAGGGTGAAGTTAGGGAAGTCCCCAAGACAAGCCTCACTTCTGACACCAATGACAAGTTTAGGGGTCCCCCAGAGAACACTCAGCTATGATCATTCACTAGAAGGACTTGGAACTGACTAGAAGATGTTATGTTCACAGTTATGGTTTATTGCATCAAAAAGATACAGATTAAAATCAGGGACAAGTGCAGTGGCTCACTCCTGTAATCCCACCGCTTTGGCAGGATTACTCCTGTAATCCCATGCCTGGGAGGATGGCTTGAGCCCAAGAGTTTGAGATCAGCCTGAACACAGCCACATAACAAGATCCCATCTCTACAAAAAGTTTTAAAAATTAGCCAGGCATGGTGGTATGTGCCTATAGTCCCAGCTACTTAGGAGGCTGAGGCAGGAGGATCCCCTGAGCCCAGGAGTTTGAGCTGAGCTGCAGTGAGCTATGATTGTGCCACTGTGCTCCATCCTGGGTGACAGAGTTAGACCCCATCTGAGAAAACAAACAGGCCAGGCATAGTGGCTCACGTCTGTAATCCCAGTACTTTGGGAGGCTGAGGCGGGCAGATCACCTGAGGTCAGGAGTTTGAGACCAGCCTGGTCAACATGGTAAAACCCCATCTCTACTGAAAATACAAAATTAAGGCCAGGCATGGTGGCTCACACCTGTAATTCCAGCACTTTGGGAGGCTGAGGTGGGTGGATCACAAGGTCAGGAGTTCAAGACCAGCCTGGCCAAGATGGTGACACCCCATCTCTACTAAAAATACAAATATTAAGGCCAGGCCTGGTGGCTCACACCTGTATTCCTAACACTTTGTGAGGCTGAGGCGGGTGGATCACTTGAGGTCAGGAGTTCGAAACCAGCCTGGCCAACATGGTGAAACCTCATCTCTGCTAAAAATACAAAAAAGTAGTCAGGCGTGGTGGTGGATGCCTGTAATCCCAACTAGTTGAGAGGCTGAGATGGGAGAATCGCTTGAACCCGGGAGGTGGAGGTTGCAGTGAACCAAGATTGCGCCACTGCACTCAAGCCTAGGTGACAGAGCGAAACTCCATCTCAAAAAAGATAATGTCTACGGCCATACCACCCTGAAAGTGCCCGATCTCATCTGATCTCTGAAGCTAAGCCGGGTCAGGCCTGGTTAGTACTTGGATGGGAGACCGCCTGGGAATACCGGGTGCTGTAGGCTTTAAAAAAATAAAATAAAATAATAATAATAATAAATAAAAATTAGCCGGGCGTGGAGGCAGGTGCCTGTAATCCCAGCTACTTGGGAGGTTGAGGCAGGAGAATCACTTGAACCCGGGGGCCGGAGGTTGCAGTGAGCTGAGATCATGCCACTGTACTCTAACCTGTGGGGCAGAGTGAGACTCCATCTCAAAAAAAACACAAAAAACAAAATTAGCAGAGCATGGTGGCGTGTGCCTATAATCCCAGCTACTCTGGAGGCTGAGGTTTGCAGTAAGGTGAGATTGTGCCACTGTACTCCAGCCTGGATGACAGAATGAGACTCTGTCTCAAAACAAACAAATGAAAATCAGGCAAGGGAAGAGGTGCATAGGGCAGAGTCCAAGAAAGTTCTTTGCATGCAGTTTCCAGTTACCCTCTCCCAGTGGAGTGCTGGACAGCCTTAACTCTCCTGGCAACAATGTGTGACAACACGCATGGTGAACTGTCAACCAGAGAGGCTCCCCCGAGCCTTGTCCAGGGTCTGTATTGGAGCTCAGCTCTACCTACAGGCCTGAGCTCCATCTCTATCACCTCTAGAGATCAGCTGAGATCACGTGACTCAGAGCTCCTGCCCTAAATCCTGTTAGCATATTCATTAGCTAGGGCTGACCTAACAAAGTACCATGGACCATGTGTCTTTTGTCTGTTGAGACGGAGTTTTGCTTTTGTCTCCCAGGCTGGCGTGCAATGGCATAATCTCGGCTCACTGCAACCTCCGCCTCCTAGGTTCAAGCGATTCTTCTACCTTAGCTTCCCAAGTAGCTAGAATTTTAGGCACGTGCCACCACACCTGGCTAATTTTTGTATTTTTAGTAGAGATGGTTTCACCATGTTGGCCAGGCTGGTCTCAAACTCCTGACCTCAGGTGATCCACCTGCCTTGGTCTTCCAAAGTGCTGGGATTAGAGGCATGAGCCACTGCGCCCAGCCTCTCCTTGGCTTGTAGATGGCCGCCTGCTCCTGTGTCTTCACATTGTCTTCCCCCTGTACACATCTGTGCCCAAATCTCCCCCATTAGCCAGGTGCGAGGACTCAGGCCCGTAATCCCAGCACTTTGGGAGGCCAAGGCTGGAGGACTGCCTGAGACCAGACTAGCTTGGGCAACATAGTGAGACCCCTATTTCCATGACAATTTTAAAAATTACCCAAGCATGGTGGCATGCATCTGTAGTCCCAGCTACTAAGGAGGTTGAGGGAGGAGGATCACCTGAGCTCAGGAGGTAGAGACTGCAGTGAACCATGATCGCACCACTGCACTCCAGCCTGGGTGACAGAGCAAGATCCTACCTCAACAGCAACAACCCCCACCCCTTTTTTGAGATAGGGTCTCGCTCTGTTGCCCAGGCTAGAGTGCAATGGTGCAATCATGTCTCACTGGAGCCTCAACCTCCTAGGTTCAGGCAATCCTCCCACCTCAGCCTCCCCAGTAGCTGGGACTACATGTGTGTGCCACCACGTCTGGCTAATTTGTGTATTTCTGGTAGAGACAGACTGGTCTCAAACTCCTGGGCTCAAGCAGTTCACCTGCCTTGGTCTCCCAAAATGCTGGAGTTACAGGTGTGTGCCTCTCCGCCTGGCCAAAATTTCCCGTTTTTATAAGGACACGGTCATACTGGATTGGGACCCACCCTAACGGCTTCATTTGAATTTATCTCTATGAAGACCTTATCTCCAAATAATGTCACATTTTCAGGTCCTGGGGGTTAGGACTTCAGCATATGAATTTCAGGGGGACATAGTTCAATCCATAACAGTGTATCTGGTGTAGCCCAAGGGCCCCAGGAAAAATGACACTCTTATCAAGTAGGGCATCCCAAAGACTTAGACGTCACTGCCTAGGCACTGAGAGACCGGGCTCTCTTTGGGCCGGGTTAATGTCCTCACTACACAGGTGGGCACACCAAGAGGCCCATTCTACAGCCAAATCACCTGAGGTTCCCTCAGCCGGCTTCCAGGACACAGCCGAGCTAGCAGTGGCGCTTCCTCGGCAGCAGGCAGGGTCTTTCCTTCCTGGCCCAGGCCCAGGCCCAGGAGTGACACCGTCCCCAACCCTCCCTGCAGGCCTGAGCCGGGCAGGGCTCCCGTTCGGGCTGATGCGCCGGGAGCTGGCATGTGAAGGCTACCCCATTGAGCTGCGGTGCCCCGGCAGCGATGTCATCATGGTGGAGAACGCCAACTACGGGCGCACAGACGACAAGATTTGCGACGCTGACCCTTTCCAGATGGAGAATGTGCAGTGCTACCTGCCGGACGCCTTCAAGATCATGTCACAGAGGTGAGTGGGCTCTCGGGACAGTTCCTGGATGAAGCAACACCTAAAAGCACTGGATACCTGCCAGTGCGCCCCTTCACCATTTGTCTTTCTGTCATGCATTCAACATGTTTACTGAGCACTTACTAGGTGCTGGGCCCTGCGCAAACAGAGGATAAGACTGAGTCCATTCCCCACAACCAACCTGTGCCCCCGACACAGGCCTATACCCATACACACACTGGCAAGTCCCTCCCCTACCAGCCTCTTACTTCCAAAGCTTTCATCCCAGGATTAGCCAGGTTTTGAGATGGAGTCTTGTTCTGTCACCCAGGCTGGAGTGCGGTGGCACGATCTCAGCTCACTGCAACCTCTACCTCCTGGGATCAAGCGATTCTTCTGCCCCAGCCTCCCAAGTAGCTGGGATTACAGGTGCTCATCACCACGCCTGACTAATTTTTTTGTGTTTTTAGTAGAGAAAGGGTTTTGTCATTGGCCAGGCGGGTCTTGAACTCCTGACCTCAGGTGATCCGCCTGCCTTGACCTCCCAAAGGAGGGAGTCATTACAGGCCTGAGATGAGCCACCACGCCCAGCCTTAGCCAGGGCAGTTTGGAGCTTGTAAAATATAAAGAATGGCAGGACAGAGTGAAGGTGTCATGGGAGGACTTGTTCCTTTATCCTGGACTTTTTTGTTTTTGAGAGATGGTCTCACTCTGTTGCCCAGGCTGGAATTCAGTGGCACAATCACAGCTCACTGCAGCTCTGACCCCTCGGGCTCAAGCAATCCCCTGGCCTCAACCCCCTGAGTAGCTTGGACTACGCCATGCCTGGCTAATTTTATTTTATTTTTGGTAGAAGTGGGTCTTCTATGTTGCCCAGGCTGGTCTTGAACTCCTGACCTCAAGCAGTCCTCCTGCCTCAGCCTCTCAAAGTGCTGGGATGACAGGCATGAGCCACCACACCCACCATCCGAGATCTGAGAGGTCATCAGGCTTCTCCAGGGAGGAGACACCTGAGCACAGATGATGGAAGCACAGGTGTGTGAGTGATTGTGTATGGGGTGAGTGCTTGAGGGTGCAAGACTAACGGAATGTGTCTGTGATTGCATGTATCTGTAAGTGTGACTGTGTGTATTTTTTTTTTCCTGAGACAGAATCTCACTCCCTCGCCCAGGCTGGAGTGCAGTGGTGCAATCTCAGCTGACTGCAACCTCCACCTCCAGGGTTCAAGCAATTCTCTTGCCTCAGCCTCCCGAGTAGCTGGGATTACAGGCACCCACCATTATGCCTGGATAATTTTTGTATTCTTGTAGAGACAGGGTTTCACCATGTTGCCGAGGCTGGTCTTGAACTCCTGACCTCAGGTGATTCGCCCACCCGACTTGACCTCCTGAAGTGCTGGGATTACAGGTTTGAGCCGCCGTGCCCAGCCAGTGTATTTGAGTATGAGTGTGTGTGCGTTTTTGAATGTGTGATTAAATGTGTTTTTGTGACTGTCTTTAAGTGTGTGTGAATAGGTGTGAGTGTGTGCAGATATACGTGACTAAGCATATGTCTTTGTGTCTGAGTGTCTATGAGTGACTGTGTATTGGAGTGTGTATCTGGGTGGGTGGGTGTGGGGGGTGTGTGTGTGAATATGGGTGTACGTATTTGTGGGTGAATATGTAGTTATAGGTCTGAGTGTTCGAGTATGTTTAAGTGTATGTGAGCAGGTGTGGGTGTGAGCATGTGTGTTAGTGTGTGTGACTGACAGGTGTGTGTTTTCATGTCTGAGTGGTGGGGTGGATGGGTGAGCATCTGTGGGGGTGGGTGGATGGGTGTGGCTGTGTCTTTGTGTGTTTAAGTGTGTCTGTGGGTAGATGTGTGTATGTGGATGAGTGTGTGTGGTTGACTGGGAGTGTATTTGTATTTCTTTGAGTGTGTGACTGTGTGTGTGAGCTTGGAGGGGTTGCCCCAGGCTGAGGCATCACGTGTGCAAATCTTCACAAGCCTCTCTTGCACCCGCAGTCAGTCCATATAGAGCCCATCAGCCCTTCCTTCAAATTACACCCAGGCTGAACGAATCCTAGCACTTTGGGAGCCCGAGGTAGGGGGATCGCTTTAGGCCAGGAGTTCAAGACCAGCCTGGGCAAC
This sequence comes from Aotus nancymaae, assembly GCF_030222135.1. Taxonomy (NCBI): domain Eukaryota; kingdom Metazoa; phylum Chordata; class Mammalia; order Primates; family Aotidae; genus Aotus; species Aotus nancymaae. The sequence continues at coordinate 30,976,898 of NW_026988441.1, forward strand.
ATAGCGAGACCCTGTCTCTACTAAAAACTAAAAAATAAATTAGCCAGTCACATTGGTGTATGGCTGTGGTCCCAGCTACTCAGATGACTGATGCAGGAGGATCACTTGAGCCCAGAGTTTGAGGCTTCAGTGAGCTATGATCCCAGCACTGCACTCCATCCTGGGTGACTGAGCAAGACCCTGTCTCTTAAAAACAACAACAACAACAAAAAGACAGGCCAGGTGGGTGGCTCATGCCTGTAATCCCAGCACTTTGGGAGGCCGAGGCGGGTGGATCAGCTGAGGTCCGGAGTTTTGAGACCACCCTGGCCAACATGGTGAAACCCTGTCTCTGCTAAAAATGCAAAAATTAGCCAGGAATGGTGGCGTGCACCTGTAGTCCCAGCTACTCGGGAGGCTGAGGCAGGAGAATCGCTTGAACCTGGGAGGCAGATGTTGCAGGGAGCCAAGATCACGCCACTGCACTCCTGCCTAGGTGACAGAGCAAGACTTTGTCTCAAAAAAAAAAAAAAAATGTGTTACTGGGGGTCACTGAGAGCTCCAGGAGAGCAGGAGAGGTTTGGCCAGGGGATGAGAGTGTTCAGGTGGCTGAGACAGCTGGGCTGGGCTGGAGGAGCCTCATCATCTCCTCCTCTTCTCTGTCTGTCTCTTAAACTGCCATTCCCTTCCAGCAATCTTGCCCCTCTTCCCCGCTTCCTATCTCCTGACACCCCTGCGTGGCTCCAGCCTTTGGTTAGGCTGTGCACCCCCTCCCTGGGAGCCCTCTCCCTCCTGCCTCTCCAAATTCTCCCTGCTGACTTCATTCAACACCAGCTTTGGGGGACTGCATTCTTCTCATCATCTCTCTAGCACCTAGTACAGCATCTGGCCCAATTCCAGTCTCCATGGGGAATGCTGTGCAGAACAGTTAACTGGGGCTGAGGGAGTACGATGATGCCTCTGGAGTCACATCCAGAAGGATTTGCAGGGGGGCCTCAGTCCTGTCTCTTTTCCGTTGAGTTCCCAACCCCCGCTGCTCTATATCCAAGCCTGGAGGCTTTTTTTTTTTTTTTGAGATGAAGTCTCGCTCTGTCCCCCAGGCTGGAGTGCAATGGCACAATCTCAGCTCACCGCAACTTCCACTTTCTGGATTCAAGTAATTCTCCTGCTTCAGCCTCCCAAGTAGCTGGGACTACGAGCATGCACCACCACACCTGGCTAATTTTTTGTGTTTTTAGTAAAGACAGGGTTTCGCCATATTGACCAGGCTGGTCTCAAACTTCTGACCTCGATTGATCTGCCAGCCTTCGCCTCCCAAAGTGCTGGGATTATGGTCATGAGCCACTGCGCCTAGCCTAGGTATTCACTTGTTGGTGGACATTTGGACTGCCTCCACTTTTTGGTGATTGTGAATAATGCTGCTTGGAGCATGCATGTACAAAGATCTGCTGTAACACTGGTTTTAAATTATTTTGGGTATAGTAGTCCCCCCTTATCCACTGGGGAAATGCTCCAAGAACCCCAGTGGATGCCTAAAACTGCAGAGATCAACTGAACCTTACATATACCATGTTTTCTCCTATACATCCCTAACTATAATAAAGTTTAATTTACAAATTAGGCACAGCTGAATGCGGTGGCTCATGCCTGTAATACCAGCACTTTGGGAGGCCGAGACCAGCTGATCGCTTGAGCCCAGGAGTTTGAGACCAACCTGGGCAACATGGCAAAAACCCGTCTCTACTAAAAATACAAACAAATTAGCTGGGCATGGTGGTGCATGCCTGTAGTCCCAGCTACTCAGGAGGCTGAGGCAGGAGAATAACCTGAGCCTGGGAAGTAGAGGCTGAAGTGAGCCATGATCACACCACTGCTCTCCATCCTGGGCAACAGAGTAAGACCCTGTCTAAACAATAATAATAATAAAATAAAATAGGCTGGGTGTGATGGCTCACGATTGTAATCCCAGCACTCTGGGAGGTGAGGTGGGTAAATTGTTTGAACCCAGGAGTTTGAGACCAGCCTAGGCAACATGGCAAAACCCCGTCTCTATTAAAAATACAAAAATTAGCAGGGTGTGGTGGCACATACCTGTAGTCCCAGCTACTTGAGAGGCAGAGGCTGGAAGGTCACTTCAGGCTGGGAGGCTGAGGCTGCATTTAGCCAAGATTGTACCACTGCACTCCAGCCTCAGTGACAGAGTGAGACCCTGTTTCAAAAATAATAATAATAAAATAGGTACAGTAAGAGACTAACAACAATAATAAATTTTAGTAGTAAATTATTGTTACATAAAATAAGGGCTACTTGACCATAAGCACTGTGATACTGTTGACAGTTGACAGATAAATGAGATGACCACTAGCGACAACAGACAGGGAGCAGATCCAGCGTGGACACGTCACATACAGCATGAGATTGCATCAGGCTACTCAGAACAGCACACAACTTAAAATTTATGAATCGTCTGCTACTGGAGTGCAGCAGTACAATCTTGGTTCACTGCAACCTCTGCCTCCTAGGTTCAAGTGATTCTTGTGGCCTCAGCCTCCCCAGTAGCTGGGATTACAGGTGTGCCCCACCACGCCTGGCTAATTTTTATATATTTAGTAGAAATGGGGTTTCACCATGTTGGCCAGGCTGGTCTTGAACTCCTGGCCTCAAATGATCCATCCGCCACAGCCTCCCAAAGTTCTGAGATTACAGGCATGAGTCACCACACCCGATCCCAGCGAGTGAATGAGTGAGTGAGTGACTGATTGTTTGAGATGGAGTCTCGCTCTGTTGCCCAGGCTGGAGTGCAGTGGTGTGATCTCGGCTCACTGCAATCTCTGCCTCCCTGGTTCAAGTGATTCTCCTGCCTCAGCTTCCCAAGTAGCTGGGATTATAGGCACGCACCACCATGCCCAGCTAATTTTTGTATTTTTAGTAGAGATGGATTTTCACCATGTTGGTCAGGCTGGTCTCGAACTCCTGACCTCATGATCCACCCGCCTTGGCCTCCCAAAGTGCTGGGATTACAGACGTGAGCCACCGCACCCAGCCAGTGTTCTATTTTTAAAGAAGAGGGTGAGGTGGATGGATACAGACCTTCCCATGTCCCTTCCTGCCCCACCTTTTTCTCCCTCCCTGCTAGATCCTTAGTCCCTTCTTGAGTGTCTGCTTGTGTTCAGTACCCTTGGTTAAGAGCAGGACTGAAGGGGAGACACAGGGCCTCTTCTGCCCCATACCTGTCTGGAAACCTCTCAAACTGTGTCCATGCCCGTGTCCTGCTTGGCCTGGCCCCAGCCTGCTGCAAGGAACAGAGACCCTGACAGAGGGGACAGAGAGACGGACAGCAGAGGAGACGCATCTTTTTGTTGTTGTTAAATACGTTCCCCCTTACATGCTACCAGCCCCCTGGGAAGTTGACAGTGACTTGGAGGAGTTCCCTCTTGGGAACTGAGAATGGCTTTTCCCAGGAGACGCACTCCCTGGCTGCCCTGGCTATAAGTCTGCACAGCAGCACTGTCCAAAGGGTAGGACGTGACCACGAGATGGTGTGAAGTGGACACAGCTGGACACTGAACAGTTCATTGATCGTATGTCTGCAGAGGCACCACCTCACGTGCATGGCTTCACATGTATTACTCTCCATTGAACAATTAAGGGGCTTTAAAGTCCATTTAAAGAAAACTGCCAAGGATATAATATTGTTGGCTATACTCAGAATGAAAGTGATGAGGAGTGGCCAGGAAAGCACTGTTTAGGGGGTGACTCCTCCTCCTCAGCCCTGAGCATGATGCTGTGCTGGGGCTGAAAGTAGAAGAACCCTGATGGGAAAGAGAGAGCAGGCAGGAAACGGAAAACAGTGCCCACACAAGGCTTCTGGGCTTGTTGTATTAGCCTGCTCTTACACTGCTATGAATACCTGAGATTGGGTAGTTTATAAAGTAAAGAGGTATAATTGGCTCATAGTTCTGCAGGCTGTACAGGAAGCATAGTGGCTTCTGCTTCTGGGGAGCCTCAGGAAACTTACAATGCTAGCAGAAGGCGAAGGGGAAGCAGGCATGTCTTACATGGCCGAAGTCGGGGTGGGGAGCTGGGCGTGGTGGCTCATGCCTGTAATCCCAGCACTTTGGGAGCCCGAGGCGGGTGGATCACGAGGTCAGTTCAAGACCAGCCTGGCCAAGATAGCGTAACTCCATCTCTACTAAAAATACAAAAAAATTAGCTGGGCGTGGTGGCACGCACCTGTAATCCTAGCTACTCAGGAGGCTAAGGCAGAGAACTGTTTAAACCTGGGAGGTGGAGGTTGCAGTGAGCTGAAATTGTATCACTGCACTCCAGCTTGGGCGACAGAGGGACACTTCGTCTCAAAAAAATAAAAAATAAAAAAAAAGAGCGGGGGAAGTGCTACACACTTTTAAACAACCAGATATCAGCAGCACCAAGAGGATGGTGCTAAACCATTCATTAGAAACCGCCCCTACCATCCAGTCACCTCCCACTAGGCCCCACCTCCAACATTGGAGATCACAATTGAACATAAGATTTGGGTGTGGACACAGATCCAAACTGTATCACTTGGTTTTCAGCTCCACTGCCTCTTCCCAATTTGGGGGAGTCTATGACACCCTGACTTGGAACATGCACCACTCCCAGCCTGCTCTCAGCCCGTTCCATGTCTTTCTTTCCCAATGCCCTGTCTCTCTTCCGCAGGTGTAACAACCGCACCCAGTGCGTGGTGGTTGCCGGCTCGGATGCCTTTCCTGACCCCTGTCCTGGGACCTACAAGTACCTGGAGGTGCAGTACGACTGTGTCCCCTACAGTGAGTCATCTTGTTCCTTGTGCGGACACGGGCCCTTCCCCCATGAGAGAGTGAGGAGGAGACACCTTGACCCATCACACAAGTGCGCACATGCATGGGGCCTGGGCACGGGACAGCCAGGCCTGCTCTCTCCAACACACATTCTCTTCTCCCAGACACCACTGTCCACACTCAGTGCCTGCTCCCCCGCCTCACAGACTGTTCCCTCCTGTGGGAGCACCTTTTCCAGCTCTCCTTACCCCGGCCCCCTCACCCTGCTTCTTCATGCACCCTGTGCTCATTTCCACACTTCCAGGCCGTGGTCCTGTGTGCTGCCTGGCACACTTACATCTCTCTCTTCTCCCTTGGCCTCGATACTTTCCTCGCCCATCTGCCTCCCTCCTCTTCTTACATCCCTTCCTTTTCTGACCCTTCTCATCCACCTTCTCTTCCTCTCACTCACCCCACTGCCCCTCTCAACACCTCTCCTTTCTGTAGGCACCCTCACTCCCCACACGCCCCTTCCCAGTCATGGAAGCTAGACTATAAACCCATAGAGTGGCAGACCACCCTTTGAGGCCTAGTGGCAGATCCAGGGTGAAGGCCTGGGAGACATTTTCAAGAGATTCATAGCTCCCCATTGGTTTCCCCATTATCATGTAGCACTTCCTGTCTGCAAAGGAAGTGCCGCCATGTTTGACTGAGGGTGGCCTGAGGAAAGTGATCTGGGGAGCCAGAAGCCTGGCTGTCTTGCACCTGACCAAGGGGAGCAGACAAAGACAGGGTCTCTCCTCCTCAGCACCTTGCCCTTGACATCACCTTTTTCCTGCCCTCTCTCCTTCCTCCCTCCTTCCCGTTATCCCTTCCCCTCTCCTCCCACAATGGGTTCCATGTAGCCAACCTGGTGGTAGGGCCTCCAGGCAGAGTGGGGAGAAGCAGGGCCACCAGGGTGTCTGAGTGTGGCAGGTCAGGGTTGGGGACCAAGAGGCCCTGTAATTCTCCCTCCTCTCCCCTCCCACCCCAACCTTCCCTGCCAACCTTTGATTTCTCCTCACAGGTGACTCGATGCTGGGGAAACAGGATCCTTTCTGTGCTTCCATAATTTTCTTCTTTTACTCCTCATCCTTTCCTTTCAGCACCTGAGGCCTTCAGCCACCACCGAGGGGGACGCCCATCTGCTCCTTGAAGCCTCCCCACAGCACTGGGGACACGGCCGACCCCCGAGGCTGGGATGGCAGGGAAGCGGGAGCCGGGAGGCAGTGAGCTCAGCATAGAGGGGCAGTCAGATGGGTGTAGTTTCAAGGCTCGACTGGGCTCTTGAGTTTTTTGTCTTTGAAACCTCGAGCAAATGACTTAATTTCTTTGAGCCACTATGGAAGGAGGTATGAATCCGAGGGATGATGTGTGAGAAGCTCCTGGCCCAGGGCCAACCGCAGAGTCGCTCCCGGTGGCAGGGTTTTGAGTGCCGAGTGTAAACTTGACAAGGGCAGAGGCTTCATCTTCATCTGCCGCCCCAGCGCCCAGACCCGTGCCTGGTTCAGAATGTGCTCAGTAATAGTCCTAATGCCCTTTAAGCCAGCTGAGCCTGTTTATTCATCTGTGATGGGGTGTAGGGGGGTCAAACACCTTCCCTGGGAAGCTGCAAGGAGTAGTGACAGTGTGTGTCAAGCTTGTGTGTGCCCGAGCTTTAGATGCAAAGGAAATGTTGCCTGCTTCTGCTTTTGCCAGCCATGTGGCTTCACTTCACTGAGCCTCAGTTTTCCCATCTGTAGACAGGGTTCTTGAAAGACGGCCCATGAGGTACCTAGCATAGTTGCTGGCCCCTTGTGAGTGCTGGACATTTTGTAGTCTTTGCTTTTGTTGCAACTCCTTGTAATACCTCTTGTCAATTAGGATTATTGCTATGGTAATAGAAATTAAAATGATAATGGATCATGAACCCAACTTCTCTTGAGGCAGGCAAGATAAAGGGCAAGAAAAACTCCCTAGTCCAAGTGGAAGCCAAAGCAAGTAGACGAGACGCTCAGGTCAAGCAGCAGGAAAGAAGGTAGGGGAGGAGAGGAGCTGAGAGACCTCCTGGAGCCGAGGCCCCGAGTGTGGTCCAGGGGCCACAACCCACAGAGACAGGCGGGCTCCAGGGACGGAGGGCAGGACAGTTCAGAGGATGGGCAGCCGCCTGTCTGATGGAAGAGATAGCCTGAGCCTTAAGGGAGACAGGAGGCACACATACACGGCGGATGTTGGGGGCAGAGCTAACTCCTGATCCTCCAGAAGAAGGAGGCTGGAGTTAAAGGAGGACAGGAGGTAGCTAGAGGCCAGGGAGGCCAGGCACTCACTTGTCCCCCAAATATTCGCTGAGCATCTCCTGAGTGCTAGGCCCTGGGTGAGGCGCTGGGAAGGGAGCCAGAGGCCACCCTGCAGAGCTCCCTGCTGGAACCTTCAGAGAGGGGCCAGGAGAACCAGTCCCTCTGTTTAGAAGTTCCTGAGGGGCCAGGGATGCAAGAGGGGAGCGGCCTGGGCAGTAACCTGGCCCAGGGCTTCAGAGGCTGGGGTGACCCCAGTGCTGGTGTGGGTGGCAGGGGGCACGTGATGTGTGGGGACCCTCCCACACACTGGACAAGCCCTACTAACGCTGGATTTGCTTTGCAGCTGAGCACAGTCTAACCGTGCCCCTTCCTCCCCCAGGTGCCGCCCGCCCACAGGGCAGCAGGCAGGGCGGAGCTCCCGGCTCCTGGGCCCCTGGGCCCTGGGTGGGTTAAGCAGAGAAGCTGAGCCTCGGGCTTGCCCCAGGGGAGCCTGGGAGCTGTCTGTGCCCCCACCTGCTGTCCCACCCAGTCTGTGTCCCCTATCCCCGCCACCTATCTGCCTCCGTCTCCCTGACCCTGGCTCTCTCTGGGGCCTGGGTGCATCCGCCTGTCTGCCTCTCTGTCGTTCTGTGTCTGGCTCTGCCACCTTCTCTCTGTGTTTGCTTCTTCTGGGTTGTGAGGGCTTGGGGGAAGTCAGCTGGACCTGGATGAGGCCAGCTCAAAGGGGAAGCAGTTCAGCCTGTTTCTCGGCTGGGTGGGGGCCCAGGCCCTGGGAGACACTGAACCCCTTCCCCTGGGGCCCCTGGTTCTAGCAGGAGGGCAGCAGGCAGGGTGGGAAGGAAGCCGAGTGGCTTCTCCACCCCACCACTCCCTGGTGCCCCCTCTGACCAGAGCCCACCTCCCACCTGGGGCTCCCCACTCCCTGTCCCCGCTGCACCAAGGGTGCCCCCTCCCACCTGAGGGCTCTGTCCACCTGCCTGCCTGTATTCCCCTCCTACCCCTGTGTCTCTGTGTCTCTTCCCTCCTGTGTGTGTCCCCCTCGTCCCTCTGTCTCCCCGGCACCCTCTCGCCCCACCTGACCACCCCCCCCGCCAGATGAAGGGACCTGGGGGCGGGGGCCCGAACTGATGCTACGGAAGGGGTTGGGGAAGCAGGAGCGAGGAAGGAAAGGAAAAGGGGGCGTGTTGCCAGAAAAGAAACGAAAGCAATTTAATCTCTTTTTTTTCTCTTTTTTTCTTGCACATTTTTTTTTCAATTTGTTTTCTCTCTCTCTTCCGATGCTTAAAGTAGAAGTGGAGCAGAAAGGTAAACGCACTGTTACCAATGCTAACCCCTAACTCACACTTTGTTCTACCTGTACCATACTTATGTGACCTGCCCTCCCTCCCGGCCCCTTCTTCTCTCCCCCACCCACACTCGGTCCGGTCGGTATCCCCCATCCCGGGTTGTCCTCCCAGTGGGGCCAGCCCTGGTGCGGCCACGGGCATCTCCACCCTCCAGATACCCACGGAAGCTCCTCTCTGAGCTTGGGCAGGATTTTCTCTCTTGCTGTTTCTGTCTCTGTCCCTCCTTCCTGGTCCCTGGCCCTTTCGGGGGACCTGGCCCTCTCTCATACTTCTTTTGCCTCCTTCAGGAGAAGTGTATAAGCATCCAGGGCGGGTGGGGAGGGACTCCCTTCCCCGGCTCCCCCACTGGGGCACCGGGTGAGCTGTCTCTCTGTCTCTCTCTCTCTCTCTCTGTCTCTCCCCTCTCTTTTCCTCCTTCCCCTGTACCTTTTATAACATGTTTCTGGTTCAGGGGAGGCGGGATGGAGGGGACACTATTGTTTTCCTTTTGGGGAGCAGATTCCTCCTATGTCTCGGGCTCCTGGTGGCTTAAGTTCCTTCTGGTTTGACGTTTCCAAGGCCCAGAGCTGTTTTGGAGCATGGAGCACCAGTCCTCCCCACCCCCAACCCGATCCCCATCTCTGACCAGCTGGGGGCCCAGCCCTGGGGGGGGGTGTCAGCTGTCCCCAGCCCTGGGAGGGGGTAGCCTGCCAAAAATGAAAAATGAGGGCGAGGGGGTGGGGGCGGGCCTCCTGGAGGGGGGAGCGAGGGGTGGGGGAGCGTGTTTTCTGTTTCTTTCACACTTGCAAAGCTGCAGTCAGGGTTTCTTCTGGGCTATGGTGGTTAGAGGACCAGGGGAGAGGGGCGGCGGGCGGGGGGGCACAGTCTGGGGACTTCCACAGACTCCGTAATTTCGGGCAGAGAACTCCCCAGTGGATGGGATGGGGCTGTCCATTATTGTCGGGGCGGGGGTGCTGCTGCTGAGGGACGCTTTTAGGGTGGGATGTTAGGGATGACCATTTCCTCCCCAGAAAGTTTTGGGAAATTGACCCATCTGAGGCCGGCAGCAGTGGGCAGGGCTGGAGAACGTGGCCTTTAGGGATCCTTTTTGCCTTGAAATTACGGTGGTCTGTGGAGCATCCCTTATGAAGGAGGTGGGGCAGGGTCCCTCTGAGCTGCTCCCCTCCCCATCTTCCCCTTTCCCCCATCTGAGAGAGGCCTGGGCTACTGGCCTGAGGTCCGCCCCCTCACCGCACCCCTCCACTCTCCGCTCTCTCTCCTGGAGTCTCTCTCCCTCCCAGCACCAGCCACTCTTCTTGCAGGCCCACTGGTTTGGATGCGACACCACTGGAGCTTTTCTCTTCGAGGGCCAGGGCAGGGCGGGTGGTGTGACGGGGCAAGGGAGGGAAGAGGAGGGATTGGGAGCTTGGTGCTGGGGAAGGGGCCTTGCTGTCCAAGGCCCCAGACAGACCCTTCCTCATCTTCTCCCCCTCTCCCTGGGGTTGACCTCTAACCACGTTTTTCCTCCTGGGATCCTGTAACCAGGTTAGGCTCTGAGGCCTCCCACTGTCCCCTTCACACAAACATGTCCCCTCAGATGCCACACACCTGGCGGGGTGGGGGGAGGCAGGGCAGGGTGGTGACTGGCTTGGGCAGAGGCCAGTGTGCTGGACGGAGGGTGCAGGCCAACCCTTGGGGCATCAGGGACAGGGAGATGGCCAGTTGCCAGGGCCCAAGCCAGGGTCGCTCTGGATCCTGCCCAGCTCTGTGTCCCAGACTCCCCTCCCTGTATAAAAACTACATGCTCCTGGCTGCTTCATGCCAGGGGGCCCCTGAGCCACCCTGTCCCCAGTGCTGTGAAGGGAGTGCAGTGCTGTGAAGGGAGTGCTGCCTTTCCTCTCCCTCCCAAGCCTGCCGGTAGTGGGGAATGAGGACTATCTCTTACCCAAGCCCATCTCGCCACTGGGGCTGACCCCCAAGCTGGTGCCAGGTCCCAACCCTCCCTGTTCCCCTGGGGCCAGCTGCTTTGGTGACAGGCCAAGCAGGAGCAGAGAATTCACTGCAAGCCCCCCACCCTCACCCCAGTGCCCTTGCCCTGGCCTGTGTGTGGGTTCTGCCAGCCGGGAGGTGAGGGAGGCCCGGCCATCCTGGATGGAGGGGCACGTGGATGTCGGCACTTTGGGAGGAGATGTGGGGTCTGGCCACACTGACCCCCAGATCAGTCAAGGGGAGGCTAGGAGTAGGTGGCACTGGGACGTGACTGGGCAAGGGTGGGCTGGCCAGCAGCGGCCAACGAGATGCAGTTGAGGTTTTCCTCCTTTTCAGGGATTGGGGGGGTGGGGCGGGGCCCCCCACCTTTCTGACATCAGCGCTGCCTTGGTCCCTCCTCCCGAGCCGGGGATGGTTGCAGGTAAATCGGGGTCCGGGCCAGGGGAGGTGGGGGGCCTGGCTGGGGCGGGCTGGGTCTTTATCCTAGCGCCTGGTTCCCTCCCCTGCCCCCTCCGAGCTGGACCTGGGACTGCCCCCCTGAGGGACCCTCAGTCGGGCCTGGGCCTTGGAGTGAATTCTCTGCTCACCCCTCTCTCCTCCGCCAGCACTAACCCTTTCTTCCCAGGTGGTCTCCAGTGCAGCCTCTCATGGAGCCAGGACCTCGCCAAGTCCCCACATCCCCTTGTCTCTCTTCCCTCTGCACAGCTCTCCTCTCCCTCCCCAACTCTCCCGGGAGTCCTGTCCCTCTCCATGTCCCCACCCCCACCCCCACCCCTGTGCACAGTGCCACTGTCTGCTGCTGAGCCAAACCCCATGAGAGACCCTGCCGGCTGGGGGCAGGGCAGGGCACCCTCCAGGAGGGGCCAGACTCTTCCGTTCCCTATCCTAGCCTGGGAGCTGCCTCTGGGAATCCTTTCTTCCTCGGCTACCGACTTCGTGGGTACCGGGTGCGGGGTGGGATTCAGGCTGCATCAGGAACCTGGGGAGAGAGTTGAAACCCCTATCCGTCCCCCAGCCTGGAATAGGGGGACACTCCTGACACCCACAGTGGGTACGGAAACATCACTCTACCTTGCAATTTTTGCAGGAGGAAGAAAGTGGAGTTAAAAAAAAAAAATCTGTCTGGGTGTGGTTGGTGAAGGATGGGACCCTGGACCCTAGCTCTTCCCTAGGTGGCAGAGAGGAGGGAGAAGGGGCCGGGTGATGAGTCCCTGGACAGACTGTAGTGGGGAGAACTTGCCCCCACTTAAATCACATGGGACCACCTCTGGGAGGGCTCTTGCCAAACTCCTCCCCAGCCTGTGGGGTCTCTAGCAGCCAGGGAAGGGAAGAGGGTACCACTTCCCCCCACTAACCCCACTCTTAATGGCCTCCAGGATTCACATCTCCAGGGAGAGGGGCAGCTGGGCAGGGCGGGGGCAGGGGGGTCGGGTCCCAGCCCGGAAACCCCCTTCCCATCACCAGCCCTACCAAGCAACCGTGACTGCAGCAGCAGGAGGGGACGACCTGGCTCCCCACCCAGCAGCGTGACCAACTTGCCTCTCTCCTCCCTCTTTCTCTTTTTTCCCCTTTGCCTCTGCCCCTCTTCTCCCGTCTCTTCCCCTCCTGCCTGCCCTGCCCAGTCTTCGTGTGCCCAGGGACCCTGCAGAAGGTGCTTGAGCCTACCTCGACACACGAGTCAGAGCACCAATCTGGCGCGTGGTGCAAGGACCCGCTGCAGGCTGGTGACCGCATCTACGTGATGCCCTGGATCCCCTACCGCACGGACACGCTGACTGAATACGCCTCATGGGAGGACTACGTGGCCGCCCGCCACACCACCACGTATCGCCTGCCCAACCGCGTGGATGGCACAGGCTTCGTGGTCTATGACGGCGCCGTCTTCTACAACAAGGAGCGCACGCGCAACATCGTCAAGTATGACCTGCGGACGCGCATCAAGAGCGGGGAGACGGTCATCAATACCGCCAACTACCATGACACCTCGCCCTACCGCTGGGGTGGGAAGACCGACATCGACCTGGCGGTAGACGAGAATGGGCTGTGGGTCATCTATGCGACCGAGGGCAACAACGGGCGGCTGGTGGTGAGCCAGCTGAACCCCTACACGCTGCGCTTCGAGGGCACGTGGGAGACAGGTTACGACAAGCGCTCTGCGTCCAACGCCTTCATGGTGTGTGGGGTCCTGTACGTGCTGCGCTCCGTGTACGTGGACGATGACAGTGAGGCGGCTGGCAACCGCGTGGACTATGCCTTCAACACCAATGCCAACCGCGAGGAGCCTGTCAGCCTTGCCTTCCCCAACCCCTACCAGTTCATCTCCTCCGTCGACTACAACCCTCGGGACAACCAGCTGTATGTCTGGAACAACTATTTCGTAGTGCGCTATAGTCTGGAGTTCGGGCCACCCGACCCCAGTGCTGGTGAGGACGACTCACTTCCAGGCATGGAGCCTGCTTGTTTTTTGTCTCCTCCACCCCCACACCCCCACCCGCTGGGTCCCAGGGCGGGGAGCCCCATCCTGTGAGCTCTTGGGGATTGGGAGGTAAAGGAAATTCACAGCATGTGACAGAGGCTGTTCTGAGCACTTCACAGCCATTAACTCACCTCCTCACAGTCTATGACACAGGGGTCCTTACTGCCCTGTTTTACACATGAGGACACTGAGGCCCTGCACGGGTAGGGGATTAAGTTATTTGAGGATTTGAACCCAGCCTCCCAACCACTGAACTACACTACCTCTCCTGAGCACTTGGGCACCTTTACCCCCTTAGATCCTCCAAAATCCTGGGTGGAAGTCCAATATCCACAAAACAAAAGAGCTGAGCTGCTCATGCTGACTGGGCTGGGGGCAACTCCGCAGTCTTCTCCTGCACCCCTTAGCTGCCCTGCCAGCTTTGTGCAGCCCCAGGGCTCCAGGAAGCGCAGTCTAATCCCATCTTGTTTGCAAAAGTGGGAGCTGAGGCCCCACCAGAGGGAAGCCGCGTAGCCAGGTTACAGAAGCCGAGGTCAGCTAGAAAGAGGATGGGAGGTGGTGGCGGGGCTGACCTGGACTCAGGAAGGCACCTCTCCCCGATCGTTCTCTCAGACGTTATGGTACACATAGTGAACTTTTACCACCCTTTCATACTTTATATGGTCCTGTGGGCATAAGGGACTTTGGTGGGCACAGAGAGGCAAGGGGAGATCTACAACCAGACCCAGCAAGACCCAATGTGTTCCTGCCTCAGTAGGTGAGGAAGACGCTAGGATGGCCTGGGACCCCTGCCCAGCCAGGCACGCTGTGGCATGGCCCTGAGCATGGGGATGACCCTGTCTCATATCCCTTCTCCAGGCCCAGCCACTTCCCCACCCCTCAGCACGACCACCACAGCCAGGCCCACGCCCCTCACCAGCACAGCCTCGCCTGCAGCCACCACCCCACTCCGCCGGGCACCTCTCACCACGCACCCAGTGGGTGCCATCAACCAGCTGGGACCTGATCTGCCTCCAGCCACAGCCCCAGCCCCCAGCACCCGGCGGCCTCCAGCCCCGAATCTGCATGTGTCCCCTGAGCTCTTCTGCGAGCCCCGAGAGGTACGGCGGGTCCAGTGGCCGGCCACCCAGCAGGGCATGCTGGTGGAAAGGCCCTGCCCCAAGGGGACTCGAGGTGAGTACAGAGGCTGTGGCCAGGGGCATAGGGGCCATGCCCCCCAGCAGGTTAGCACAAATGCATGTGTGGGTGGTGGCATCTGCTGGAGCAGGGGCTTTCTGAGGGCAGGGGTCCTCCCCAGTGACCAGCAGAGCTCTGCACATGGGCCACTCAGCCAGTGCCCCTGGCCCCACCTGCAGAACCTACAGGGAGCCTTCAGGAGGTGACCCGGCTCCTGGCCTCAGGCTGACCTGGGACAGCCCAGGAACAGCCAGCTTCACGGGTGGCCAGCTGAAGTGTGAAAAGGGCGGGGCCGTGTGTCCTGGAGATCTGAGGGGAGGGTTGGCAGGTGCTTTGTGGTGGGGGGGGCATTCCAAGATGAGCCTTGATGGAAGGTTCTAATTCTGGAGGCAAAGATGGGACAAGAGGGAAAGCTCAAGGGGAAGTGAGTGGCGCCTCTCTTGACTGTCTGGCCCGCTTCATGTCTGTTTCTCTGTGTTTCCCTCACCTCCCTCTTCGCCCGCTTGTCCCCTGCTCCATCATCTCTTCTCTCCCTCTTCATCCATCCTTCTCTTCTCCCTTTTGGCTCCCTTCTCTGTTCCTGTCTGTCTGTCCCTGCAGGAATTGCCTCCTTCCAGTGTCTACCAGCCTTGGGGCTCTGGAACCCCCGGGGCCCTGACCTCAGCAACTGCACCTCCCCCTGGGTCAACCAGGTGGCCCAGAAGGTACCAGCCACTGCCCCTCAAAGGCAGGCACATGTGCTTGGGCCCAGGGCCCAGCGGGGGTTATGGAGCAACTGGGGAGACACGGGCTGGCAGGTCTGGAAGGCAGGACTGTGGGGTCACCTCCCCAGCCTACAGAGGGAGCAGGGACAGATGGGGTGGGAAAGGGCAGACAGTGACAGGGAAGCAGAGAAAGATGGGAGAGGCTGCACAGGCCAGGGAACCCAGGAAGGGCAGGATGGTCCCCGACAGACCTGGGATTCTCCCTCCCTACCCCCCACCTCACGCAGATCAAGAGTGGAGAGAACGCGGCCAACATTGCCAGCGAGCTGGCCAGACACACCCGGGGCTCCATCTACGCGGGGGACGTCTCCTCCTCCGTGAAGCTGATGGAGCAGCTGCTGGACATCCTGGACGCCCAGCTGCAGGCCCTTCGGCCCATCGAGCGCGAGTCAGCTGGCAAGAACTACAACAAGGTGGGGCCTGGTGGTGGGGCTGACCTGGTGCGGGGAGGACACCTGCCCCCAGGGTCTCCGGAAGTATCCGACCTGGTACCTTCCAGCCAGGCTGCCACCCCCACTCACTTCCTCAGAGAGGAAGGAACCCCAAGGACTGCTGGGTCTCACTCCTGTGCTGCCCCAGATGGTCCTGGGGGTTGGGGATCCCTGAGGAAATGTCTTGCTCATAGCTCAGCCCTGGGTCAGTGGTAGCCATAGATGACAAAGCTATCCAGATATGATAGTACTGGGGTTAGGGAACCGGTGCCCAGGGGCCTGGCCTGACATCACCTCCATCTCTTTTTAGATGCACAAGCGAGAGAGAACTTGCAAGGATTATATCAAGGTAAGACCTGAGGGGTTCCAGTGTAAGGACCATGGGCTCCAGCTGATGGGGGCTGTGAGGGGCCAGGGAATAGGGTTGGATGTTGAGAACAGGGCACACAGAGCGCACCCAGAGGAATTAGAGGGTATTAGGGGGCCTCACAGCACCATCCCCCTGCCTGTGCAGGCCGTGGTAGAGACAGTGGACAATCTGCTCCGGCCAGAAGCTCTGGAGTCCTGGAAGGACATGAATGCCACAGAGCAGGTGCACACAGCCACCATGCTCCTGGACGTCCTGGAGGAGGGTGCTTTCCTACTGGCTGACAACGTCAGAGAGCCTGCCCGCTTTCTGGCTGCCAAGGAGAACGTGGGTGAGTGCCTCGGTCAGTTACCCAGGGCAAACTCAGACACAAACCTTAAACCACAGGGTTCTGGCCTGGAGGCCACAGAGGGGATACCCAGCCTTTGGGCGTCTTGCCACAGGATCTTGTTATGCAGCCTGAGCCTCTGGACCGGGAACAGACCCCAACTGCATGTGCCTTGCCTTCCTCTGTCCCCACAGTCCTGGAGGTCACAGTCCTGAACACAGAGGGACAGGTGCAGGAGCTGGTGTTCCCCCAGGAGGAGTACCCAAGAAAGAACTCCATCCAGCTGTCAGCCAAAACCATCAAGCAGAACAGCCGCAATGGTCAGTGCCCCTGGGGGCCTCGGGTGGGGAGGCAGCCCCCATCAGCCCTGTGCCACTGTCTCTGCGCCATTTATGGAGGGCAGTGGTCCTGAACTTTTCCCATGCTAGTGTAAAATTTCAGGGGATTCGTGGGTCCCCTGCCTGAGGGTGAGCCTTGCAGTTGCCAAGTTGGCTCTTGGGCCTCACAGCTCAGAGAGGTCAGGGCTTTGCCCAAGGTGACACGGTGAGAATGGGTGGATCGGAGGCCCAGCCACTCTGTGTCCCGTCACACTGCCCTGCTGTTCAGAACTGCTTTCGGCTGAGCAGCGGTCTTGTGGACAGGGCTCCCTGACTCCCACCTGCCTGGGCTGTGGACTGGCTTCAGAGGTCCCAGTGGCCAGCATGGCCAAGGGCTGAGGAGCTGGCTAAGCTGGGAGGCCAGGGGCCTGGACAGAGGTGCGCCAGCTGAGGATGCTGACACGTCCAATCATGCCTGTCCTCGCCAGGGGTGGTCAAAGTTGTCTTCATCCTCTATAACAACCTGGGTCTCTTCCTGTCCACGGAGAACGCCACGGTGAAGCTGGCCGGGGAAGCAGGCCCGGGTGGCCCCGGGGGTGCCTCTCTGGTGGTGAACTCACAGGTCATCGCAGCTTCCATCAATAAGGAATCCAGCCGCGTCTTCCTCATGGACCCCGTCATCTTCACCGTGGCCCACCTGGAGGTGAGCTGAGCTGCCCTCTCCCTCCAGGGGGTTGCCGTACCCTCTGTTCCCTGGCTGTGTACCTACCCCCACACCATGTGCTCACCTCCAGAACAAGTTTCGGGTTCTTCCACTTGAGTGGCTTGGGCCATTTGTCCCCCGAGCTCTCAGAATGTCAAACGGAGCCCCAAAACCCAGGCACTTCTTTGATACTTGGCACCATCCCTGTAGCCAGGTGGGGGGGCCAGAACGGAACTCCCTGGTTCTGACTCCAGTTCTGACACCCCGGCGCCACCACACAACAGGACAAGAACCACTTCAATGCTAACTGCTCCTTCTGGAACTACTCGGAGCGTTCCATGCTGGGCTACTGGTCGACCCAGGGCTGCCGCCTGGTGGAGTCCAACAAGACCCATACCACGTGTGCCTGCAGCCACCTCACCAACTTCGCTGTGCTCATGGCTCACCGCGAGATCGTAAGCTGGCTGGCACTCTGCTGCTCCGGGTGGGCCTGCTTGCTGGCCTGGCTTTGCATGGCATCCTAGAGAGGTCATGGGCAGTTCCAGGGGAGGCCAGCCTCGTGGGCGTTGGGGGGCCACTAGTCTTGCTTGGGGCATGAGGCCATGCGTCTGGTTCTCTCTGGTCCTCTGTGGCATGGTCCCACCTTCTCCCAAGGCACTCTGGAGAAGCAGGTTGGTGGCATGTTGGTCATCTCTCCACAAGCCTTCCAGAGCATGAGGAAGTGAGCACACTGCTGTGTGCAGAGGGTGGGGGCTGCCAGGTTGGCAGCACTAGAGGTCCTCGAGGCCTGTGGCCTTGCCCAGGGCCCTGCCTGCAGCAGGCACATGGCTGAGCACAGCGTGCAAAACCAAAGGCCCTGAGCATGCCCCTGCTCCTATCCCCAGTACCAGGGCCGCATCAATGAGCTGCTGCTGTCAGTCATCACCTGGGTGGGCATCGTGATCTCCCTGGTCTGCCTGGCCATCTGCATCTCCACCTTCTGCTTCCTGCGGGGGCTGCAGACTGACCGCAACACCATCCACAAGAACCTGTGCATCAACCTCTTCCTGGCTGAGCTACTCTTCCTGGTTGGGATCGATAAGACTCAGTATGAGGTAGGCTGGGACTCGAGGGCAGGTGATGGCCAGTGCCTGGGTTGGGGGCCAGGAAAGGATGATGCCTGTCTAGGCAGCAGCCCTCACCCTCGGTGCTCCCTGCAGATCGCCTGCCCCATCTTCGCCGGCCTGCTGCACTACTTCTTCCTGGCTGCCTTCTCCTGGCTGTGCCTGGAGGGCGTGCACCTCTACCTGCTGCTGGTGGAGGTGTTTGAGAGCGAGTATTCCCGCACCAAGTACTACTACCTGGGCGGCTACTGCTTCCCGGCCCTGGTGGTGGGCATCGCGGCTGCCATTGACTACCGCAGCTATGGCACCGAGAAGGCGTGAGTTTCCACCTCCTGGCCCTGTACCTATTCTCTCCTCCCACCTGGTTCCCTACTCCGTGGCACCCCTTGGACCAGGACCCTCAGGGCAGCGACCTCCCTTCCTCTTCCTCGTCCCTGAGGCTACAGCCTCTAGAGTCCTAGGCCTTCACGGATCACAGGGGAGGGCCCCTCAGCTTCTCTCTACACCCTGGCCCTGTTTCCTTTACAGCTGTTGGCTCCGAGTGGACAATTACTTCATCTGGAGTTTCATTGGGCCCGTCTCCTTCGTTATCGTGGTGAGTTGGGAGGTGACACCTCATCTCCTTTCTTCATCCAGGCTGGCCTTGACCCCAGCCCCTACCCCCCACACTCTCCCCGCTCACTGGAACTGAGCCACTAGCTGAGAGAATAAGAGTGCGCTGGGTCCGTGGAGCTCCAGTGCTGAGGGCTGCTCACCGGGGGCTGTGATTTGAGCCACTACCGTGTGTCAGGTCGTGGGCCCTGTCTTCCCAGCAGCCAGGAGTGGCAGTAAAATGCCAGTCAGCTCACTGCCACACGCTGGGCACCTCAGGGGCAGGTCCGGGGTTCTCCCAGCAGAGGAGAGGGCTACAGCCAAGCCTTCGCCAGTCCAGGCCCCAGCCTCAGCACTCACTAAGGGAGTCAGGGCCACTCTCAGCCCAGCCCGTCCCTTGTCCGGCCCTCAGGTCAACCTGGTGTTCCTCATGGTGACCCTGCACAAGATGATCCGAAGCTCATCTGTGCTCAAGCCTGACTCCAGCCGCCTGGACAACATTAAGTGAGCCCCGCCCCTGCCTGCCTCCTGCCCCATCACCCGCCTTGCTGGGCCCACTTCTCCCAGGGTGTCCAAAAAGGTGGTGCTGTCAACTCTGGTGACACACATTGCAATTTTAAGTATCAAGAGGGGTGTTTTATTGTATTCACTATGTACCTACTTAATGGGTCTTAGAAAGCGTATCATTAGCACGTCCAACCTGTGGTTTTAGGGGCATAATTGCATAGAGTGAGGCTAAATTCAAAAGGTGAGTCTGTTTAAGAGCAACTTAAAGAGAAATAGGCAGCAAGGTGTAGCCTAAGTGGTCTGGAAATTTGGCAAAAACAATAAAGTTGGCAGAGGAATGACTGATGTTCACAAAACCCCAACCCCTGACCCAATACCTTTCCCTGTGGCCCAGGCTGGCGTGGAGGCGTCCTGGGCAGGCCACTGCCCCCAAGGCCCACTCGCCCACCCTGCTCAGTTAGGGCTTTGCAGACAGTGCCCAGGCCCACCCAGTGGCCCCCCCTTATAGGCTGCAGGGGAGGCCTAAGCTGAGGCCGTCCCCTCCGCCGGGTACTTTGACACCCTGTCTCTCCACCCCCAGATCCTGGGCACTGGGGGCCATCGCGCTGCTGTTCCTGCTGGGTCTCACCTGGGCTTTCGGCCTCCTCTTTATCAATAAGGAGTCGGTGGTCATGGCCTATCTCTTCACCACCTTCAACGCCTTCCAGGGGGTCTTCATCTTTGTCTTTCACTGCGCCTTACAGAAGAAGGTGAGGTCGAGCCGGGGTCCTGGGTCACAGCCTCCCTTGGAGACATTTCCTGGGCACCCAGGAGAAGGAAACAAGGGTGGAGGGGACTCAGGAGTGCTGCAGGCCTTCAATGGTCAGGTCTGCGTCTGCCAGGAGGGGAGCATGAGCTCAGGATTTAGCCACAGGTGAAGAGGGTTCTGGAAAAAAGCAAGATACAACAGCTTAAAGGAGTGAGAGCAGGACAGATTTGGTGATGGGCAACCCTCACCACCATGAGGATCACAAGTCAGGCCTGGAAGCGGGGAGGACTTTGGGAGCCAACCTGAGGGAGCACTGCCTACATTCGTAGTTCTGGAAAGACTTGTGAATTTTGTGGTGATACAAAGGATCTTTTTAAAATAAATGGGTTAAAATATGAATCTTAGAAAAACACAGACTGGGCATGGTGGCTCATGCCTGTAATCCCAGCACTTTGGGAGGCCAAGGCCAGGCGGATCACCTGAGGTCAGGAGTTCCAGACCAGCCTGGCCAACATGGCAAAACCCCATCTCTCCTTTATATAAAAATTAGCCAAGCATGGTGGCAGGCGCCTGTAGTCCCAGCTCCTTGGGAGGCTGAGGCAGGAGAATCGCTTGAACCCGGCAGGCAGAGGTTGCAGTGAGCCGAGATCATGCCATTGTACTCCAGCCTGGGTGACAGAGTGAGACTCTTGTCTCCAAAACAAAACAACAACAAACACATACAAAGAGCTGGGTGTGGTGACTCATGCCTGTAACCCCAGTACTTTGGGAAGCTGAGGTGGGAGGATCCCTTGAGCCCAGGAATTCGAGACCAGCCTGGGCAACATAGAGACCCCATCTCTATTTAAAAAAAAAAACAAAGGGGAAAACAGTATCGGGAACGTGGGTAGGGAGTGAGGGTCCAGGCAGCACCCTCAGGACTGAAGCTGGGGAGACGGAGCTGATACATTTGTCGAGTTGGCCCTGGCAGGAGTGCGGGCTGTGGAGATTGCTGTTGGATTTGGGGAGTGGTGAGGCGGGTAAGGCTTAAGGCAGGGGATGGCAGAGGCAACAGTCATGAGAATTCTCGTTGCAAGGGAGAGGTGGTCTGTGTCCCTGCTCTGCCCAACACTGTCCTGGTCCCTCCTTGGACACACAGTCAAAGGCAGTGTCTGCACAGCCCCTACCTCACACGCAGTGACAGTGATGTCCTTTCAGGGGCCCCCAGGTCCCTATGGTCTGATCTGGGACCATTGGTTCCCCTCCCTATCTCTGCTTTCAGACACCTAGATGTGGACCCTCCTCAGTAGAGCCCCTGTCCTTGCCCCAGCCTGAATGAGGCCTCCTCTGATCTATTTATTTTTTTAGGTTATTTTATTATTGTTATTTTTTTTTTTTGAGATAGAGTCTCACTCTTTTACCCAGGCTGGAGTGCAGTAGTGTGATCTTGGCTCACTGCAACCTCTGCCTCCTGGGTTCAAGCAGTTCTCCTGCCTTCATCTCCCAAGTAGCTGGGATTAAGGTGCACACCACACACCTGGCTAATTTTTGTATTTAGTAGAGATGGGAGTTTCACCATATTGCCCAGGCTCGTCTCGAACTCCTGACCTCAGGTGATCTGCCCACCTCGGCCTTCCAGAGTGCTGGGGTTACAGGTGTGAGCCACCATGACCCCTGATCTATTTAAAATCACAACCTGCTCCCAAGTCAGCACTGCCTAACCCCCTTTCCAGCCATAGTTTTCTCCACAGAATCTAACACCATCTGATAGCCTGCATATTTATATTTTCATGTATGTTGTGTCTCTGTCTACTGAAATATAAGCTCTGAGAGGTAGGCATTTATGTCTGTTGTTTTCTGTACCATCCCCGAGGCCTAATATGTGCCTGGCACATAGCAGATGCTTATTAATGCTCTGTTGCTTTTATGAATGAATGAAAAGCGGTCAGTGGCAGTGGAGAACCTGATCAGCTGGCTGTTGGGGGACAGGGGACAGCAGGGTTTCTGTGGCCTGCAAGTCACTGAGCAGGGGAACACAGTCATTGGAAGCTCTGTCTCCGGCCTCCTGAGGCTATCTTGTGCCAGCCCTGTGGGAGGCTGGATCACAGAGGAGGCCAGCGTCCCAGCCAGCTGACTGTCCTCCTTGTCCCCCAGGTGCACAAGGAGTACAGCAAGTGCCTGCGTCACTCCTACTGCTGCATCCGCTCCCCACCCGGGGGCACTCACGGGTCCCTCAAGACCTCAGCCATGCGAAGCAACACCCGCTACTACACAGGGACCCAGGTATCACGCCAGGCAGGGCTCCCTGGGGCTGAGTGTTGGAACCTGGAGCCTGAGAGGCGGGCAGTGACTTGGCCTGGGTCTGTGATGGTGATGATCGGGTGAGCAGTCTCAGATGCCAGAGGGTGGGTGGCCCAAGGGTCCCCTCACATCTGGGTTGTGTCCCCAGAGCCGAATTCGGAGGATGTGGAATGACACTGTGAGGAAACAGACAGAGTCCTCCTTCATGGCGGGTGACATCAACAGCACCCCCACCCTGAACCGAGGTGAGAAGGGTCCCTCTGCCTCTGGCTCTGGTCCCTCGAGGCTCCTGGCCACCTTATGACATCTGATCCCTTGGCCAGGTACCATGGGGAACCACCTGCTGACCAACCCTGTGCTGCAGCCCCGTGGGGGCACCAGCCCCTACAACACCCTCATCGCTGAGTCGGTGGGCTTCAATCCCTCCTCGCCCCCTGTCTTCAACTCCCCAGGTGAGGGCACAGGGGAAGCATCCAAGTTGGGAAGTGTGGGGTTTGCGTCCCAGGGGACCTCCGCCTGGGATGTTCTATGCCCCAGAACTGGAGCCTGGACTTGGCATTTCAAGCTCACCCTTGCCTTCTCTCTTTTCTCTCCTGGCTGCCACCTGCAGGGAGCTACCGGGAACCCAGTAAGTGCGACTCTTCCCTGGAAATATTTCTGAGACTGGGAGAGGGACAGATAGTGGCCTTCTCAGATGGGCTTACTTAAGGAGGAGAACTTGGGATGCCCTCCCCATCCCCCGCTCCACCGAACAGTCTGGCTGGCAGCCGGATGGAGGATAACAGGTGGTGGTCATTGAGTTTGGGCCTTTAGATGTGAGGGTCTGAGCACAGGAAAGGGATCCTGTCACCCAGGCCTCCTCATACTGCTGAGATTCTGAACCTCCAGCTGGGGGACGAGACCCTGGGGGAACTGGTCCTTGTCCCCCAACTTTAACCAATCTGCTTTTGGGCTGCTGTCTCTACTGCCAGTGAGGGAGAAAGGGAATGTCAGACCAGAGTTCCCATGGGGCAGGGGGAAGCCCACGGAAAACCAGCAGGAATGGAGCCCCACTTCTCCCCACGGACCACATCCCCTCACGGCCCCCCAGTGCAGCCAGGGCCCCTCTCCCACCTGACCAGCCCCTTTCTGCCCTGCAGAGCACCCCTTGGGAGGCCGGGAAGCCTGTGGCATGGACACCCTGCCCCTGAATGGCAACTTCAACAACAGTTACTCCTTGCGAAGCGGGGATTTCCCTCCCGGGGATGGGGGCCCCGAGCCGCCCCGAGGCCGGAACCTGGCCGATGCCGCGGCCTTCGAGAAGATGATCATCTCAGAGCTGGTGCACAACAACCTGCGGGGGAGCAGCAGTGTGGCCAAGGGCCCTCCACCACCTGAGCCCCCTGTGCCACCTGTACCAGGGGGCGGGGGCGAGGAAGAGGCAGGTGGGCCCGGGGGTGCTGACCGGGCAGAGATTGAACTTCTCTATAAGGCCCTGGAGGAGCCTCTGCTGCTGCCCCGGGCCCAGTCGGTGCTGTACCAGAGTGATCTGGACGAGTCAGAGAGCTGCACGGCCGAGGACGGCGCTACCAGCCGGCCCCTCTCCTCCCCTCCGGGCCGGGACTCCCTCTATGCCAGCGGGGCCAACCTACGGGACTCACCCTCCTACCCGGACAGCAGCCCCGAGGGGCCCAGTGAGGCCCTGCCCCCACCCCCTCCCGCACCTCCCGGCCCCCCTGAAATCTACTACACCTCACGCCCGCCAGCCCTGGTGGCCCGGAATCCCCTGCAGGGCTACTACCAGGTGCGGCGGCCTAGCCATGAGGGCTACCTGGCAGCCCCAGGCCTTGAGGGGCCAGGGCCCGATGGGGACGGGCAGATGCAGCTGGTCACCAGTCTCTGAGGGGACCTCATGGACCAGGGGCTGGTGGCCCAGGCCAGGGAGGGAACCCTGGGCAAGGCTCTGGTGGGAGAGGGAGACAGATGGAGGCAGTGGCTGGTGGGCCACTCTCTCCTGATGCCCCTTGGCCATGGGCCCTACAGTACCCTCAAGGGACTCTGACCTAGGGGCCTGAGGTGCCAGGGTTCACAGACAGGGTTTCCCACCAGCCACATGCACCAGCTCTATTTGGGGGAAGTGTAGTGAGGAGGAGCCCAGAGGTCCCAGGGGAGTGAGGAGGGAGAACTTGGAAGGGTGCAGCCCACTTTCAGACTCTCCCCTCTCCCACCCTTGCCACTGCCTGAAGGGAAATGAGGGCTTTAGTTTCCCTGGGCAGGGAGGGCAGCTTCTGAGGTTGCCAAAGGCCCCCACTGGATGGCACCTGTCAGCTGCCCCTCTCCACAGTCAGAAATGCTGCTGGCTGCACCCAGAGGGAGCAGTGAGGCAGGACGCATGGACATGTTCCTCCTTGGGCTACAATTGCCTGCTCCCTGGAGACTGGGAAAAGGCCGCAGGCAGGGGGACTGGGCGGTGGTTTAAAGGTCGAACTTTCTCTGAAGCTCCTTTCCCCTTGCTCTTGGTCCCTGCCCCCAAGCAAGCCTGCCCCCTCCGCCTCCCAGTGCACCCAATGACCCCCTCCCTTGGGGTGACTCCTGATGAAGCACAACTCCCTGCAGGGCCCCCAGCCCACAGGGGTGGCCATATTTGGGCAGTTCCCAGTCCTGTGGGCTTGGCTATCTGGGAAGCAGATTTTGGGTCTGGATTTCCCTGGGGAGTGGGTCCTGGGCTTGGATCTTTCCCTAGGGGGCCCTCTTATCCCTTCCTCTCTCCTCCTCCTCTCCCATTGCTGTAAATATTTCAACGAAATGGAAAAGAAAAAAAAAAGACAAAAAAAGAAAAGAAAAAAAATCTCATCACTTGAAGCCACCGGGAGCCTGCAGCCCGGGCCAGCCTGGGCTTTCTCCGGAGCAGAGTGGCGTTGCTGGCCTGGCAGCCAGGACTTCTCCGCGTACGTGCATCCCCAGTCCCCGCCTGGGCGGGCGGGCCGCCAGAGCAGCTTTTTACAATCCAGAGACAGAAAACAAAATCTAGATGCAACAGCAAAACAAAGAACCCATTTCCTTCCTGGCACCCGTTTCTGTCCCCTCCTTTCCTGCTCCGCCTGCCTGGCATCATCAGCCCTCCTGGGGCGTGTACCTCACTGCCTGCCCCAGGACCAGAGGCCTGTCTCCCCCTCCCCTCCCCACTGGCCCCGGGGAGACCCCCTCACACCCAAAGATGCTTTGCCAAGATGGCTGCGCTGTCCCTTTGAGTTCCTGCTTCTTGTGTATTGTTTTGGGGACTCTAGCCGGGGAAGACAGGGCTGACTTCCCACCTAGAGAGGTTGATGGTGGAAGGAAAATTGAGAGAAACTGGGGTCGTGGAGGGCATGGGTATGGCTGAGGAGGGTGCTAGGAGCAGCACAGTGGTCTTCTGTCGGAGGGGGAGAGGCAAAGGTGAGAGATCACCTTCCCTACCCTCTACCCTCCCACAGGGGAGACGAAGCCAGGGCTGGAGTCAGGATACCCATGTTCTGGGGGGCTTGACCCCAAATCCCAGGCCTGGAACCTCCAGGCTTGGGATGTCTCCTCTTGCAGCCCCCTTCTCTCCAGCGTGTCAACCCAACCTCCCTAGTCCCCTCCCCTCAACTCTAGGGGTAGCGTAGCCCCGAGGCCACCCTAGCCCAGCCCCTGCATTGCCATTTCCCCAGGGGTGGCCCCTCCACCTCTGCTCTGACCTCTCCTGTCTCTTTTGCCCCTCCCTCTTTTCTCACAAGTGCCATGAGTTTTCAAACATCTTCGGGTCTCAGCCTGCTGCTGCCATGAACTTTGTTGGGTTAAGGGGGAGGGGCTCTAGGAAGGAACTGGGGGAAAGGGACAGGTAGGTGGCTGGAGGGACCCTTTTTGCTGCTAGAAAGCCCCTCCCTTCTCCTGGGGAGCTGGGGCTGGCTTGTCCCCATCAATTAGGGGAGAAGGGGTCAGACCAAAGATGGTGGTTTGTCCCGTGTAAGGGAACAGGTATGGGGAAGAGGTGAGGTTGGGTTCCATCTCTGGTGTTTTCTGGTAGAAAGGCCTAACCCATTACACCACAAGACCATGGGTGAAGTCTAGATGGGGAGGAGAAGTGAGGCCGGGGACAGTCCTGCCAGATGACTCCGAGGAGGGCAGGGGACAGTTCGTGGCCCTTCTTGGACTGCAGTAGGCAGGGAGCTCTGTTGTGTGGAGGGGCGGTCAGAGACATGCGGTCAGATGTCTCTGAAGAGTGAGCAGGAGGCATGGGCAGGTGAGGAGCTGGCCCGGCTTGGGCAGCAGCCCAGCTACAGCCTGTGGCTGCCCCTGATAACAGGACGAGGGCCCGGAGAGTTACGTGGGGGCTGGGATGCAAAGGGAGGCCCGCTTCCTCCCTGCCCAGCCCTGCTTGTATCTCTCCAGACTTGGACAATCAAAGGGAGAGGGTATATAGCAGGTCCAGTTCCAGCCAGCCTCGCCCGGTGGCTGCTAGGCCTCAGAGCTATGTGGCAGGGCCCCCTGCTGGGGCTGGCCACCATTGCAGTCCAGTGCAAAGCCGCCCCCAGAGCCCAGGTGTCCCCCCCCACCTAACCAGACCTGGTGCCTTGACGCCCCCACCCCAGCTGGGACGGTACAGAGAAGGGTCTTGGTTTCCTCTCCTACTCCCTTGGGTTCCTGAACTCATTTGCTCCTAAATCTTGTCAATTCTTTTCCTCTGGATTTTCGTTTCTTTTGGCTTTCCCTTGCCTTCTCTGTCTCCACCTCTCCTTCCCCATCTCTCTTTCGCCATGTCTTTCTTGCTGTCTCTATGTTCCTCTTCTCTCATCCTCAACTTTCTGTCCATTCGGGCCTCCTCCTGCCTCCCATGCCCCCAGCCCCTCCCTCCTTGGTCTCCTTTTCGATATGCCAAACCAATTTTGGGTCGAGTGCATTTAACGAGAACAAAACAAAAGGCTCATAACAACAAGAACATTTCAGAAAAAAACAAAAAGTTTAAAAAAAATTGTTGAGTCAAAAAGTCAAACAATAAAGAAATTAAGATTTCTTGGAATGACAAGAGTGGTGTGAGTTCTTGAGCAGGGGAGTAAGAAATGGGTGAGTAGCTGGGCGCGGTGGTGCGTGCCTGTAGTCCCAGCTACTCAGGAGGCTAAGGCTGGAGGACCGCTTGAGTCCAGGAGTTCTGGGCTGCAGTGCACTATGCCAATTGGGTGTCCGCACTAAGTTCGGCATCAATATATGGTCCCTCCTGGGAGCGGGGGCCCACCAGGTTGCCTAAGGAGGGGTAAACCAGCCCAGGTTGGAAACAGAGCAGGTCAAAACTCTCGTGCTGATCAGCAGTGGGATCACACCTGTGAATAGCCACTGCACTCCAGCCTGGGTGACATAGCGCGACCCTGTTTTTTTTTTTTTTTTCAGGGGTAAACAAAGGAAGACCCCGTCTCTTTTTAAAAAAAAAAAAAAAGAAAAGAAAAGAAAGAAAAGAAAGGTGTGAATAGCCAGGCAAGGTGGCTCAGGCCTTTAATCCCAGCACTTTGGAAGGCCGAAGTGGGTGGATCACTTGAGGCCAAGAGTTTGAGAACAGCCTGATCAACATGGTGAAACCTCATCTCTACTAAAAAGACACAAAATTAGCTGGGCATGGTGGTAAGCACCTGTGTGGTCCCAGCTACTTGGGAGGCTGAGGCAGGAGAATCACTTGAACCCGGGAGGCGGAGGTTGCAGTAGGCTGAGATTGCACCACTGCACTCCAGCCTGGGCTACAAAGCGAGATTCTGTCTCAAAAAAGAAAGAAATGGTTGAGTAGATCTGCACTGGGGTGTCCCCATGGGCCCTGGGCTGCACTTCAGCATTCAGAACCCCTGGCCGAGGCCTGGTAATGCAGAATCATTAACGTTTATAAGACATTGGTAAGTTCCTGGGCCTGGTGGAGCATTTCATGTGCAGTTTCTCTGAATCCTTACAAAATGCTCCCAGGTAAAGATGGCAATTAGAGCTCCATTTTACAGATGGGGAAACTGAGGCTTATAGCCCTTAGATGTATGCCCAAGTCTCTCTGGCCAGGCCACTGTCCCATGCTGTGTCTCAGAGAAGCCCTTCTTGGCCCAGATGTCTGTCCCCAGGCTGTACTAGAGCAGAGGTCAGGAATTTTACACTGTGATGTCTCATTACAATTGTCATTCCTAGACTCCACACACTACTGGTGTGGAGCGCTTTCAAACCTGACACAGTGAAACTGTATCATGTGTATTTCACATTCTCCGTTCACCAATGAACTGCCCATGCTCAGAGAGAGGAATAACTCTGGGCCCCTCTGACTTAGACACCGGCTCTAGGATATCACACTCCTGAGTCTCCACACACTCCCACAGCCACTCCCTCCCAGTCTTCATGACTAGCTCCTTCTCATCTAACCTCCTAATGATGGAAACCCAGAGGCTCAGTCCTTAGACCTTTTCCTTACCTGCTCTCCCTCCCTGGAAGGTCTCATCCCACCTCATGGTTTGAAATGCTACCTATACACTGATGACCCCCGAACATAGATCTCCAGCCTGAACTCCTACCTGAACTCCAGATATACATATATTCACCTACCTACCCCATAGCTCTCCCTGGTATCTGGTAGAATCTCAAACTTAACCTGTCCTAAACTGAGACCCTGGCCTCCCCTACCCCCATCTCTACCACTGCCACCACCGTAGTTCTTCCCACATGAGGCTTTGGGGCTTCCTGACCTCAACTAAAAGTGAGTCCATCCATCCCTTGACTCAAGCTACAGACCTTGGAGCTTCCCTTGAACTCATCTTGTTTGATCCCCCACCTCTAATCTGACAGTGAATGCAATGGTGGCTCTACCTTCTAAATATCCAGAATTAATCAGTTCTCACCTGTCTCACCAGGGCCACTGCAACAGTCCCTAAACATTATAGCTCCCTGTCCCTCTTCAGGCTTTTCTCAACACAGAAACCACAGTGATCTTCGGAAACACGTACCATCCTCCTTAGCTCAAAACTCTTCAATGCTCTGGCTCACCCAAAGCACAGGCCGAGGTCAACACAATGGCCTACAGGCCCTCCAACCTCACTCCCCAGCTTCCTCCCCACCTTCCTTCCACTCACTGGGCTCACACAGGCAGGCACCCTCTTGCCTGCCTCGGGGGCTTTGCACCGGCTGTTCTCTCTGCTGGCTTGGGCTCCCTCCCCCTTCCCCATATCTACAGAGTTGACTTCTCCTGCAGAGTTTATGAAAATGAAATCCTACTTCCCAGAAGGCCTTCCCAAGCCACTCCAGAACTTCCTAACCTGTTCCTTGCTCTATCTTCATAGTACTACTAATCTCTAGCAATTATGTTTTACTTATTTGTTTATCATCTGCCTCTTAGCTATAACGTAAGACCTTGAAAAACAAGGGTTCTTGGTCTAGGCCTACAGCATCTGGCACACAGGCGATCTGTAAGTATCTGTTAAAGAATGAATGGGCTGTGCATTGGCTCACGCCTATAATCCCAGCACTTTGGGAGGCCAAGGCGGGTGGATCATGATGAGGTCAAGAGATCAAGACTATCCTGTCAACATGGTGAAACCCTGTCTCTACTAAAAATACAAAAATTAGCTGGGCATGGCGGTGCATGCCTGTAGTCCTAGCTACTCAGGAGGCTGAGGCAGGAGAATTGCTTGAACCCAGGAGGCGGAGGTTGCGGTGAGCCGAGATTGCGCCATTGCACTCCAGCCTGGGTAACAAGAGTGAAACTCCGTCTCAAAAAAAAAATGAATGAGGCTGAATTCAGCATAAGACCCAAAGCGAGCATGAGATGAGAGTGATGAGTGATGGAAGCTCTTCAATGAGGACAAAGAAATATATTTAATCTCCATCTAGAATAAAAATTTTAAAATAAATAAAATATATTAAAAAAAAAAAAGAGGCCAGGCACAGTGGCTCATGCCTGTAATCCCAACACTTTGGGAGGCCCCAATGGGTGGATTACAAGGTCAGGAGATCGAGACCATCCTGGCCAATATGGTGAAACCCCATCTCTACTAAAATACAAAAAACTAGCTGGGCATGGTGGCACACGCTTGTAGTTCCAGCTGCTCGGGAGGGTGAGGCAGGGGAATCTCTTGGACCCAGGAGGCAGAGGTTGTGGTGAGCCAAGATGGTGCCACTGCATTCATGCCACTGCATTCCAGCCTGGCAACAGAGCAAGACTCCGTCTCAAAAAAAAAAAAAAATGAATGATGTAAACTGTAAATCTGCCATTCCCTCAGCTGGTTCAGTTTCCACACGTTGCTCACTGTGTGATGCTAAGATTTTAATTCAGTTTGGCCTCAAAACCTAAGATCAGTATTTCATCTGGTGCCCAAATGATGAAGAGGCAATCTGTTCTCACACTGGAGGATGAAATGAATCTAATAGATTTTCTGAGAGATGCTCTATAGGCAAGCGTGGGGACTTTTAAGAGTACACAATTTTACCCAGACACGGTGGCTCACTCCTGTAATCCCAGTCCTTTGGGAGGCTGAGGTGGGCGGATCACTTGAGGCCAGGAGTTCAAGACCAGCCTGCCCAACACGGCAAAACTCCACCAAAACAAAAATTAGCCAGACATGATGGCACATGCCTATAATCCCAGTTATTCTGGAGGCTGAGGCAGGATAATCACTTGAAACCCAGGAGGGAGAGGTTGCAGTAAGCCAAGATCACATCACTGCACTCCAGCCTAGCTGACAGCAACACTCCATCTCAAAAAAAAAAAAGTAGATAAGTTTAACTATATGTGATTTGACCTAATGCTCTAATTTGAAATCTAATCCCACATACAATGAGAGTCAAATATGACCAGTGCTTCTGTGTCTTTTACTCTCCCCTTCACTACATACAATCTAAACCAGCTGTGCCTGGCCAGGTGCAGTGGCTCATACCTGTAATCCCAACATTTTGGAGGCCAAGGTGGGCGGATCACTTGAGGTCAAGAGTTCAAGACCAGCCTGGCCAACACAGTGAAACCCCTTACCTATTAAAAAAAAAAAAAATTAGCCAGGTGTTGTGGTGGGTGCCTGTAGTCCCAGCTACTTGGAAGCCTGAAGCAAGAGAATCACTTGAACCTGGGAGGCAGAGGTTGCAGTGAACCGAGATCGTGCCACTGCACTCCAGCCTTGGCAACAGAGTAGAGACACTGTCTCAAAACTAAAAATAAACCCGCTGTGCCTGACAACCTCTAACCCTCAGGTGGTTGCTAGTGGCACCCATTCATCTGCATGTGGCCAGGGACAATACATTTATGCTGAGATGTATCATTTCAAAGCTCTTTCCCACATTTTCTCTCATGTAATTCTCAGAAGACACGTATTTTTTGTTTTTTTGAGACGGATGCTCTGTCACCCAGGCTGGAATGCAGTGGTGTAATCTTGGCTCACTACAATCTCCACCTTCTGGGTTCAAGAAATTCTCCTGCCTCAGCCTCCTGAGTAGCTGGGATTACAGGTACCCACCATCATGCCTGGCTAATTTTTGTATTTTTAGTAGAGACGGGGTTTCACCATGTTGGTCAGGCTGGTCTTGAACTCCTGACCTCGTGATCCACACACCTCAGCCTCCCAAAGGGCTGGGATTACAGGCGTGAGCCACTGCGCCTGGCCAAAAAATAAATAAAAATGAATTTCAGGTAGATTTTTTAAAGCTAAATATGAAAAGTAAAATTTCCAGAAGAAAACCCAGTAGGATATCTTATTGACCTCAGGGTAGGATTTCTTAAGCAAGGCACACACACACACGAAAAACCACCGCAAACTATAAATAAATAGATACTTCTGATGACATTTTTTTTTTAAATAATTTTTTACTTTCTCTTTTTTCTTTTCTTTTTGAGATACAGTCTTGCTCTGTTGCCCAGGCTAGAGTGCAGTGGTGCAATCATAGCTTACTACAGCCTCAATCTCCTGGGCTGAAGCAATCCTCCAGCCTCAGCCCCCTCAGCAGCTGGAACTACAGGCATACGTCACCATGCTCAGCTGACAGGGTCTCACTTTGTTGCCCAGGCTGGTCTTGAACTACTGGGCTCAAGCCATTCTCCCGCTTTGGCCTTCCAAAGTTCTGGGATTACAGGCATGAGCCACTGCACCCAGCCTAAAATAAAAATAATTTCTAGAAACTCTGAACATTAAAACATTATAAAAATTAAAAGACAGCCAGGCGCAGTGGCTCATGCCTGTAATCCTAGCACTTTGGGAGGCTGAGGGAGGAAGATCACCTGAGGTCAGGCGTTTGAGATCAGCCTGGCCAACATGGTAAAACCCTGTCTCTACTAAAAATACAAAAATTAGCTAGGCATGGTGGTGGGAACCTGTAATCCTAGCTACTTGGGAGGCTGAGGCAGGAGAATCACTTGAATCCGGGAGGTGGAGAGATAGTACCACTCCAGATTGGGTGACAAGAGTGAAACTCTGTCTCAAAAAACAAACAAATAAAAAGAATAAAAAGAAAAGACAAGCCTCAGATGTGAGAACACCTGCAGTCCATAAGCCAAAGACAATCCAGCAGAAGTGGCACAGAAGGCAACTGGCCGATAAACATGTGAAAATAGCTCAACCTCACTAGTAATCAGGGTAATGCAATTAGAACTCACTAATTCCCACCCATCAGAAGGACAAACATTTTAAAGTCTGACAATAGCAAGTATCGATAAGGACACTGTGGCCGGCCTCGGTGGCTCACGCCTGTAATCCCAGCACTTTGGGAGGCCGAGGTGGACGAATCACCTGAGATCTAGAGTTTGAGACCAGCCTGGACAACATGGTGAAACCCCATCTCTACTAAAAATACAAAAATTAACCAGATGTGGTAGCACACACCTGTAATCCCAGCTACTCAGAAGGCTGAGGCAAGAGAATCGCTTGAACTGGGAGGTGGCAGTGAGCCGAGATCGTGCCATTGAACTCTAACCTGGGCAGCAAAAGCAAAACTGCCTCAAAAATAAAAATAAAAGATAAGCACATTGAGCCACAGAACACTAATGGTGAGAGTGAGAACTGGTAACATCATTTTGAAAAACAGATTGGCAGCATCTGGTAAAGGTGATTATTTCCACAAGCCACAGTCCAGCACTTCAACTCCTTGGTATACATCCCAGAGTAACTCCTATGTGTGCTCAAGGAGAGACAAAGATACCAACGCATACTGCAGCACTGAAAACACCCTAAATTTCAACCAAGTGAATCCGTAAGTAAACACTGTCCAACAAAACTTTCTGTTCTCATGGAAATGTTCCCTGTCTATGTTCTCTATACACCACAGTGGCCACTAGCCACAGGCTCCTGCCGAACATGTGAAATGTGACTAGTGTGTCTGGGGAAATGGGTTTTTCATTTTGTCTAATTTTAATCTAAATAACCACATGTGGCTAGTGGCTACCTTATCAGCACAGCTGTATAGCAGTGAAAATAAGTGAATTAGAGTTATACATGCTTCCACATAAATCTCGAAAGCATTACACTGGATGAAAAAAGCAAGTTTCGGCCAGGCGTGGTGGCTCACACCTGTAATCCTGGCACTTTGGGCAGCCAAGGCGGGCAAAGCAGCTGAGCACAGGAGTTGGAGACCAGCCTGGACAACATGGTGAAATCCCGTCTCCACTGAAGTACAAAAACGAGCTGGGCATAGTGGTACGCGCCTGTAATCTCAGCTACTCAGGAGCCAAGGCATGAGAATTGCTTGAACCTGTGAGGTAGAGGTGGCAGTGAGCCGAGATCATGCCACTGCACTCCAGCCTGGGTGACAGAGACTCTGTTTCAAAAAAAAAAAAGAAAAAAGCAAGTTTCAGAAGGCAGGACCTAGTGCCACCCTAGTGCCAGCTCTGTCAGGATACACCCAGTATGGTCCTGTTATCAGAGGTCCCCAAGACCACCCTGAGGTTCAGTGACTCACTAGGAGGATTCATAGGATTTACCTTGGAGGTGTAGGCATGGCTGTGATTTATTATAGTGAAGAGACACAAGGCACAATCAGCAAAGGGAAAAGGTGCATGAGCTAAAGTCCGGAGGAAACCAGGACAAGCTTCTAAGAGTCCTCTCCCAGTGGAGTTACACGGGACTCAATCGATTCCTACCTCCAACGACGACAGCACCAGGGATATGCGGTCTACCAGGGAAGCTCATTACTCAGTGATCAGGGTTGTACTAGGGGGAGGTCATGCACCAAAGTGCTAGACTCCAGAAGGACAGCAGATATTCAACATGAACCACATTGTTGGTGGGAATAGTTTAGGCACTCATCATTTGGGGAACCGCAGGAACCCTCCTAAAATCCAAGTTCCTAGATATCAGCCAAGGGTCAATCTTGCAAACAGGCCTTCCTAAGACTAGTAGTCTCAGACCTGCTAGGTTAACTCTAAATTGCGCAGACACCATTTATATAAAAGTATAGAACGTGACAAACAATACTATATATCGTTTAAAGATACACGCCTATATGCACAGAAGACTATGAACATCAAATTCAAGATTGCAGTTACATTTGAGGAAAAAGGGAGAGGAATGGGTTTGATATAGGGGTAGAAGATCCTTCAGTTGCATCTCTATGTTTCAGCTCTTAAGCTGGGTAACGGGTAAAGCGTATTTTGCTATAGCACTTCTTTTACTTTTTCGAGTGTGTGTGCACCTCAAGAAGAAGGAAGATATATCTGCTTATTACTATGTGCTACTAACAGGTTTTTTTTGTTTTGTTTTTTGTTTTTTAATTTTTAGACAGGGTCTCACTCTGTTGCTGAGGCTGGAGTGCAGTGGTGTGATCTTGGCTCACTGTAACCTCTGCTTACTGGGCTCAAGCAATCCTCCCACCTCAGGCTCCTGAGCAGCTAGGACCACAGGCATATGCCACCATGACCAGATAATTTTTTTTGTACATATATATATTTTTTGAGACGGAGTCTTGCTCTGTTGCCTAGGCTGGAATGCGGTGGTGCAATGGCACAATCTCAGCTCACTGCAACCTCCGCATCCCAGGTTCAAGCGATTCTCCTGCCTTAGCCTCCTGAGTAGCTGGGATTACAGGTGCACGCCAGCATGCCCAGCTAAGTTTTCTATTTTTAGTAGAGACAGGGTATCACCATATTGGCCAGGCTGGTCTTGAACACCTGACCTCGTGATCTGCCTGCCTAAGCCTCCCAAAGTGCTGGGATTATAGGCATGAGCCACTCTGCCTGGCCATGTATATTTTTTTTTAGTAGAGATGGGGTTTTGCAATGTTGGCCAGGCTAGTCTGGAAATCCTGACCTCAAGTAACAGGCCACTTTGGCCTCTCAAAGTGCTGGGATTACAGGTGTGAGCCACCATGCACACCCAAAAATAAGTACAAATTCTGATGTGTTACTAAGATCATAAAACTGGGTGATGTGATTAAGAAAGGGCTACTTTATTTATTTATTTATTTATTATTTTGAGATGGAGTTTCACTCTTGTTGCCCAGGCTGGAGTACAATGGCATCATCTCAGCTTAATGCAACCTCCACTTCCTGGGTTCAAGCATCAGCCTCCCAAGTAGCTGGGACTACAGGCGCATGCCACCACACCTGGCTAATTTTTATATTTTTAGTAGAGACAGGGTTTTGCCATATTGGTCAGGCTGATCTCGAACTCTGCAGCCTCTGCCTCCCGGGTTCACACTCAGGTGATATGTCCGCCTCGGCCTCCCAAAGTGCTGGGGTTACAGGCATGAGCCACCGCACCCGGCCAAGAAAGGGCTACTTTAAATAGGGTACTTTGGGAAGGCTTCTTTCAGAGGACATTTGAGCTGAACTACAAGTGAAGAGAGTGAGACAGCCATGCAATTATCTGGAGGAAGCACATTCCAGGCAGAGGGAATGGCCAGTGCAAAGCCCTGCCGCAGGAATAAGCTGGTGTGTTGAAAGAAGGGAAATAAAGCCAGCAGGGCTTGAAGAATGGTAGACGAGGCCCGAGAGGTCAGCTGAGGCTACCACCAAGGGCCTCCTAAGCCATAGGAAAGATCTTAGGTTTCATTCTAAGTAGGATAAGCCTTTGAAGGTTTTAAGCAGAGTAATGACATGATCTGCTTTACAAGTGAAGATCATTCAGCCAGCTGTATAGAGAATGCATCACAGACAGGGCCACTTTCTTCATTAGCACCATGGAAATAATGCTTGTGGCTCATGAGCTTCTCAGGGGCTAGGAAAAGGTCAGGGACAGGAATAAAGGGAAAAAAGTTCCACAATGCCAAGAGAAAACTACAAAGTTGGAATGAATAAATGTTTAATTAAGCACCTTGAAAATGTAACATCATGACAACTGCATTAATCATTAAATTTAGTATTCATAAGCAATCGAATTACATTTGGAAATTAGATTTTCTCAAATCACAAATATCCCCAAGTATGCAATGATTGCCAAGAAATCAAGTGAATCATAAATGTGAGTTTCCTTGAAGCCAAATAATTCCAAAGGAATTTTAAAAACTTTCAGTTTTTTTTAACAACTTAAAAAAAACTTTTTTTAACTTAATGTGAAATGAAGATACCAAAAAAAATAGGCTAGGCACTGTAATCTCAGCACTTAAGGCCAAAACAGGAGGACTGATTGAGGCCAGGAGTTCAAGACCAGCCTGGGCAACAGCAAGACCCTGTCTCTACAAAACATTTTAAAAGTAAAACAGGCCAGACACAGTGGCTCACACCTGTAATCCCAGTACTTTGGGAGACCGAGGTGAGCAGATCACCTGAGGTCAAGAGTTTGAGACCAGCCTGGCCAACATGGCAAAATCCATGTTTACTAAAAATGCAAAAATTAGTTGGGCAAGGTAGCATGTGCCTGTAGTCCCAGCTACTTGGGAGGCTGAGATGGGAGAATCACCTGAAGCCAGGAGCAGGAGGTTGCAGTGAGCCAAGATCGAAGCACTGCACTCCAGCCTGGGTGACAGAGCAAGACTCCCTCATACACACACACACACACACACACAAAGTAAAACTAATTAGTCAGGCATGGGGGCATGCACTGGTAGTCCCAGCTACTCAGGAGGCTGAGGTGGGAGGTTACAGTGAGCCACAATCATGCCACCACTTGCACTCCAGCCTGGGTAACAGAGCTCTATTTTTAAAAAAAAAAAAAAAGGGCCGGACGTGGTGGCGCGTGCCTGTGATTCCAGCACTTTGGGAGGCTAAGGGGGCCCATCACCTGAGGGCAGGAGTTCGAGACTAGCCTGACCAACATGGAGAAACCCCATCTCTACTAGTAAACACCAAATTAGCCAGGAGTGGTGGCACATGCCTGTAATCCCAGCTACTCGAGAGAGTAGCTTGAGTAGTAGGCAGGAGAATTGCTTGAACCTGGGAGGGAGAGGTTGCGGTGAGCCGAGATCGCACCATTGCACTACTGCCTGTGCCAATAAGAGCGAAACTCTACCTCAAAACAAAAACAAAAACAAAAAATCCCACAGGAACTTGATTCTTTAAAAAGAAAAGGAAAAGGAAAACATATGCCTAGCATAGTGAGTGAGTCCTAGTGAACCCACAGAGGTGTCTGGGGAAGAAATGCTAGTGGCTTGGGTCAGAGCTATTCAGGCTTACGGCCTATGAGTGTGAACACTGTCCAGAGCACCTTAGAAAGGCCTCTCTGGGGAGAGGACATCTGAACCGAGACTTGAATGACAAGAAGGCATAAGCCATGCCAAGAGCCCAGGAGAAGATGTTCTGGGCAGAAGCTTTGTGCTGGGAGTGGCTTGTTGGATTTTTTTTTTTTTTTTTTTTTTTTGAGACAGAGACTTGCTCTGTCCCTCAGCTGGAGTGCAGTGGGGCAATCTTGGCTCACTGCAACCCCTGCCTCCCAGGTTCAAGCGATTCTCCTGCCCCAGCCTCCTGAGTAGCTGGGATTACAGGCACATGCCACCATGCCCAGCTAATTTTTTTTTTTTTTTTTTTTTTAGTAGAGACGAGGTTTCACCATGTTGGCCAGACTGGTCTCCAACATCTGACTTTGTGATCCACCTGCCTTGCCCACCTTGGCCTTCCAAAGTGCTGGGATTACACGTGTGAACCTCCACACCTGGAGGCTTGTTGGATTTTTAACAACAAGAGGGTTACTTAGGCTGGACTGAAGTTGGAGCTGGGTGGTTAACAGGAGACAAAGCACAAAGAGTTAGGAAGACAACGTTTTCATCCTGAGAAGTGATCTGATCAAGTGTTTTGATCATTACTGGACAACTCCGCTGTCCAGTAATACAGTAGCCACTTGTCACAGGGGCTTAGGAGTACCCAACGGTGGCTATCAAGACAACTAAACTATTTTTTTTTTTTGGAGACAGTCTCGCTCTATCACCAGGCTGGAATGCAGTGGCGTGATCCCGGGTCACTGAAACTTCCGTTTTCTGGTTTCAAGCAATTCTCCTGCCTCAGCCTCCCAAGTAGCTGGAACTACAGGCACGCACCACCACCCCTAGCTAATTTTTTTTTGTATTTTTAGTAGAGATGGGGTTTCACCACATTGGCCAGGGTGGCCTCGATCTCCTGACCTTGTGATCCACCCGCCTCGGCCTCCCAAAGTGCTGAGATTACAGGTGTGAGCCACTGCATCCGGCCCCCTGAATTTTTTTTTTTTAATTTAATTTTTAGAGACAGGGTCTCACTCTGACATGCAGGCTGGAGTGCAGTGGCTAAATATCCTGGGCTCAAGTGATCCTCCTGCCTCAGCTTCACCGGCAGCAGAGTACAAGTGTGCACTATCAGAGAGAGAGATCCAAGATGGCTGACCATTAGCAGCTCGGGATTGTAGCTCCCAGAGAAAGCGCACAGACCGAGAGGACGCCACACTTTCAGACAAATTTTTGTTACCCACGGACTGGAAGATTCCCAGCAGAGGAGCCCCATGGGTCACCAGGGCGACTCTTGTGGCCGGCATCACGGTTTTGCCAGTGCCCAGGCACGGCGGTTCTTGATGCAGAGTAAACGGGACTGGGTCCCCTTTTGATCAACGTTTGGAGCTCCGAGAAGGCAGAGTCGCCCATTTACCTGATTGAAGAAGGGACTCAAGAGGGAAGCCAGACCGGAGATTCCCGGGCAAAAAAGCACCACGAATCTTAACACCGCTGTTTTGGCCGGCGCAGTGGGTTGCTCAGATTTCGGCGCTGGGAATCAACAAGTTGGACGTCCACTCAGAGACGTGATTTGAAAGTAGGCAATTACAAAGATGACAGGTGGATGAACTTACAATGATGGGAAGAAACCAGCGTAAAAAGGCTGAGAATACCCAAGATCAGAATGCCTCTCCTTCTACAGGCGATCACAGTTCCTCATCAACAAGAGAACAAGGCCTGATGGAGAACGAGTGCATTCCAATAACAGATTTAGGCTTCAGAAAGTGGATAATAAGGAACTTTAGTGAGCTAAAATAACGTGTTCTAGTCCAATGTAAAGAAACTAAGAACCTTGAAAAAAGGTTTGACGAAATGGTAACGAGAATTGACAACTTAGAGAGGAATATAAGTGAATTAATGGAACTGAAGAACACAATACGAGAACTTCGCAAAGTACGCACAGGTTTTAACAGTCAAATTGATCAAGCAGAAGAAAGGATATCAGAGGTCGAAGACCAACTTAATGAAACGAGAAGACAAGATTAGAGAAGAAAGAGTAAAAAGGAATGAGCAAAGTCTCCAAGAAATATGGGACTATGTGAAAAGACCTAATTTATGATTGGTAGGTATACCTGAATGTCATGAAGAGAATGAATCCAAGTTGGAAAATATTCTTCAGGATATTACTCAGGAAAACTTTCCTAATCTAGTAAGGCAGGACAATACTCAACTCCAGCTAATCCAGAGAACACCACAAAGATATTCCTCAAGTAGAGCAACTCCAAGACACATAACTAGATTCACTAGGGTTGAAATAAAGGAGAAAATTCTAAGGGCAGCTAGAGAGAAAGGTCACGTTACCCATAAAGGGAAGCCTATCAA
The DNA here is from genome assembly GCF_030222135.1 of Aotus nancymaae. Taxonomy (NCBI): domain Eukaryota; kingdom Metazoa; phylum Chordata; class Mammalia; order Primates; family Aotidae; genus Aotus; species Aotus nancymaae. Next base: position 31,016,994 of record NW_026988441.1, read on the forward strand.
ACTCACAGCAGACCTCTCACCAGAAACCCTACAAACTAGAACAGAGTGGGGGTCAATATTCAATATCCTCAAAGAAAAGAATTTTCAACCCAGAATCTCATATCCAGCCAAACTAAGCTTCATAAGCGAAGGAAAAAAAACTTTTCACGAACAGGCAAGCACTCAGAGATTTCATCACCACCAGGCCTGCTTTACAAGAGCTTCTGAAAGAAGCACGACAAACAGAAAGGAACACCAGTATCAGTCATCCCCAAAATTTACCAAAACGTAAAGAGTATCTCTATAATGAAGAATCTACATCAACTAATGGGCAAAATAGCCAGCTAGCATTAAACGACAATATTGAACTCACATATTAATATTAATTCTAAATTTAAATGGATTAAATGCCCCAATCAAAGACATAGGTAAATTGAGTAAAAGTCAAAACCCATCGGTACGCTATATCCAGATCTATTTCACAAGCAACGACATACAAAGACTCAAAACAAAGGGATAGACGAAGATTCACCATTTAAATGGGGAGCAAAAACAAAAAACAAAAAAAAAAAACGGAGTTTTCACAAAATAGACTTTAATAGTAACAAAAGAAGGACATTACATAATGGTAAAAGGATCAATGCAACAACAGGAGTCAATGATTATAAATATATATGCACCCAATACAGGAGCACCCAGACACATAAGACAAGTTCTTTAATGACTTATAAAGAGACCCGGACTCCTGCACAATAATAGCAGGAGATTTTGACACCACATTGTTAATATTCGACAGATCAACGACATAGAAAATTAATAGGGACATCTATGATTTGAACTTAGACCTGGAATAAGTAAACTTAGTGAATATAGAATTCTCCACCCCAGGTCCACAGAACATACATTTTTCTCAGTATCACATTACACCTATTTTGAAAGTGACTACATAATTGGAAGTAAATCACTCTTCAGCATTTGCATAGCGTTTCACAGACTTAAATGAAATATTGGTTAGCTGTTTGTTATTTTCTTCCCTTATTCCCTCCTGTCTCTGTTGTTAAGCACAATTATCGGCATAAAAGAGGTTTTTAATACCTATTTTTAGATTGCATTCCACCCTGGGCGATAGAGCAAGAATCCTATTCTCTCTCCCCTTTTTTCTTTCTCTTTCTCTCATTAAAAAAAAAAAAAAAATCTTATTCAGAGAACAAACATGTCTTTAAAATTCAATTGCAGTAATGAACACCTCAATTGAGGACAAAATGAAGAAAATCTTTCAGAAAGACAACACATAAATAAAAAGACGTAGTGGGAGACAAAAGAAAATGAAAAACTATCTAGAAAACCCAAAACCAAATAATGAATCTATGATGAATAAAAAAAGAAAAATTAGCTAGGCATGGTAACATGTGCCTGTAGTCCTAGCTACTTGGGAGGCTGAGGCAGGAGAACCATTTGAGGCAGTGAGGGAAGAGACCCCTCTTTCCTGTGTCTTGTCTCAAAGGAGGAGGAAGTAAAACTTGAGACATAGCAGGCATGAGGTCAGTGGCAAGGTCAGCTGGTGCTGCTGAACTGGCCTGGAGGTTAAAGATTAAACCCCCTACTCTTAATTGCATTCCTATCTATGGATTGCAGCCTTCATATGGAGAAACTCCCTCCAGAAAGCATTGTTCTCGCTCAATCTTGCTCAAACCCCCACCTGGCCACGTACCCCACGCCTACGTCATCAATCACGACCCTCTCAGATGTACTTTCTAGAATTGTAAGCCTTTGAAAGGGCTAGGATTTTCTTTGTCGGGGAGCTCGGTTCTTGAGACACAAGTCTGCCGATGCTCCCAGCTGAATAAAGCCACTTCCTTCTTTAAATCTGGTGTCTGGGAGGTTTTGTCTGCAGCTTGTCCTGCTACATTTCTTGCTTCCCTGACCGGGAAACAACAAGCATTATGGTGAGTGGACAGTCGAGACAACCTCTTAAGCAATTTAATCCCGCCCTTCGAAGCATCCCTGCAGAGGACTCCAGACCGCTTAGGTGACGTGGGTCCTGAGAGTGCTCCCTGGTAGGCATTGGCCTTGGTGGAATGCCTTGACAGAGCAGAGCAAGGCAGGCCCCTGCAGGGGATTCGCACAGAGTCTGAACACTGGGAAAGAACCGGCATTGGGAGTCTGGACATCAGGACCGGTCTTGGGAACTTGCCCACCCACTCTGGGTGGAAGCGTGGCCTGATCCCCTACAGTGTGCCAGTCTCGGCACTCTGGATTTGATTTTGCTTCTCTGTAACTGGTTTCAGTACCCTGAATTTGTTTTGGTTTATATGTGGGTAATATTAAAAAAAAAAAAAAAAAAAGTGTGCACTATCACACCTGGCTTATTCTTTTATGTTGCCCAGGCTGATCTTCAACTCCTGGCCTCAAGAAATCCTCCATGCCCAGACTCTAAAATTTAATTTTTAAACAAAGTAAAATTTAAATTAAAAAAAAAAAAAAGATATGGCCTGGTGCAGTGGCTCACACCTGTAATCCCAGCACTCTGGAAGGCCAAGGTGGGCGGATCACTTGAGGTCAGGAGTTCAAGACCAGCCTGGCCAACATGGTGAAACCCTGTCTCTACTAAAAATACACAAACACACACAGATTAGCTGGTTGTGGTGGTACACGCCTGTAATCCCAGCTACTCAGGAGACAGGCAGGAGAATCGCTTGAACCCGGGAGGTGGAGGTTGCAGTGAGTCGAGATCGCACCACTGCACTTCAGCCTGGGTGAGTGAGCGAGACTCCCGTCTCAAAAAAAAAAAAAAAAAATTGAGCTCGTGGAAGACTCTGAAGTACGTTGAGAATAGTAGGAATGTGTGAATCTACATTTTCAACTGCAAACCTTATGAAACCTAAAAAACCAGATCAACTATTTTCGAAGAAAATGTATTCACATGCCCGATGACAGATGTGCGGCTGAGTGTACAACACACAAGGAATCTCAATGTCTTTTCACTGGGTAAAAGAATGCAACATACTGTGTGTTACTGGCTCAGAGCGGTGGCTCACGCCTGTAATTCCTGCATTTTGGGAGCCTGAGGCGAGCGGATCACTTGAGGTCAGGGGTTCGAGACCAGCCTGACCAACATGGAGAAACTCCGTCTCTACTAAAAAACAAAAATTACCCAGGCATGGTGGTGTGCGCCTGTAATCCCAACTACTCCGGGGTGGCTGAGACAGGAGAGTCGCTTGAACCCGGAAGGTGGAGGTTGCAGTGAGCTAAAATCGAGTCACTGCACTCCAGCCTGGCCACACAGCAAGAGTCGGTTTTTTTGTTTGTTTTTAAGCGGCTTCCAAAAAATGTAAAATTAGGTGCGCGGCAGGCATTATTTTTCCACTGGGCAGCGCTGATTTCCCGTGGGGCAGAGACTCCGCGACCTGGAGTCTCCCAAGCCGGGGGCGACGGCCCAGGCAGGATGCGGCGGACAGAAGTTTCTGGATGTATTATGTGGTCATGAGTCATGACAGAGAATTTCCACGGCCCCGTTCAATGGGAAGAGAGACGCTGCCTCGAGCGCTGAGTAGCAGAGCACCGACTCGAATCCTGGTCTGTCCCCTAACTGGAACTCCCATTTTCAGTACCGTTCGCTTGAAACCTCCCAAGAGCCCACCAGGGGGCGAGAAAGGGATTCCAACCCCTCAGGGGCAAGAACGGGATCCAAACTCGGCCGGACTCCCGAGGTCCGAGCGCGCCGCGTGACCGCCACTCCGAACGTTCACAACGTTCACAACAGACACCCGGGCCGTGCACCTCGAGGTCAGGAGCCAGCCACTCCGAAAAGCTCCAGCCAACGCTCACCTGTTGACAGACGCTGAAGCCGCAAACGCTCCTCCTCTCGCTTCACATTCCCCAGCACAGCGGTGGTGCCCGACTTCCGCTTCTCTCCAGCGAATCCCCAGCTGAGCCTCCTTAGGCTCCCACTTTCATTACCAATCCAGCCAATCAACTCTCAAAAAATCCTCTTTATCTCCGCCCCACTCCCTCCTGCCAATCACTGAGGGTGCGAGCACCGCCCTTCCCGCCCTCTTTAGCGAGCGCCGCGCGCCACCGCTCGGCGGTTGGCGGCGCTGAGCGCTACGGGATACATATCCCGGAATAGCGAGGCGAGGGGCGGGCCACGCCGGTGCGGGAACCCTCAGGATTGGCCAGCAGGAGGCCGGCGCTCTGACTCCGCCCACTCCTGCCGTTGACCTCCTAGTCGGAGACGCTGGTGATTGGTTCCCAGAGGACACGCTAAGAAGCCTAGAGGTGGTTCCGCCCTCCTCACGCTCCGCGGAGAGGGAGCTCCGCTGATTGGTCCGAGGAGTCTGGGCGCGCGCCGACCGGCGCTTCAGGATTGGCTGAAAGTGTGCGCGCGCCGCCAGGGAGCGTTGGCGGTGATTGGCCAGAGGGCAGAGGCCGGCTATTTGAAGGCGGCGCGCGTACGAAGTGCGCACTTCTGTCCGCGGGGAGAAGAGACCGGAGTGGACTTCGTCAATCCTACCCCGCTGACCCCACCACCGGACCCAGACGCGGCCTGGGCCACAGCCCCTGCCCCTGCTGCGGCGCGGTGAGGCGAGGCGATGGCCAAGGTGTCGGTGTTGAACGTGGCGGTACTGGAGAACCCTAGCCCTTTCCACAGCCCCTTCCGGTTCGAGATCAGCTTCGAGTGCAGTGAAGCCCTGGCGGACGGTGAGGCTGGACTTGTGCGGGTAATCCCCACCGCCGGACCGACCCCGGCCTCCCCGCGGAAAACTGCTCCCATGGCCAACTTTATCTCCCCCGTCAAACCCCTCGTCCTCCCTCTCCGCCAACCCCGATCTCCCCCAGCCCGCCAGTCAACCCTATGTCCGGGTGGAGACACCCCCCGCCCAGCCTCCAGCCAACTCGGACCTCCCCGGGACTTCCTCCCCTACTGCCCGCCTTGACCTCCCGGGTGGAGGCTTCCCGCTAGCCAACTCGGACATCCCAGTGATCTCCTTAGCCACTGCCCGCCCCGACCTCCCCATAGAGATTAACGCCCCCCGCCCAAGCCCCATTTCCAGCGTGGGGAGCCTTATCCATCTTTTTTCTTTGGAGCTCTTCCGAGGTACCCATTTTCATGGAGAGACCTTCTCGGCCTCCGTTTCTTAACCCATGGAGATCTTCAGCCACCCACCCATTTTTGCCCACTTAGACTCTTTCTTGTAGTGAGATACTCCCATCTCCCTTTTTCCCTCTGGAGACCCCACTCTCCAGCCCCTTCCCATTTTCCCTGGGGGAAATCCCAGCCATTTCCTATTTTCCCTTTGGAGACCTCTCCCCCAACTTCCTTCTCCCCCCACCGTGAAGACCCTCCCCTCCAGTAACCTTTTTTCCCTATGAAAACCCGTCAACCCCTTGTCAAGACCGCTCTCTCCCCCATCTTCCCGTCTGTCTCCCAGCTGTCCCCTCCCCAGCCTGCCGATATTTCAACAACCCCACCCCCACCAATTGCTGCTGGTTTTCTACCCCAATGCACATACCCTGATTTCCCTCCTTCGTTGGGTCCCAACCCTCCTATCCTTGAGCTCCCCCTGGGAAGGATGCTACGGTTTGCGGTAACTTGGTCTCCCCAGCTCCCCTTCCCCACCCTCTTCTGTGGGCTTGGATAAACACACTGAGATCCGAGGGTTGGCATAGCCAGGCAAGCATCAGCTAGTTCCCCAGGTTTGCCCGCCCATTTCCAGCTGAGTGACTGCAGCAATTCTTCGCTTTTTCTTCTTCTTTTTTTTTTTTTTTTTTGAGAGAGAGAGTCTTGCTTTGTTGCCCAGGCTGGAGTGCAGTGGCACAATCTCTCACTGCAACCTCAGCCTCCCGAGTAGCTGGGATTACAGGCTCCTGCCACTACGCCCGGTTAATTTTAGTATTTTTAGTAGAGGCGGGGTTTCACCACGTTAGCCAGGCTGGTTGCACACTATCGACTGTAAGTGATCCACCCACCTTGTCCTCCCAAAATGCTGGGATTATAGGCACAGGCCACCACACCTGGCCAATTTTAGTATTTTTAGTAGAGGCAGGGTTTCACCATGTTGGCCAGGCTGGTCTCAAACTCCTGACCTTGTGATCCACCTGCCTCGGCCTCCCAAAGTGCTGGGATTATGGGCATGAGGCACTGCGCCTAGTTTTCTTCTTGTTTCTTCTTTCTTCTTCTTCCTTTCTTCTTTTATATAGCTGGATAATCAATGCCAAGCTTCCATTGCTTTTGATGGTCTGACCTAGTCTGGGGGTGGGTGGACTGGGCTGAGCTCTGATGGGCTCCAGCTTCAAACAGTCAGCTGGAGCTTGGAGGTCACAGCCTCCTATGCATCTTTTCCAAGGTGCTTCCGCAGATGTACTTATTAATCTGTGTGACTTAAAGGTGGACATGGCTCTCATCTCACAGATGAGAAGACAGGAGGTACAAAGCACAAAAGACCTTTCAAGTCAAGGCTTGCACAAATCCAAAATCTAAGGTCACCCAGGGAGCCTTGGCACCACTAAAAGGCAAGTCCTGCTTTCAGGAAGAAGTACTTCATTAGGCCATTTTTCTACTTGGTGGTTAAAAGACAAAAGGCAGCAGCCGAAGAGGTGGCGATGCAGTGAGTGGCCTGTGAAGCCGGGGTGTGCTAACTAGTGCCTCTCGGGGTCAGGTGGGTGGTTTCCCCTCAAAGCTGGTGGCATGTATTAGTTTGGGGCTGATACAGTGAGATGTGGATGTGCTCCGGGTAGGCCAGTAGGTCTATCTCTTCCTGGTCTCTCTCACTCCTTTTTTAAATTAAGGAGTCTACTTGTGGCTAACTATAGAATAAGCCAAGTTAAATCCTTTCTGGAACAGGGCAGCGTGTAAATAAATAAATAAAGTGTAGAATGTCGCTGTGGAATAAGATTTAATTTAAAAGCCAGGAGGAGATAGAAGGAGGTAATAGGCTGAGGGATTCCCAGCTTCCAGACAGCAGGAGATCGGGTTTCAATCAGCCTGTTTGTGTTCCTTGCATTTACAAATGGTGACGAGGTCATTATCTGGTATTTCTGCTCCTAGGAAGCCCCTGCCCTGTGACTTTACTAACTTATTTATAGAATTAGAGTCGGAAAGGCTAAAGTCAACCTGCTGGTAATTTTTTTTTTTTTTTGAGACAGTGTTGCTCTGTCGCCCAGGCTGGAGTTCAGTGGCGCGATCTTGGCTCACTGCAACCTCTGCCTCCTGGGTTCAAGCAATTCTCCTGCCTCAGCCTCCTGAGTAGCTGGGATTACAGGCATGCACCACCACAGCTGGCTAATTTAGTAGAGATGGGATTTCAGCATGTTAGTCAGGCTAGTCTCGAACTCCTGATCCACATGCCTTGGCCTCCAAAAGTGCTGGGATTACAGGTGTGAGCCACCGCACCTGGCCCTGCTGGTCATATTTTAATAGAAATGGAATGACTTCTCGAGTGTCACACAGCCAGTTTATAGAAGTATTGTCACCGAGTTCTGAATCTAAGTTCTTTATCTTTGCTCCAATCCAGGGAAAGAAAGGATTCCCTATTTTAGGGGTGGAGCATAGATAGGAATGACCATAGAATTTATTGCCAAATTAGGACACTCAAAACTCAGTGAAGGGGTGTGCTATTATTATTATTATTTTTATTTTTGAGATGGGGTCTCACCCTGTCACCCAGGCTAGAGTGCAGTGGCACGATCTCAGCTCACTGCAATCTCCACTGCCCATGTTTAAGCAATTCTCCAGCCTCAGCCTCCCAGGTAGCTGGGACTACCAGCGTGAGCCACCACGCCTGGCTAATTTTTGTATTTTTAGTAAAAACAAGGTTTCACCATGTTGGCCAGGCTGGTCTCAAACTCCTGACCGCAAGTGATCTGCCCGCCCCAGCCTCCCAAAGTGCTGGGACTACACTTTGAATCCCAAGCGCCCAGCCAGGGAATGCTATTATTAATTGCACCTGGATGATAAATCTTTTCCTTCAGGATACTCAAGTGAGAAATCCTGGCTCTTCCAGCCCTAGGGTTGTCTGTGACTGCTCTGCCAGCTTGCTTTCTGCCTCTTTCTGGCCTCCTCTCCATGAAATGAGAGAATCTGCCTCAATCTCAGCAGTGTCAACTGAAAATCTGACAAAACCCCTAACCCAGCTATGTGAGGTGGCTCATGCCTGTAATCCCAGCAATTTGGGAGGCTAAGGAAGGAGGATTGCTTGAGCCCAGGAGTTTTAGGCCAGCCTGGGTAACAGAAAAACCTTGTCTCTACAGAAACATCCAAAAATTGGCCAGGCTTGGTGGCATGTGCCTGTGGTCCCAGCTACTCAGGAGGCTGAAGTGGGAAGATTGCATGAGCCCAGCAGGTGAAGGCTGCAGTGAGCCAAGATTGTACCACTGCACTCCAGCCTGGACAAGACAGCAAGACTCGATCTCAAAAAAAAAAAAAAAAAAACCACCCTAACCTTTAAGCCCCAGTCGGGTGAACCCTGTTTCTCAAGGGCTGCAAGCCCTCTTTGCACTTTTATCTTCAACATCTGGAAATAGATGCTTCCAAGTCATAGAACCCAGATGTTCTGACCCAGAACTAATGCAGTGGTTATGGTAGCAGGGCTCATCTGTGATTATGAACAAAGGCAAAAAAAAAATGGGGGGCAGCAACCTGGGTGGCAGAGGTTGCAGTGAGCCGAGATTGTACCATGCACTCCAGCCTGGGCGACAGAGCAAGACTCTGTCTCAAAAAAAAAAAAAAGATGATTCTAATTGGCAGGCCTTTATTTTGATCATCTTCTACCTTCCATAGGCGGTCCTGTTAGCTTCTATAACTTTTTTTTTTTTTTTGAGTCGGAGTCTCACTCTGTCACCTGGGCTGGAGTGCAGTGGCGTGATCTCAGCTCACTGCAGCCTTCACCTGCTGGGTTCAAGCAATTCTCCTGCCCCAGCCTCCCAAGTAGCTGGGACTACAGATGTACACTGCCATGCCCAGCTAATATTTTGTATTTTTATAGAGACAGGGTTTCATCGTGTTCCCCAGGCTGGTCTCGAACTCCTGAGCTCAGGCAATCCATCTGCCTGCCTCAGCCTCCCAAAGTGCTAGGATTACAGCCGTGAGCATCTAATACATAAAAAGCTATAACGCTTCTTTCTTTCTTTCTCTCTGTCTCTCTTTCTTTCATTTATTTATTTTTTGGGGACAGAGTCTCACTCTGTTGCCCAGGCTGATGTGCAGTGGCATGATCTCTGTTCACTGCAATCTCTGCCGCCTCCTGGGTTCATGAAAGTCTTATGCCTCAGCCTCCTGAGTAGCTGCAATTACAGGTGTATACCCAGCTAATTTTTTGTATTTTTAGTAGAGCTGGGTTTCACCATGTTGCTCAGGTTGGTCTCGAACTCCTGAGCTCAGGCAGTCTGCCTGCCTCAGCCTCCCAAAGTGCTAGGATTACAGGCATGAGTCACCACACCCAACCAGCTTCTATAATTCTTGAGTCAGTATTTCTCTACAGCCCTCAGTTAATTCTCCAGTTTCTTTCTGACTGTGGTTGAAAGAGCCATTTCAGCCTGTGTGCCTGAGAGTCAACACAGTACACAGTACATTTTTTCTTTTTCTTTTTTTCCTTTTGAATTAGGGTTTCTGTCGCCCAGACTGGAGTGCAGTGGCTCAATCATGATTCACTGCGGCCTTGAACTCCTAGGCTCAAGCGATCCTCCAACCTCAGCCTCCCGAATATGTGGGACCACAGGCGTGCACTACCACACCCAGCTAATTTTGATTTTTTTTTTTTTTTTCTGAGACAGTCTTGCTCTGTCGCCAGGCTGAAGTGCAGTGGTGCGATCTCGGCTCACTGCAACCTCCGCCTCCCGGGTTCAAGCAGTTCTCCTGCCTCAGCCTCCCTAGTAGCTGGGACTACAGGTGCACGCCACCACGCCTGGCTAATTTTTGTATTTTTAGTAGAGATGGGGTTTTCACCATATTGGCCAGGCTGTTTTTGATCTCTTGACCTTGCAATCCGCCCTCTTCGGTCTCCCAAAGTGCTGGGATTACGGGCGTGAGCCACCACTCCCAGCCAACTTTGTTGAGATTTAGTAGAGTTGAAGTCTCTCACCATATTGCACGGGCCTATTTCTTTCAGTCAGTTTCCACATGCTCTTTGTTTAGGTTTTGCCAATTAGTATTGACCTCAGCTGGACAACATCAGGTGCTCGTGGGTACACTTTAGACTTTTTGGTTTGCCCTCCCAGCATATGAATTAAATGTACCCATGTGGGACTCCGCTGGCTATGAGAGGAAAGGGCTAGAGGAAATATACCAAACTGACACAACTGCTTTGGAAAGGAAAAAGCAGGGCTGGCTTGTTTTTCTGTGTTCCCCTAACTTGATTCTAGTTGTGTCACTGCTTGTAACAAAAATAAATCAACAGGCTGGGCATGGTGGCTCAGACAAATCCCAGCATTTTGGGAGGCCAAGGCGGGAGGATTGCTTGAGACCAGGCTGGGCAACGAAGCAAGACCCCATCTCTAAAAAAATATAAAAATTAGCCGGGCGCAGTGGCTCACACCTGTAATCCCAACACTTTGGGAGGCTGAGGTGGGCAGATCACGAGGTCAGGGGTTCGTGACCAGCCTGACCAACATGGTGAAACCCCATCTCTACTTAAAAATACAAAAATTATACTGATATTCAGAGACCAGATCACTAAAAAAAGAGAAGAGAAAAAAACCACAAAAATTAGCTGGACGTGGTGGCACAAACCTATAATCCCAGCTACTTGGGAAGCTTATGCAGGAGAATTGCTTGAACCCGGGAGGCAGAGGTTGCAGTGAGCCAAGAGTGCGCCATTGCACTCCAGCCTGGGCGACAGAGCGAGACTCTGTCTCAAAAATAAATAAATAAAGTAAAAATTACCTAGATGTGTGGCACAAGCCTGTGGTCCCAGCTACTTGGGAGGCTAAGGTAGGAGAATCGCTTGAACACAGGAGTTTGTGGCTGTAGTGAGCTATAATTATGCCACTGCACTCCAGCCTGTGTGACAGACCAAGACCCCATCTCTAGGGGAAAAAAAGTTAATTTCCTCTGCAAATAATGAGAGGCTAAGGCTGGGCATGGTGGCTCACACCTGTAATCCCAGCACTTTGGGAGGCCAAGGGAGGTGGGTCACAAGGTCAGAAGTTCGAGACCATCCTGGCCAATATGATGAAACCCCTTCTGTACTACAATCACAATACTTGGGAAGCCGAGGCAGAAGAATTGCTTGAACCTGGGAGGCAGAGGTTGCAGTGAGCCAAGATCACACCACAACACTGCAGCCTGGATGACAGAGCAAGACTCCATCTCAAAATAATAATAATAAGAGGCCAGTATGACCAAACCCCAGTGAGTTCAGTGGTCGCCTGTATCCTACAGACCTGCTATAGCGTTCCTGAGTGAAACCACAAAGGGACAGGCAGCCAAAGCATCAGAGAAGGGCTTGGGGCTCAGGTGACAAATCTCTATAGTCATGAGCCAGCAGCAGTGTACTTCCAAAGTTGGATGCACTTGTGGGACAGTGGACCAAGGAACAGGGCAGCTTCTGAGAGAGTTTGCTTCCTGTGAAATCACAGCTTGTGAAACTTCCCCAGCTGCTAGAGCTGAAGGGTTGTGTAATTTCTAAAGAGCCGAAAATAAGCTTCAAGCCTCTTGCCAAGCCTCCTTGTACTAACATGACCTTGCCCCTGATACACTTGGACCTCCTGCAAGAGGCCGTGGTCACTGGGAATTTCCTGTGATTGACGGGCAGGGCCTCGAAGCACTTTGCTTTCATCTCCATGGAGCATATTCAGGCGATGGGGCTCCCCAGCCGGATCGGGTGCAAGAGTTAGGGTTTGAGGCTGGGCGCGGTGGCTCACACCTGTAATCCCAGCACTTTGGGAGGCCAAGGCAGGTGAATCACCTGAGGTCAGGAGTTCAAGACCAGCCTGGCAAACAGTGAAACTCCATCTGTACTAAAAATACAAAAAATTGGCCGGGTGCGGTGGCTCACGCCTGTAATCCCAGCACTTTGGGAGGCCGAGGCGGGTGGATCACGTGGTCAAGAGATCGAGGCCATCCTGGTCAACATGGTGAAACCCCGTCTCTACTAAAGAAATACAAAAAATTAGCTGGGCATGGTGGCGCGTGCCTGTAATCCCAGCTACTCAGGAGGCTGAGGCAAGAGAATTGCCTGAACCCAGGAGGCGGAGGTTGCGGTGAGCCAAGATCGCGCCATTGCACTCCAGCCTGGGTAACAAGAGCGAAACTCCGTCTCAAAAAAAAAAAAAAATACAAAAAATTAGCCAACTGTGGTGGCAGATGCCTGTAATTCCAGCTTCTAAGGAGGCTGAGGCAGGAGAATTGCTTGAACCTGGGAGGCAGAGGTTGCAGTGAGCCAAGATCCCACCATTGCACTCCAGCCTGGGCAACAAGAGTGAAGCCTCCATCTCAAAAAAAAGTGGGGGAGGGTTTGGAGGAAAACCCGGATGCTGCATTTGCTGACTGAGTCGCCCAAATGTCTCTAAGTAGGCATGACTTGGTGCCAGACCTGGAAGACCAGGGTGGCTGGCTCCCTGAGCAGCCTCACCTTCCCCCTCCTCCCTGCTGGCTCTCCTGCCGGATTGGAATCTGCCGCCCTGCCCCAGTTGTCGAGGGATCCACTCCGTTGAGTGGCACCGGTCCCTGTGTGTGAAAGAGGATGCTGCTTCCTATCCCAGCACCCAGTGGGCAGAGCCCTGAAATGGCCCAACTCCCTGCCATTCCCTTCTCGGCATGGCTGTGTCACGTGGCTCTTAATTCAGCCTCTGCCACACAGTTCACGCTCAGGCCGTGAGAGGCCCAGGTTTCCCCAGAGGTACAGTCAAGGTCACTTGTCATAGCTAGGCCTACAAAACAGAATTCCCTAATGGAAGTAGAGCTTTGTGCCCATCTCTTGTGTTCAGGACTGCAGTGCCTGGCATTAAATGCCTGGCAGATGGAATAAGAATCTGTCTAAAATTACCACAAGGCTGGGTACAGCAGCCCACACCTGTAATCCCAACATGGTGAGAGGCTGAGGCAGGAGGATCACTCAAGCCCAGCAGGTTGAGGCTACAGTGAGCCATGATCATGCCACTGAACTCAAGCCTGAGCAACAGAGGGAGACTGTCTCAAAAAATAAATAAATAAAAATAAAATTAATATAAGACCTGGCCAGCTGCAGTGGCTGACACCTGTAATCCCACTACTTTGGAAGGCTGAGGCAGGCAGATCACTTGAGGTGAGGAGTTGGATACCAGCTTGGCTAACATGGCCAAACCCCATCTCTACTAAAAATACAAAAAAGGCTGGGTGTGGTGGCTCACACCTTAATCCCACCACTTCAGAAGGCTGAGGTGGGCAGATCACTTGAAGTCAGGAGTTGGATACCAGCTTGGCTAACATGGCAAAACCCTATCTCTACTAAAAATACAAAAAAAAAAAAGGCCGGACATGGTGGCTCACACCTGTAATCCCAGCACTTTGGAAGGCGGAGGTGGGTGGATCACCTGAGGTCAGGAGTTCGAAACCAGCCTGACCAACATGGTAAAGCCCCGTCACTACTAAAAATAAAAAAATTCACCAGGCGTGGTGGCGGGCTCCTGTAATTCCAGCTACTCAGGAGGCTGAGATAGGAGAATCACTTGAACCTGGAAGGCAGAGATTGCAGTGAGCCAAGATCACGCCATTGCACTCCAGCCTGGATGATAAGAGTGAAACTCTGTCTCAAAAAAAAATTAGCCAGGTGTGGCAGTGGGCGCCAATAATCCCAGCTACTCCGTAGGCTGAGGCATGAGAATCACTTGGACCTGGGAGTTGGAGGTTGCAGTGAGCTGAGATCGCATCACTGTACTCCAGCCTGGGTGACAGAACGAGACTCCAGCTCAAAAAAAATTAATACAAGATCCTTTCACTGCCTTATTATTGTCAAGCTATTTCAACTCATTAACCCTCCTATGTCCTTGCAGACCTGGAGTGGAAGATCATTTATGTTGGCTCAGCTGAGAGTGAGGAGTTTGATCAGATCCTAGACTCGGTGCTGGTGGGCCCTGTGCCAGCAGGGAGACACATGTTTGTCTTTCAGGTAAGAAAGATGAGGCCTTAGGCCTTAGCCCTTGACTTCTAGAGACATCCTCAAACCTGAAATCCCATAGAGTGCTAGGAATCAAAAGTTGAAGTTCAGCTGGGTGCAGGGGCTCATGCTTATAGACCCAGCTACTCCAGAGGTTGAGGTGAGAGGACTGCTTGAGCCTAGGAGTCCAAGGCTGCAGTGAACTATGATTGAGACAGTACTCCAGCCAAGGCAACACAGTGAGACCCTGTCTCTGAAAAAAGAACAAGTATTAAAAAAATAAATAGGGCTGGGCATGATGGCTCACGCCTGTAATCTCGGTACTTTGGGAGACTGAGGTGGGTGGATCACAAGGTCAGGAGTTCGAGACCAGCCTGACCAACATGGTGAAACCCATCCTACTAAAAATACAAAAGTTAGCTGGGCGTGGTGGCATTTGCCTGTAATCCCAGCTACTCAGGAGGCTGAGGTGGGAAAATCGCTTGAACCCAGGAGGTGAAGGTTGCAGTGAGCCAAGATCATGCCATTGCACTCCAGCCTGGGGAACAGGGTGAGACTCTGTCTCAAAAAAAAAAAAATTTTTTTAAATAAATAGAGGCTGGGTGTAGTGGCTCACACCTATAATCCCAGCACTTTGGGAGGCCAGGGTGGGAGGATTGCTTGAGGCCAGGCGTTTGCAACCAGCCTGGGCGATATAGTGAGACCCCCATCTCTACAAAAAATTTAAAAATCGGCAGAGCACGGTGGTGTGCGCCTGTAGTCTCAGCTACTCAGGAGGCTGAGGTAGGAGGATCACTTGAGCCTGGGAGGTAGAAGCTGCAATGAACCAAGACCACACCACAGCACTCCAGCCTGGGCAATAGAGTGAGACACTGTCTCGATCAATCAATAAAAAAAAATTTTAAAGTTCAGGTTTAAATCCTAGTTCTACTGTCAGGAACTATCTGACCTCTCAGAGGCTTTCAGGCCCTTTCTTTCCCCACCTCTGTGTCAAAGCTGCCACTGATTTACAGTCAATCCTCGTTATTCACAAGAGCTATGTTCTATAAAGTTACCACAAACACTGAATTAGTGAATACTGAACCATTGCCCCAGGGAAAATACAGGGGTAGATTCTTGGAAGTCGCATTTTGTCAGCCAGTCAATACATAAACTTGTATGTGTGTTTCTGTTGAAAAGACACCATGCTGGGCGTGGTGGCTCACACCTGTAATCCCAGCACTTTAGAGGCCAAGGTGGGTGGATCACCTGAGGTGAGGAGTTGAAGACCAGCCTGACCAACATGGTGAAACCCTGTCTCTACTAAAAATACAAAAATTAGCCAGGCATAGTGGTGCACACCTGTAATCCCAGCTACTCAGGAGGCAGATCCTCCAGATGGGGGAGAATCACTGGAACCCGGGAGGCAGAGATTGCAGTTAGCCGAGATTGCACCACTACACTCCAGCCTGGGTGACACAGTGAGATTCTGTCTCAAAAAGAAAAAAAAAGACACATTAAGTAATATATACTGTGGTTCATTTGTGTTCAATTCACAGCCAACAGCACTCTCACTCATTCCTGAAGCCTTCTCTAACACGCATTTTTTTTCCCTAAGGCCTATCTTGCACCCTGTGCTGCACTTCAGCACTACCGTTGGGTGCTGTCATAGACAGCAAACTCACCAACAAAAAGCACAATGGGAAAAAATTAGCACTAAGTAGACTGAAGAAAGGATAGTCGTTGACAATAAGAGCTGAGACTGGAAGGCAGAGTGTTGCCTTGTTTGACCTCAGGTGGGAACAGGTGTGGTGGGTAACTCCGGTTTTTCCCTGCTCTGTGCATGTCTGCAAATGACCGTGAAAGCACTGTAAGTATTCATCTTGGGGTTACAAATGAATTTAGCAAGTAGGCGAATTTGCACATATGGAACCCGTGAATAATGAGGACGGACTGTAACTCCTAAATGGCTCTCATGCAGCACCCCTAGTTTGTCAAATGCATATTCTGGCCAGATGCGGTGGCTTCCAGCACTTTGGGAAGCAGAGGCAGGAGGATTGCATAAGGCCAGGAGTCCCAGGGCCACATAGTGAGACAGCCCCATCTCTACAAAAAATAAAAAAATTAGCTAGGTGTGGTGGCACACATCTGTAGTCCCAGCTACTTAGGAGGCTGAAGCTGAGGGCTTGCTTGAGCCTAAGAGTTTGAGGCTACAGTGAGCTATGAGTGTACCTCTGCATTGCATTCTGGGTGACAGAATGAGAACCCTCTCTATAAAAAATTAAAAAATTAGCTGTAGTGATGCAGTCCTGTAGTACCAGCTACTAGGGAGATTGAAGCAGAAGACTCACTTGAGAACAGCTGGGGGCAGTGGCTTATGCCTGTAATTCCAACACTTAGGGGAGGCTGGGGCGGGCAGATCACTTGGGGTCAAGAGTTCAAGACCGGTCTGGCCAACATGGTGAAACCCTGTCTCTACTAAAAAATACAAAAATTATCTGGGTGTGGTGGTACACATCTGTAATCCCAGCTACTCGTGAGGCTAAGGCACAAGAATCGCTTGAATGGGAGGCGGAAGTTGCAGTGAGCTGAGATTGTGCCACTGCACTCCAGCCTGGGCGATGGAGTGAGACCATCTCAGAAGAAAAAAAAAAGGGCTCGCTTAAGCCCAGGAGTTTACAGTAGTGACCTGTGATTGTGCCAAGGCACTCCAGTCTGGATGACAGAGTGAGACCCCATCTCTTAAGAAAAAAGAAAGCAGAAATGGAGATTCTGAGCTCTCCAGATGATTCTCTGGGAGCCTCTGCTCTGATTCACTCCCTTACCTCCATCACTGCTGTTACTGCCCTAATACGAGCTACCACATCCCATCTAAGCCCCTCAGCCACCACTATCAAATCCACCGACAGGCCCTATCTACTCACCTATCAGGACTGGCCTGCTGGGTGTGCAACCCAGGCAGCCACACAGGACCCCATACTTGGTGCGATTCTCTGCTGTCACCATCTGACACCTAACAGCTTTTCCAGAGGGGCCTGGTGTTTTCATTTTGCACTGGTTTTATTTTGCACCAATTACGTGGCTGGTCTTGTTTGCAGCAGCACACCCTGAATCTCCTTTACTGCCTGGTCTAGGCCAAGGCCACTGTCTCCAGGATGACTGGCGTAAGCATTCTGCTTCTGCTACAGCCTCCTCCGCACATTGCCAGAGTCTTTTCAGACCACAAGAATGATGTGGCACTTAACCTCCTGCTAACTCTCTTGCCCTTTCCCAATCCCTTATCTGGCCCCGAGTGGCCTGATATCCACCTACCCCACCTGTTCAGCTTCATGCCACTGTCCCCTGGCTCACCACACTCCTCCACACGCCCCTTCCTGCCACAGTCAAAATTTTGTAGTCATTTGTGGGGTTGATTCTGTCTCCATCAGTTGACAACTCCTGGCGGGGCACCATGGCTCACACCTGTAATCCCAGCCCTTTGAGAGGCCAAGGTGAGAGGATCGCTTGAGCCCAGAAGTTTGAGACCAGCCTGGGCAACATGGAGAAACCCTGTCTCTACAAAAAATAATTGGCTAGGCATGTTGGTAAACACCTTGGTCCCAGCTACTTGGGAGGCTGAAGCAGGAGGATTGCTTGAGCCCAGGAGTTCAAGGATGCAGTGAGCCATGATGGCGCCACTGCACTCCAGCCTGGGTGACAGAGGAAGACCCTATGTCAAAAAAAAAAAAAAGGCCAGGCGAGGTGGCTCATACCTGTAATCCCAACACTGGGAGGCCGAGGTGGGTGGATCACCTGAAGTCAGGAATTTAAGACCAGCCTGGCCAACACATTGAAGTCCCATCTCTACTAAAAATACAAAAAAAAAAAAAAAAAAAAAAGGCTGGGCTGGTGGTGCATGCCTGTAATCCCAGCTACTCTGGAGGCTGAGGCAGGAGAATTGCTTGAACCCAGAGGCGGAGTTTGCAGTGAGCCGAGATTGCGCCATTGCACTCCAGCCTGGGTGACAGAGCAAAACTCCGTCTCAAAAAAACAAAACAAAAAATTAGCCAGGTGTGGTGGTATGCACCTGTAGTCCCAGTTGCCTGTGAGGCTGAGGCAGAATTGCTTGAACCTGAGAGGCAGAGGCAGAAAAAAAGCTGAGGGCAGAGAGCATACTTTTTGCTAAGTTAATACATGTTGCTTGGGGATCTTTGTGCTAATGATGTTGAGACATGGCTGTGGCACTGCTAAGGCCTAGGATTTGTCTCCCCTAGGCCGACGCCCCCAACCCATCCCTCATCCCAGAGACTGATGCCGTGGGTGTGACCGTGGTCCTCATCACCTGCACCTACCATGGACAGGAGTTCATCCGAGTGGGGTACTACGTCAACAATGAGTACCTCAACCCCGAGCTGCGGGAGAACCCGCCCATGAAGCCAGACTTCTCTCAGGTGGGGTCTCTTTCCACTTCCTGTTTCCCACGGGGTAGTTCTTTATACTTGGGAGGAGTTCAGCCATGCAAATTGGGAGTCAAGGTCTCTTCATAAGGTTTTCAAGTAATGTTCAGTTCTTACAGTACTTAGTTAGAGCAGGAGAAAGAGCTCTTTGTTTCTCAAAGGCATGTCTTAGAGAATTAAGATTAGATAGGCAAGCGCGGGCAACATTGCAAGACCCTGTCTCTACCCAACAAAAAAATGAGCCAGACGTGGGTAGCGTGCTCTACTCTGGAGGCTGAGGTGGGAGGATCACTTGAGCCCAGGAGTTTGAGGCTTCAGTGAGCTCAGATCGTGCCAGCACATTCCAGCCTGGCCAACAGTGGGACTGTCCCTTTAAAAAAAAAAAAAAAAAAAGATAGGTCCTGCGCCAGGCACAGTGGCTCACGTCTATAATCACAGCACTTTGGGAGGCCAAGGCGGGTGGATCACCTGAGGTCAGGAGTTTGAGACCAGCCTGGCCAACATGGTGAAACTTCATCTCTACTAAAAATACAAAAATGAGCCGGGCGTGGCACCATGTACCTGTAGTCCCAGCTACACAGGAGGTTGGGGCAGGAGAATTGCTTGAATCCAGAGGCAGAGGTTGCAGTGAGCCGAGATTGCACCACTGCACTCCAGCCTGGACAACAAAAGCAAAACTCTGTCTCAAAAAAAAAAAAAAAGAAAAGAAAAGATAGTTCCTGGCCCTAAATCATGGTGCACATGTGTTTTCTGGAGTTCCACATCTAGGTCTGCTCTTGCTGGGCTTGAGATGAGTGTTGTTGGGGGGGTCCTGGCTCTATGGGAGTAAGGAGAGGGCATGCCAACAAGGACTGACATTCCTCTTCCTGCCCCAGCTCCAGCGGAACATCTTGGCTTCGAACCCCCGGGTGACCCGCTTCCACATCAACTGGGACAACAACACGGACAGGCTGGAGGCCACAGAGAACCAGGACCCCTCCCTGGGCTGCGGTCTCCCACTCAGCTGCACTCCTATCAAGGGCCTAGGCCTCCCTGGCTGCATCCCTGGCCTCCTCCCTGAGAACTCCATGGACTGCATCTAACTGCAGGAACCGAGAGCGTCCCACCACACTGGCAGGGGCCACCCAGGCCTCCCAGCGAGTCCTGCAGGGCCCATCTAGAGGACTTTGGGGGCCATCAGCTGCATCCAGGCCTGTCAAACTCAGCCCCTAGGAAAGAACAGGCCTCAGGTCTTCCCCAGTCCTGGCTGAGAAGGCTGATCTCACTTCTGTACAGGCTTATAAGAAGCAGGTACTTCAGTTCTTAATTCTTTCTGACTTGTGTTCTTTTCGTCTTCCGCACACATCATCAGTTCTACCTGAGGCCATTGTGCCACTGTGCACCCTTGAGTGCCACAGACCCAGAGCTTTCCCACAGACCTCCCTGGCCTGAGTAGGGACTTACCTACTCGGTCAGTGCCTGCCAACTTTCTGGTCCTGCTGAGCCAAAGGCTCTGTCATTCCTTTCTCTTCCCACACATCTGAGAGGATCCACTCTAGCCTTTAGTGTCACAGGCAAGAAATCTTGGTCAGTAGGTAGACTTCGATCCCATTTCCATCCTGCTCCCAGGAAGATTCTTGGGTCTTCAATCCAGCAGCCCCTGGAAAACTTTATTCCCAAGGTATGATCAGCAGGATGCTGAGAAACCATGTTACCTTTCCTGTCAATCAAGCCACTTTGCTGTTATCTCCTAAAGGGATCTGGCTTTCCCTGGAGGCTGCCATGGTTGGAAGATGGTATCAGAGGGCCCTGGCTGTACAGTCTGTCTCTGGGTCAGCCCTCTGCCTCTGGCTGCCTTAACTGCCCTCTGCTAAGACCAGGGTGATTTCAAGCCAGGGAAGCAACTGGGACCCTGAAAACCGTCCCTCCCCAGCCCGCTCCCCGTCTCTGTGCCCTGGTCCCCGCTCTGCCTTGTGGATGCTGTTGAGATTGCTGTTTGTATATTATTAAAATGTTTTTACATTAAAAAATATTTGGTCGGTCTGAAAATTTTAAGCACTTCGTTTAGAATGTTTGTGCTTTTGTCTCAGGTGGGCTGAGGCAACTAACTGTCCACTCTCCCCCAGAGGTGGCCTCTTGCCTGTCTAGTGGGTGGGCTGTCCCATATCTTCTTCCCAGCTTCCCACTCCAGTCTTAATTGGTTCTACAGTTGTATTCCAGACAGGTTCCATTCCAGGAAGGGTTTTTCTTTGTCAAAACTTAAGCAAACCAGCTGTCCTGCATATAGGTTATAATCAGTGATTTTTCAGACTTTGCCCTTGACCCACAGGAAGAAATAAACATCGTGATCCTAACAGGCAAACAGCAACGCTTTTGTTAAATTTTACTAAACCTTACCATGTAACCATCCAGAGGCGGAGTGGTCAACCATTTCCCGGTAATTCATAGAAAGGCCCTGACCCTCCCTGGAACTGTGGTTGACCTGGGACTGCGGGTGTGGGCTGTTCAAGTCTAAGCAGCAGATGGGCTTGTAGTTCTGAGCCCAGCTAGCCCTCCTGAGTTGGAGTGACCTGCCTTCTCCTGTCCCCTCGCAGTGCCCCGGTCCCCTCGCTGCCATGTGGATGCTGTTGTGATTGCTGTTTGTATATTAAAATGTTTTTATATTAAAAAATAATTTAAAAAGCACTCCTCGTCAGTGCTTCTCAATCAGGATCAGTTCTGCCCCACAAGAGCACATTCACCAACGTCGGGAGACGGTGGTTGCCACGGCCAGCAGGAATAGAGGAATAGGAGGGGCTACTAGCATCCAGTGGGTAGAGGCAGGGATGTTGTTTAACACCTAGTGGTGCACAAGACACCCCCCAGCAGAGAATGATCCAGCCCCACCCCCGCCGTCAGTAGTGTCGCAGTTGGGAAACCCGGACTGTCCTTGGCTAGGTGTGTACTGAAAGAGAATCCCGAAGGAAGGGGCAGGTTCCCTTTGCATTGCCCAGACAGGAAATACAGACGGGGAATGGGAGCAGGGAATCTGCCTGGCTGTACCCCAGATTCTTCATCTGTGCAATGGGAGTGATGATGGTAGCACCTACGCGATGGGAGTGTGGTGCGAAGGAGAGTTAAGTGGGTGCCAGCTCTTACTACTGGCAGGATCCCAGGGCTGGGGCCCAGCAAAGGGGTGGACACGGAGCGCCCCCTCTCAGCCACCCCTTGCGCCGGGGCCGGCATCCCCCTGCCTGCGGCTGGGAAAACCCAGGAGCCCCCGCGGCCTGGCCCCCAAGCAGGCCTGGCCACCACGGCTGCCCAGCGCCAGGCCTTATGAATGACGCCGGCGGCGGCCGGGCGACCTCTGACCCGCGCGCCGGCCGCTCCCCTCCCCCACTGGCAGGTGGACAGCGGCTGCGCCGGGCAGGCCGCGGCGCCAACCCTGGCTGGCCGACAGCCGCTGCCGCACTGGGCGGGGGCGGGGGACTGCGGCGCGCGCGGGGCCGGCCGGACGCCCGCCGGGGCCGCCTCCTGAGCCTCCGAGCGCTGCGCGGCCGCCCGCCAGCCTCCGCCGCTCCGCCCCACCGGCCCGGGCCCGCAGACTGCGCCTCCGCCCCGCCCTCTCACCCCCGGATTGACACTGAGCGTTCTACTCGGGGCTTGCGGGACAGCGCGCCTCCGCCAATCGACGGCCTCGCGAGGCGGACCCCGGGCCCTTTCCAGCTTCTTGGCCAATCGGACGCGTCTGTGCCCGCCCAGCTGCGGCCTCGCGAGTGTGTGAATGGCCGAGAGTCCCCCGTGTACGTCACGAGGCTGAGAGCCTATAGCGGCGCGGCCTTTCCGAGGGATGACCAATGGATGACGGCGCGGAGCCGTCAGTCAGGGCGTCCTAGGCCAATGAGCGGCGGGCTGCGGGGGCGTCACGGACAGCAGCAGCGGACTTGGGCTGAGGTTCCCGGGCGGGCGGGCGCGAAGAGACGCGGGAAGCAGGGGCTGGGCGGGGGTCGCGGCGCCGCAGCTAGCGCAGCCAGCCCGTGGGCCGCCGCCGCCGCCGCCCAGCGCGCTCCGGGGCCGCCGGCCGCCGCCAGCACCCGCCGCGCCGCAGCTCCGGGACCGGCCCCGGCCGCCGCCGCCGCGATGGGCAACGCCGCCGCCGCCAAGAAGGGCAGCGAGCAGGAGAGCGGTGAGTGCCCGGGCCGTGACCCTGATCCCGGCCCTGCGCTGCCAGCCCCGGCCTTGTCCATCACCACCTGGCCCCTCCCCTCACGAGGCCCCCCCATTCCTCTCTGCTTACCCCCCAGCGCCCCTTGCCCCGGCCTGTCCAATGCTGGGGCCCGCGGGCCCGCAGAGTACCCCCTGTAGGGGTCCCCTTCCCCTAGGGCCGCCCCACACTGCAAAGACCGTGCTCCCCCCCAGCTGTCACTGCCAACCATGGCACGTATGACCGCTGGGGCCCCACACGGGGCCCTGTCACCAGCCTACCCCTCTTTTCCTGGCCCCTCTCCCCAGATTCTAATCCCCCCCACTTACTCACTCACCTCTCCCATAGGACCCTCTGCCTGACGCCGACCCAGGTTTCTGCCAGTTTGGGAATGCGATGGGGTCTCTGTGCCTCCACCGCGCAGGGACCTTGGCCACTTGGTGACCACACCCCTCCCCCCTCCAGCCCCCGCCATCTTTCTCCTGCCCTTCCCCTCTTCACCTTAGCACAGCCCCCACTTCCAAACCCACCCTGCCCCCTGAGCTTTTCCCAGGCCCACCTCCAGCATTGTTTTCTTCTTCTGTGTCACTTGGCATGGGGGACAGGATCTTTCTGGGTCCCTCTGTCTCTCTCATCCTGTCACTCTGTCACTCTGCTTCTCTGCTTGTGTTCCGTCCTCCAAGCAAGCGTCTGTTCCTGGCTGGGGTACCAGACTGTTTATGAACCTAGAGAACTGCTTAAGTGCTTCCAAAGCCAAGTTTGAGCTGGTCTTGTTGGGATTCATTGCGTCGTCTTTCCTGCGTTGGGGTAGGGGGGCGGTGCCAGAGCCCCCTCGCGTTTCCTGCCTTGCAGTGAGCTTTAGGCTCCTTGGAGGGCCTCTCAATAAATGGTTGTTTCCCAACTGAGGCTTCGTCATTCACCCAGTCCCTGGGGCTTCTTCCATCGCTCCTGGCTTGAGATGAAAAGTGTCTGGGGTTAGTGAGGTTTGTTCGCTTTGAATTGGGATGGTCAGAAACAGCACTGGGGAGGGGGAGGCGGTCAAAGAGAGTAATGGATGACGTCTCGTGATTTGCTTTGCCAAGGGACAAATAGATTCTGATCATTCCCAGGGCTCAGCCAGAGAGAGACCTGTTTTACCCACTTGCCCCCAAATGCTGTTGGCCTTTTCCAGCCAGCCAGAGAAGGAGATTCTGTGTCTGGAAATACCCTCAGAAATGGTCTTAAATCCCATTCCCAATGCTTCCAGCTCTTAAATTGTTCTCACTCCAGTCTTAAAGCCGGAAGGGGCTGGGATCCCCTGTCCGATTACCCAGAAATAGTTCGGAATTGAAAAGGAAGGCCAATTTTTGGTCTCAAACCCCAGCATCTGAGTTCTCGGAATGCCCCCTCCCTGAAAGGGATGAAAGCCAGGGAACTTTATTCCCATACGGATTCAAATAGCAGAACTCAGAGTCACAGAGCAACCATGAAGAGGCCTGATATGTCACCAATGGGAGGGGGCCGGGGAGGGAAGTGCCCATAGCTGAGTGCTTGATGACCGAGGAGCAGGTGGGTAGTGTCCAAAAAAGGTCTGGGCATGAGCTTGGAGGGGACTAGGCAGAGGGGGAGGAGCCAGGCCCCCAGCAGGTGAGGCCAGCTGGGAGGTGGAAGGTAGAGGCAGGCAGCTATGTATTGCAGTGGCTCCACTGGAAGTTGGGGAGATGACAGTCCTGTGAAACCTTCAAGGCTATCAGACACGTGGTAGGGGGTGGAAAGCCGCACAAGGAAGAGGATCCCAGGAAAAAGATGAGAGGCTCTGGAAGGAACCGCTGATTCTCTCAGGGCACAGGTCAGACACCCAGGAATGAATGATCACTGAAATAGAGCTACTGTTTATTGGGCGTCTAGGCTGTGCCACCGGCTAAATGGCCAGGCGGATAGATAAGGTCTACTCTGGTGACTTTCATAACGGGCTGTTATCCAAATTTTCCAAAGGAGCCCTCTGATAGAAATGACATCCATGACGGGCCGGGCACAGTGGCTCACACCTGTAATCCCAGCACTTTGGGAGGCCGAGGTGGGTGAATCATGAGGTCAGGAGATCGAGACCATCCTGGTCATGGTGAAACCCCATCTCTACTAAAATACAAAAAAATTAGCTGGACGTGGTGGCGCACGCCTGTAGTCCCAGCTACTCGGGAGGCTGAGGCAGGGGAATCACTTGAACCTGGGAGACGGAGGTTGCAGTGAGCTGAGATCGTGCCACTGCACTCCAGCTTCACAACAGAGCAAGACTCCGTCTCAAAAAAAAGAAAAAAAAAAAGGAAGAAAGAAAGAAATGACATCCATGACATAGGTGATGTCACAGAGGCAGGATTCACATCCAGATCCATCTACCAGCAAACTTCCTGGATCCCAGAATTTCCCAACTCTGACATTCTTCAGCTGACTCCCAGATTTTACTTTTATCATATTTTCTTAATTTAAAATAATAAAAATTTTTCTCACTTCTTTTCAGATGTAAACTTTGAGCTCTTTCTAAACAATATCAATGAAATCTTGGGTTTGCTATGCCAGTTATATTTTCTCTGATACACATTAAAATACAGTGTAACTAGATAAATGAAACATCCTGAAAATCATGTCATGTTCTGCCAATGGGACCATGTCACACTTTGGGAAACGCCTGAAGCTGTACTTCCTCCCAGAGGCTCCCAGATAAGGAAATAAGATGAGGAAGGAAGTCCCTCTTTGCTTTGAGGCACTCTGATTCTGACAAGATGGAGTTAGACAAAATTTGCCCTCTTGTAAGGATGGGGCAGGGGCAGGGGCAGTAGCCAGGCCAGCCTGCAGGGGGCACCTGGATTTCATCTGCCAGATGCTGGCCTGACTAGGGTCAGGAAAATGTCCAGACCTTGGGAGGCACCAGTTAAGCATCCTGCAGCCAGTCCCCTGTGGTACCATCTTTTGTGCCAGGGCAGGACAGAGTCTGCCTCCTCCCAAGAGGGCAGGGGTCTAGAATGAGCCCTGGAGTGGAGTGTGGGGAATCTGCACCCAAAGATGGCAAAGCCATGGGTAGAGCTGAGAGGGCAAAGGAAAAAGACTAAGCCCCAGGCTCTGGCCAAGCTGGAAGAATGGAGAGAGAGCAGCGGCCCCAGGGGGCGGGTGCCCAGATCAGACAGCCAAGTAGGGCTCAGGTCGTGGCTGGCACCGGCTGAAGATACCCCTGGGACCTGGCCCACAGAGGAAGAGGCAGAGCTGGTAAAAGGGAACCCCCAATCCCTGGGTCACAAGCAGATCTTGGCAAAGAGAGAAAAGCACCCCCAAGAAGACCCTAGATAGGAGAAACTGGTGCTGTGTAACATCCTATGGATGCCTAAGACTGCCAAACGCCTTCTGTGCCTTGGTAGTTGTATGGGTGCCCAAGAGGGTCTAGTGAAGGCAGCTTTTGCCTTAGCCCAACCGCCTCTGCAGAAACTCAGAGGGTCCTATCTGTACCTCCTCCGCACCCAGTGGCCTCTGGGTTGGGTTTCTCTTCCTGCTCCCACCCCACGGCTCCCTAGCTCCCCCTGTAGGCAGAGTTATGGGGATGGACAGCAGAGCCAGCACGGCAGGTCTCATGAGCCTTCCTAGCCACCGTAGTCCTGGTGCCCTGAGAGCAGGATTGTGTGATGGCTTCCAACTCCAGTGATGGTGAGGCTGAGCCCTGTTGCTATAGCAACTTCCCAGGCACACTCTGCCCTTCAAGTCACGGAGGGGCTGCAGCAGGGTCTGGGGCACAGGCGAAGAGGAGGAGGATGTGGACCCCTGGCTGGCCCTGGAAATGCCTCCTGTACACCCCCGGCCTGTGCGGCCTGGGGAAGAGCAGAGGAGATGGGTGGCCCAGTTCAGACAAGGAAGGTTGATGGTCCACCCAGCGTGGGGGTCCAGCTCAGAGAGAGGGATGGTGGGGTGGTCCAGCCCAGTGTTGCGCTTCAGCTCAGAATGTGGGACTGGCCATCCCAGTGATGGGGTCCAGCTCAGAATGGGAGTTGTTCCAGCCCAGGGTTGGTATCCACCTCAGACTGGGGATCGTCCAGTCCAGAATGGGGGTCTAGCCCAGAATGGGGGTTGTTCCAACCCAGTGTTGGGGTCCAGCTCAGACTTAGGATCATCCAGGCCAGAATGGGGGTCGTTCCAGTCCAATGTTGTGGTCCAGCTCAGACTTGTGGCATGGTAAGCCCAGAGCAGGGAATCCAGCTCCACTGGAGGAATCAGCCAGCCTCGAATAGGGTGGCCCAGCCCAGGCTGGGCATTCCTGCCCCAGAATTCCCAGAACAGCCAGATTTCAAAGGTCAAAGGGTCTGAGATTGTTGTCTGGAGGAAGGGGGTTCTGAGGCTGGGCTCCTTCCGAGAGAGACCCCAAGCCCCTCGCCCAAATTGACATTCTGCTGTTGCAATTCCCCATTCCCAGGGCAAGTTTCTAGACTTCTGCTTTCTGCTGTGGCCTGGCTTTTGAAGGAGTATCTTGAGTTTTCTCTATCAGCCCAAGTAGAATCTGGACCAGAGTGGGAGCTGGCACCCCCTGTATGGAAGATGTGGGCAGAGCGGCAGGTTGTACAGGCCAGCAGCTGACTGGGTTACCCTCCTCTGCCACTTCCTGTGGCTAGCAGGGGTCCTGGGTGCCAGGCACTCTGAGAGAAGCTGCCACTGACCTTCCACTTCTTTTGGGATCTGGAAAGAAGGAGAAAGATGGTCAAGGCTGCCTCCCCCTCCCCCAGCCCTGGGTTTAGCTGCTCATTTCCGGTTTGGACTTTCATGGCCGAGAGTAGAGCCAAGCACAGGGCAAGGTTTGACAGAGGCCAAGGACATCCTGAGATGCCGTTCCCCTCTCTGCCCCCGCATAGGAGCAAAACAAAGAGCCAGACGTACCCATTTTTCTCTCTGGGGATAGCAGGATTTGGGGGTTCCACGGTGAAAGGTAGTTCAGGGGAGAAGGCAGGGTGGCTCTCGTTCCCCCCCCCCCACCCCAAGCCTTTCTTTACAGCTGTTCTTTCAGCAAATTAAGGGAGCTCTGGGGCCTTTTTAGCCCCCAGGGAGTCTCTGACTGTTTCGTGATCCTGAACCTTAACTCCTTCCCCTCTGCCCAGTGGGCGCTGCTCTGGGCACATCGGGCACTGTCCTCTGGACAGGCCACTCAGGAAGGCCAGGCCCGGCATCCCAGGAGCAGTGAAGTCCCTGGAAAGGGAAGTTAGCTTTAACGCCCCGCCCCAGGACATGCAGGCCAGCCAGAGGGACACCCTCGGGAGACTCTTCCCATCACCTCCTGCCAAGGAAGCCCTCTGCAAACCTTGGCCAGCTTGGAGCAGGTACCTTTAAATGTTTCTGTGGTAACCAGCTCCTCCTCCCTGGTCCCCCGAGGCCTTCCCAAGGAAGCTGACTTAGAGGCTCTGCATTTTCCTGGTTTCTCAGCAAAAGGAAGATTCCAGGGAGAGCCCGGGGGACCAGGAATGGACCTGGGATCAGGCAGCAGCCAGGGCGAGGACTCGGAGACCACCTTCCAGCTGTGGCTGCAGCTGCTCCTCTGGGCCCACCTGGCTGTCCGTTTCCTGAGTTACCTGCAGCACACCTTCTGGGAGCCTAAGCCGAAGCCAGCACCCTGAGCCTCCCTGGCCAGGGGGCAGCAGGCCCCCAGGTCACGCCATCCCACCTACCCTTTATTCCACCCTCTGCTGGAAGAGACAGGAAGCAGAGGTGAGTGTGGGGGCTCTTGATGGAGGTCACCCACCCCTCCCCCCATCATCCCTCTCTGTCTCCTGCTCCTCCTGGCACTGGCCTCCCCCATGCCCCATCCCCAAATCTGACAAGCTACCAGGGCCATAGTGGCACCAGAGGGGACAGAGCCTGGGCGCTCCTGTCCTTTGAGAGGCCAGAGGAGGGCGGTGCTAAGAGCAAGGCACCCTGTGGGGCTACTCCATGGAGCAGCAGCGGACAGCCAGAGGCTGGGAGCTCAGCGAGTCAGGGAGGTGGAGGATTCAGCAATTCTTTCCTTTTTGCTAAGAGAAAAGGGAAAACCGACCAGAGCTTTCGGATTCCTTTCAAGCCCGGCGCCTCTCTGCCTTCTTGTGTGGGTGAAGGTAGAGTCCCAGGAGGGTGCCTTCCACCCTCCCCACTCAGTGCTGAGTTCTGTGTGGATTATTTGGAGGTTTCCAAGGAAGATGTTTTGTGTCACAAACGTTCTGTTTGTGAGGCTGGGCATGGTGGCTCACACCTGTAATCACAGCACTTTGGGAGGCTAACATCGGACGAATCCATTGAGGCCAAAAGTTGGAGACCAGCCTGGGCAACATAGCAAGACCCCATCTCAAAACGAAACACACAAAGGTTCTGCTAGTGAAAGCGTTGGATTCAGTGCAGCCCCCAGGCTCAGAGAGGCCCTTGGGCTAGTTGCTGGCCCAGCCACTCACCTAGGATTCCCAGCCCCTCACTGCCTGTCCCCTCTCGGCCCAGTCATTCTTTTTGGGGCCTTCTTGACCACAGTCTTTCTCCTCCCCCATCTGCTTTTTTTTTCCCTTTTTTGGGATGGAGTCTCATTCTGTCACCCAGGCTGGGTTCAGTGGCATGATCTCAACTCACTGCAACCTCCACCTCCTGGGTTCAAGCAATTTTCCCACCTCAGCCTCCTGAGTATCTGGGATTACAGTCGTGCACCACCATGCCCAGCTAACTTTTGTATTTTTAGTAGAGATGGGGTTTCACCACATTAGTCAGGCTGGTCTTGAACTCCTGACCTTGTGATCCGCCCGCTTCGGCCTCACAAAGTGCTGGGTTTAAAGGCATGAGCCACTGTGCCCGGTCCAGTCTACCACTTTCTTTCTTTCTTTTTTTTTTTTTTTGAGACAGAGTTCACTCTTGTTACCCAGGCTGGAGTGCAATGGCGCGATTTCGGATCACCGCAACCTCTGCCTCCTGGGTTCAAGCAATTCTCCTGCCTCAGCCTCTTGAGTAACTGGGATTACAGGTGCGCACCACCATGCCCAGCTAATTTTTGGTATTTTTAGTAGAGACGGGGTTTCACCATGTTGACCAGGATGGTCTCAATCTCTTGACCTTGTGGTCCACCCTCCTTGGCCTCCTCAAGTGCTGGGATTACAGGTGTGAGCCACCACGCCCGGCCGCAGTCTACCACTTTCTAGCCCGGTGAGGGCTCTGCTCTCTGAATGCTGAGGGAGAGCCTTGGGGACAAGTAGTGAGGGTGGCTCCCCCTCCCCAGAAGGCCATGTGGGATTCCTGGCAGGTAGACGACCAGCAGTCCAAAGTGCAGGTGTATAGGGGGGCCCCTCAGGGTGGTAGCAAACCCAGGAACATCGGGGGTTGAAGACAGTTCTGTCCACGTTGGCCACCCTGGTGCACTAGACTCAGTGCTGAAACCAGCAGCTGAGTCGGCAGTGAAATAGTTAATCTCATGGGACATGGGGGCAGGCAGGTGACCCTAGACCTGATCAGTCTTCTCATGTGTACAGTGGGAATAACAGCAGCTCCCACCCCACAGGGTCAGAACGAAGCATAGAAAACACAGCGAGGGCTGGTCCCTTGTAGCCCTAGGTGGTAGTTAAAAGGACAAGTCCATAGTGTAAGAATCTCTCAGGCTGCACATTTAAAATTTGAGCACTCAACGTATCCCCTACATTTGTTTTTTTATTATTATTACTACTTTTTTTTTTTTTTGAGACAGGGCCTCACTCTGTCATCCAGCCTGGAGTGCAGTGGCTCAATCACGGCTCACTGCAGCCTTGACCTCCTAGGCTTGAGCAGCCCTTCCAACTCTGCCTCCTGAGTAGTTGAGACTACAGGTGCCCACCACCACACCCAGCTAATGTTTTTTTTTATTTTTTATTTTTTTGAGATGGAGTTTCCCTCTTCTTGCCTAGGCTGGAGTGCAATGTCACACTCTCGGCTCACTGCAACCTCCGCTTCCTGGGTTCAAACGATTCTCCTGCCTCAGCCTCCCAAGTAGCTGGGATTACAGGCACCTGCCACCACGCCCAGCTAATTTTTGTATTTTTAGGAGAGACGGGGTTTCACTATGTTGGTCAGGCTGGCCTTGAACTCTTACCTCAGGTGATCCAACCACCTCGGCCTCCCAAAGTCCTGGGATTACAGGTGTGAGCCAACGCACCTGGCCAATGCTTTTATTTTTTGTAGAGACAGGGTTTTGATGTTGTCCAGGCTGGTCTCGAGCTCCTGTATTCAAGCAATCCCCCCATCTCGGCCTCCCAGAGTATTATTATTTTTTTGGGACAGCGTCTCACTCTGCCGCTGAGGCTAAAGTGTAGTGGTATGATCACAGCCCACTGCAACCTCAATCTCCCAGGCTTTAAATGATCTTCCTGCCTCAGCCTCCCAAGTAGCTGGAACTTTTCTGAGACAGAGTCTTACTCTGTCCCCTAGGCTGGAGTGCAGCAGCATGATCTCAGCTCACTGCAACCTCCACCTCCCAGGTTCAAGAGATCTTCCTGCCTCAGCCTCCCAAATAGCTGGGATTACAGGCACCCACCACCATGCCCGGCAAATTTTTGTATTTTTTTTTTTTTTTTTTTTTGAGATGGAGTTTCGCTCTTGTTACCCAGGCTGGAGTGCAATGGCGCGATCTCGGCTCACCGCAACCTCCGTCTCCTGGGTTCAGGCAATTCTCCTGCCTCAGCCTCCTGAGTAGCTGGGATTACAGGCACGCGCCACCGTGCCCAGCTAATTTTTTGTGTTAGTAGAGACGGGGTTTCACCATGTTGACCAGGATGGTCTCGATCTCTTGACCTCGTGATCCACCCGCCTCGGCCTCCCAAAGTGCTGGGATTACAGGCTTGAGCCACCGCGCCCGGCCAAATTTTTGTATTTTTAATAGAGATGGATTTCACCATGTTGGCCAGGCTGGTTTTGAACTCATGACCTCAAGTGATCTACCTGCCTCGGCCTCCCAAAGCGCTGGAATTACAGACATGAACCACCTTGCCCCGTCTCTCCCCATACTTTATTTATTTTTTATTATTTTTATTTTTTGCTTTTTTATTTTTATTTCTTTAAGACTCAGTCTCACTCTTGTCTGCCAGTCTGGAGTGCGATGGTGCAATCTTGGCTCACTGCAATCTTCACCCCCCGGGTTCAAGCAATTCTCCTGCCTCAGCCTCTCAAGTAGCTAGGATTACAGGCACCTGCCACCACGCCTGGCTCATTTTTATATATTTTTTTAGTAGAGATGGGGTTTCACCATGTTGGCCAGGCTGGTCTTGAACTCCTGACCTCAGGTGATCTGCCCGCCTCGGCCTCCCAAAGTGCTGGGATTACAGGCATGAGCCACCACGTCTGGCCTTTTAAAAATTTTGTATTTATTTAATTTTTTTTTCCAAGACTGAGTCTTGCTTTCTTACCTAAACTGGAGTGCAGTGGTGTGATCTCGGCTCACTGCAAACTCCGCCTCCTAGGTTCAAGCAATTCTCCTGCCTTAGCCTCCTGAGTAGCTAGAATTACAGGCATGTGCCACCGTACCTGGGTAATTTTTTTTTTTTTTTTGAGACAGAGCCTTGCACTATCACCCAGGCTGGAGTGCAATGGCGTGATCTCAGCTCACTACAACCTCTGCCTCCCAGTCCAAGTGATTCTCCTGCCTCAGCCTCCTGAGAAGCTGGGATTACAGGCACGTGCCACCATGCCTGGCTAATTTTTTTGTACTTTTGGTAGAAACGGGGTTTCACCATGTTGACCAAGCTGGTCTTGAACTCCTGACCTAGTGATCCACCTGCCTCAACCTCCCAAAGTTCTGGGATTACAGACATCAGCCACTGCACCTGGCCTGTCTTCCCATATTTTATACTTCAATTTAAAAAATAATAGGCTGGCACGATGGCTCACATCTGTAATCCCAGCACTTTGGGAGGCCAAGATGGGCAGATCACCTGAGGTCAGGAGTTTGTGACAGCCTTGCCAACATGGTGAAACACTGTCTTTACTAAAAATACAAAAGTTAGCCAGGCGTGGTGGTGGGCGCCTGAAGTCCCAGCTACTCAGGAGGCTGAAGCAGGAGAATTTCTTGAACCCAGGAGGCAGAGTTTGCAGTGAGCAGAGATCACGCCACTGCACTCCAGCCTGGGCGACAGAGCAACACTCTGTCTCAAATAAATAAATAAATAAAATAATAATAGCTGACATTTATCTGGCACTAACATCATGTGGGCCACTGTCTAACCCCCTTTGCCAAGATGAACTCATTCATTCCTCAAAATCACCCCATTTTACAGATGAGGAAAACTGAGGCCTAGAGAGGTAAGATTAGTTGCCCAAAGTCATAAAGTTCATCGGAGACCAGGCTGGGCTCTGAACTGGATCTTGTCTCCAGGTCCTGGCCCATAGCTGCTTTGCTGGGCTGTGTCTCAGCAGAGATGAGAATGACTGTTTTCAAGCCTGTTTCCTGGGTTGTTAAATGGAGGCAGTGGATACAAGGCAGGCTGGCAAGGCATTCAGATGAGACTGTGGACAGCAGCCAGCCCAGGGTCCACCGGGGAACTTTCAACGTTAGCTGGGTAGTGATGTTCACCTTGGGGTGCCGTGGGGCCGAGGAGTGGGCATTGGGAGAGACTTCCCTTGAACCAGCTCTGGAGCAAAGCCCTTGGGATTGGCACGGAGAGGAACAGGGCCAGCTGGGGGCCAAGGTGACAGCTGAGCCCCCCAAGGGCGCCTGCTACCCGAGCCCCTGAGGCCTCCACCCCAGGCCCGGCCTCCCCAGAGAAGGGGCTGGAGGAACCGCCAAATCCCGAGGCTATAAATACCCCAGCTGGCGCCGGCCCTGGCCATGGAATGTTGGTCAGAACTGGGGCGAGTGGGGGTGGGCTGGCCTGCCTGGACGCTTCTCTCCATTCCCCTGGGAGTGACCCCCTGCGACTCTCTGTACCCCACTTTGGATGGAGTGGTGTTTGGATCCCACCTCTCTGGAGCAAGGGAGGCCCAGCCAGGGCCCCCAGAGGCACCAGAAAAAGGTCAGGTTCTGGGTTGAGGCAGCTGCACCCAACTTTCCACCAAGTATCTCCCCAGAAATCACCTGAACCCACCTCAGCGAGATGGGGTTCGCTAACTCTCCCCTCTTTCCCTTTCAGTGAAAGAATTCTTAGCCAAAGCCAAAGAAGATTTTCTTAAAAAATGGGAAAGTCCCGCTCAGGTAAGGCTGCCAGGTGCAGAGCCCGGGGAGGGGTGAGCTGGTGACCCCCAGTCCCCTGGCTGTGTCCCTGCAACACAGCTAGAATTTCAGGAACCCTGTGGAAGGCTCCAGACCCTCCCCATTGACTCCCTAGGTGCCCATGGGGGCTCCTGCATGGAGACACCTGACTGCCGAATCCCAGGCACCCCCATCCCACCACCCCTTCCAATAGCCCGCCCCTGCCCCCAGCACAGCTGCCAGCAGCTCCTGGGCCCGAGGCCAGAGCTGGATCTGGCCCCTGCCACCCGCCTTAAGGAATCTCTGCCATCTTGATTTTCCGCCCCCTGTCCTCACCCCGCTCACACCATGTGCTCCCCGGAGCCCCCTCTGCCGGTGGTGGAGGGGATGCCCCAGACCTTAGCCCAGGAGGCTGCGGGGAGGGTATGCCCTGAGCCTGCTGACCCCTCTGCCCACAGAACACAGCCCACTTGGATCAGTTTGAACGAATCAAGACCCTCGGCACGGGCTCCTTCGGGCGGGTGATGCTGGTGAAACACAAGGAGACCGGGAACCACTATGCCATGAAGATCCTCGACAAACAGAAGGTGAGCCGGCCCGCCCCCACTCGGGTCCTTCCTGCCAGGCCTTCGCCTGGACTATGCCTACTCTTTGGAGTGCCCTATCCACCCATTCACTCACTTGCTTTTTTTTTGAGACAGTCTCACTCTGTCACTCAGGCTGGAGTGCAGTGGCGCGATCTCAGCTCACTGCAACCTTCCCCTTCCAGCTTCAAGCAATTCTCCTGCCTCAGCTTCCTGAGTAGCTGGGATTACAGGTGCCCGCCATCATGCCTGGCTAATTTTTGTATTTTTAGTAGAGATGGGGTTTCACCATGTTGGCCAGGATGGTCTTGAACTCCTGACCTCAGGTGTTCCACTTGCCTCAGCCCCTCAAAGTGTTGGGATTACAGGCATCAGCCACCGCGCCTGGCCACTTGCTTTTGTTGGGGGGGAGGGGACAGTGTTCTGTTCTGTTGGCCCAAGCAGGAGTGCAGTGATGCAGTCATAGCTTACTGCAGCCTGGAACTCCTGAGCTCAAGCGATCCTCCTGAGTAGCTGGGACTACAAGCGCACACTACCATGCCTGACAGGGGGTCTTGCTATATTGCCCAGGCTGGTCTCGAACTCCTGGCCTCAAGTGATCCTCGTACCTCAGCCTCCTAAAGCGCAGGGATTACAGGCATGAGCCACCGTGCCAGGCTCACCCACTAGTCCCCGAATCCCCATAACATGCCATCTCCAGGGGTCAGAAGGGCCCTGTTCTGCTTTCCCAAGGCTCCCTCTCCAGGCCAGCCATGGATTCCATGCCAGGCACTCTGACACAGGGTCAGACACCAGCCCAAAGGGAGGAGGCCAAGAGCATTCTTGGGGGAAGCGGTGTTTACGTGGACTTTCTTACTGCAAATATTTTTGTGACCTAACTTAATACCAGGCACTGCTATAAAGCAGCAATGTAACCAAGAGAAGTGTAGCCCAAACCACAGAAGTGATTTTACATTTACGGTTTGCTCCATCAAAAACAGTAAAAAGAGCCAAGCATGGTGGCGCACGCCTGGAGTCCCAGCTACTTACTAGAGAGGCTGAGGTGGGAGGGTCATTTGAGCCCAGCCTAGACAAAACAGCCAGAACCCATCTTGTAAAAAAAAAAACAAACAAACCTGTAATTAAAAAAGAAAGTGAAAGAAACTAGTGACATTCATGAAGTTCATTTTAATGAGATGTTTTGGGTTGTTTTGTTTTGTTTTTTGAGAAAGAGTCTCACTCTTGTTGCCCAGGCTGGAATGCAATGGTGTAATCTCATCTCACTGCAACCTCCACCTTCCTGGTTCAAGCGATTCTCCTGCCTCAGCCTCCCAAGTAGCTGGGATTACAGGTGTCCACCACCATGCCTGGCTAATTTTTGTATTTTTAGTAGAGATGTGGTTTTGCCATGTTGGTCAGGCTGGTCTCAAACTCCTGACCTCAGGTGACCCACCCACTTTGGCCTCCCATAGTGCTGGGATTACAGGTGTAAGCCACTGCACCTGGCCTAATGATATGTTTGGTTGGTTGTTTTTTTTTTTTGAGATGGAGTTTCGCTCTTGTTGCCCAGGCTGGAGTGCAATGGTGCCATCTCGGCTCACTGCAACCTCCACCTCGCGGGTTCAAGTGATTCTCTTGCCTCAGCCTCCCAAGTAGCTAGAACTACAGGCATGCACCACCACGCCCAGCTAATGTTTGTATTTTTAATAGAGAAAGAGTTTCACCACCAGGCGAGGTGGCTCATGCCTGTAATCCCAGCAGTTTGGGAGGCCGCATC
The DNA here is from genome assembly GCF_030222135.1 of Aotus nancymaae. Classification (NCBI taxonomy): domain Eukaryota; kingdom Metazoa; phylum Chordata; class Mammalia; order Primates; family Aotidae; genus Aotus; species Aotus nancymaae. The sequence continues at coordinate 31,053,123 of NW_026988441.1, forward strand.
GGTGGATCACCTGAGGTCAGGAGTTCAAGACCAGCCTGACCAACATGGTTGAAACCCCATCTCTACTGAAAATACAAAAATTAGCAAAAAACAAAATTATCTGGACATGGTGGCGGGCACCTGTAACCCCAGCTACTTGGGAGGCTGAAGCAGGAGCATTGCTGGAACCCAGGAGGCAGAGGTTGCCGTGAGCCTAGATCGTGCCATTGCACTCCAGCCTGAGGGACAGGGTGAGACTCCATCTCAAAAAAAAAAAAAATGAGAAAGGGTTTCACCATGTTGGCCAGGCTAGTCTTGAACTCCTGACCTCAGGTGATCCGCTCACCTCAGCCTCCCAAAGGGCTGGGATTATAGGCGTGCGCCACCGCGCCCGGCATGATATGTTTTAATTAAGCCAGTATAGCTATCGTATTACCATTTTCATGTAATATCAATGTGAAAATATCATTAATGAGACATTTTACATTTCTTTTGGTTTTTATCCAGTCCTCCATGGTTTTGGAAACATTTTCTCTTTCTCTGTACCGAAGTGTCTTTAAAATCCAGTGTCCACTGTATGCTTACAACAGGTCTCCACTCTGATGGTAAATCCTCCCTGGAAAGATGAGAAAAAATAGAGAAGTTGAAAAAGCAGATTCGCGTGCCCAAGATGTTCCAACCATGCCTGAAAGTCACCCAGTACCTACATCAAGTGTTCAATTTTTATTTTGTTTTTGAGACAGAGTTTCACTCTTGTCGCCCAGGCTGGTGTGCAATGGCACGATCCCAGCTCACTGCAACCTCCACCTCCTGGGGTCAAGTGATTCTTGTGCCTCAGCCTCCCAAGGAGCTGGAATTACAGGTGTCCACCACCGTGCCCAGCTAATTTTTGTATTTTTAGTAGAGATGGGGTTTTGCCATGTTGTTCAGGCTGGTCTCAAACTCTTGACCTCAGGTGACCCACCCACTTTGGCCTCCCAAGTGCTGGGATTACAGGTGTAAGCCACTGCAACTGGCCTAATGATATGTTTATTTGTTTGTTTGTTTGTTTGAGATAGAGTTTTGCTCTTGTTGCCCAGGCTGGAGTTAAATGGCACCATCTCGGCACACTGCAACCTCCACCTCCCGGGTTCGAGTGATTCTCGTGCCTCAGCCTCCCGAGCAGCTGGAATTACAGGCGCCCGCCACCATGCCTGGCTATTTTTAAAGTATTTTTAATAGGGACAGGGTTTCACCATTTTGGCCAGGCTGGTTATTTTGTTTTTGAGACAGGGTCTTGCTCTGTTGCCCAGGCTGAAGTGCAGTTGGGCTCAAATGATCCTCCCACCTCAGCCTCTAGAGTCTCTGGGACCGTAGTCATGCACTGCCACACCCGGCTAATTGTGTGGATTTTTTGTTTGTTTGTTTTTGTTTTTTTTAGAGATGGGGTCTCGCTATGTTGGCCAGGCTAGTCTTAAACTCTTGGGCTCAAGAGATTCTCCTGCCTGGGCCTCCCAAAGTGCTGGGATTACAGGCGTGAACCACCGTGCCCGGCTTGGTGTCAGATTTTAAATTGATATTTTAGATACTTAAAATGTTTGAATTTTGCTCCCCAGCGACCAGCCACATTTTAAGGGCCCAGCAACCCCCTGTGGCTAGTGGGGATTGAGCTGGGTAGTGCAGGTATAGACTCTGAGGACTCAGCTATGTGAGCAAAGCAGTTGACAGCTGACCGAGGGACCAGGCTAGCCACATGTGACACACCAGCCTGACATCGGCCAGCTGTGTGACCTTGGGCAAGTCACTTCTCCTCTCTGTGTCTGGCTTTTTTTTTTTTTTTTTTTTGTGAGACAGAGTTTTGCTCTTGTTGCCCAGGCTGGAGTGCAATGGCATGATCTTGACTCACCGCAACCTCCCCCTTCTGGGTTCAAGCGATTCTCCTGCCTCAGCCTCCGGAGTAGCTGGGATTACAGGCATGCACCACCACGCCCAGCTAATTTTGTATTTTTTTTTCAGTAGAAACAGTGTTTCTCTATGTTGGTCTGGTTGGTCTTGAACTCCCTACCTCAGGTGATGCGCCCGCCTTGGCCTCCCAAAGTGCTGGGATTACAGGCGTGAGCCACTGCCCCGGCCTGTGTCTGGTCTTTTAAACTGGTATCCTCCCAGTGTGGGCCTCTAGGGCTCCTGTCTTGATTCCGTGAGAGACTAGGTGCCAGGTGCCTGCTCAAGTCATGTGCTGTAGGGGACAGCTGATGGCTGAGGTTCACATTGCTGTGTGGAATGTTCTAGACAAAGGAAAGGCAGTTCCTAAATCCCTCACCCCTTGGTCTTCTCCTGCCTGTCTTTTCAATTTCAGCTCAGCTGCCCCTTCTTCCAGTAAGTCCTCTCTGATTCCCCCTCCCCCAGACCATGCCAGGTACTTTACGGTGGGCTTCTTAGGGGCTGCTGCTTCTCCACGAGCCCAAGATGCCTGCCACCGTGGCTCTGACCTCTCTGGGGGTAACCCATGTATTCTTTGCCCTGAACTTTGAGCCGTGCAAGGACAAGCAGCCTCTACCCTGCCTTACACTGTGTCCTCAGCATCAGCCATGGGCTCAACAGGCCACAGGCATGCAAATGATTCTGGCTGAAGGACCCAGCCGGGCCCTGGCACTGCTAGTTCCAGGCATCAAGGGGAAATGAGGCCCCTCTCACCTCCCCTTCCTCTCTGCCCTCCCCTCCTACCCTTCCCAGGTGGTAAAGCTGAAACAGATCGAACACACCCTGAATGAAAAGCGCATCCTGCAAGCTGTCAACTTTCCGTTCCTCGTGAGACTCGAGTTCTCCTTCAAGGTGGGGTCCCAGCAGCCAAGGGGTAGGGTTACTGCATTGGGTCCTAGCCTTCCGGCCCCCAGGGCTAGGGTCAGAGCTGAGGACAATCAGTGGCCACCCACTTTTGTGGAACAAGATCCCTGGAGGAGGGAGACCAGGGGATGGGAGTCAGGCTGGGACTCTGGTAGACCCAAGTTCAGTTCCTGGACTGGCCAGTTTGTAGTTAATTCCCTTGGCAAGTCACCAACCTCAATAACATCCCTCAAAATCAGCACCTGGTTTCCGGCAAGAGCCTGACCCACAGCCAGGAGCACAAACTCCCCCGAGGCAGCCAGGATTCAGTTCCCAGCTCAGTACTTCCCGATGTGTGGCCCTGAGCAAGGGACTTCTCTCCCCGAGCCTCAGTGTTCTCATCTGTAAAATGGGGATTGTACCAGTTCCAGCATGGTGGAGTTGTCATGACAGTTCCAGCCACATCTTGAGTACCCTATGGGAGCCATTTTGGGTGCCATCCAAAGCTGTGATCATGAGAAACAGGAAAGACCACTCAGGGCCAATTTCATTGGTGCTCGACCCAGAGAATCACAAGGGCCTGTGCTCCGAGGGACCCCACACCTAGTTTAATGCTTTGCCACTGCTGCTCCTGCTACCTTGAGATCCTTAATGATTTTTTCTCTTTTTTTTTTATGAGACAGAGTCTCACTCTGTTGCTCAGGCTGGAGTGCAGTGACGTGATCTCAGTTCACTACAACCTCCACCTCCCAGGTTCAAGCAATCCTCCTGCCTCAGCCTTCTGAGTAGCTGGCATTACAGGTGCATGCCACTATGTCCAGCTAATTTTTGTATTTTTAATAGAGATGGGATTTTGCCATTTTGCCCAGGCTGGTCTCAAACTCCCAACCTCAAGTGATCTGCCTGCCCTGGCCTCAGCCACTATGCCCAGCCTAATTTTTTTTTTTTTAAGACAGAGTCTCACTCTGTCACCCAGGCTGGAGTGCAGTGGTGCAATCACAGCTCACTGCAACCTTCACTTCCCAGACTGAAGCGATCCTCCCACCTCAGCCTCCTGAGTAGCTGGAAGTACAGGTGCACACCAAGATGCCCAGCTAATTTTTGTATTTTTTGTATAAACAGGGTTCTCACTGTGTTACCCAGGCTGGTCTCAAACTCCCAGGCTCTAGTGATCCACCCACCCCGGCCTCCCAAAGTACTGGGATTATACAGGCATGAGCCACCACACCTGGCCCTCTGTAATAATCCTTCTAACAAGGGGTCACCTTTTTAATTTTGGGTCCCACTAATTCTGCAGCTCATCATGGTCCTATTTAACAGATGACAAAACTGTGGCCTCAAAGCCTTACTCAAGCTCCCACAGCAAGCTACTACAGAGTTTTGTCTCTCCAGCCAGGGCAGGCTAGCCAGGTCCCGACATACAACTGAGCCAGCCCTGATTTTCACCCTTATAACGGCAGGATGAGGGTCAACCCTGCTTCCTGGGCAGAATGAAATGCAGCATGTGGGTTCAGCCAGCAAAGCACCTGGTCCCTAGAACATGATTCCTACGGGGTGTCAGGATCCCTGTTATCATTTAATGTTTGAACACCAGCCAGGGAGGTCCCAAGGCCTTCAGATATGGCGGGAGGCTCAAGGAGTGGGCCCCTGATCAGCCGCTGCCTCCCACAGGACAACTCAAACTTATACATGGTCATGGAGTACGTGCCTGGCGGGGAGATGTTCTCACACCTACGGCGGATTGGAAGGTTCAGGTAAGCCAGCCACCCCCCCGCATCACACCAGGCTGTCAGGGTGTCCACAAGTGGCAGTGCACGACCAAGACCCCTGGGGATGCAGAGGAGTCCAGCATGCTTGAACACACCAGTGAGCTCCCAGAACCCTATGGGTTTCTGCTTCCCCTATGCTGAGGAATGAGTGATACTTCAACCACCACAAAGCAAAACAGAGCAAACATGGTAACTTAGGTGTCCAGATTGAAGCTGGTGCCGGGCGCAGTGGCTCTCGCCTGTAATCCCAGCACTTTGGGAGGCCGAAGTGGGCAGATCCTAAGGTCAGGAGTTAGAGACCAGCCTGGTCAACATGGTGAAACCCTGTCTCTACTAAAAATACAAAAATTAGCTGGGTGTGGTCATGGGTACCTGTAATCCCAGCTACTTGGGAGGCTGAGGCATAAGAATCGCTTGAACCCTGAGACAGAGATTTCATTGAGCTGAGGTCACACCACTGCACTCCAGCCTTGGTGACAGAGCGACACGCCATCTCAAAAAATATATATATATATTGGCTGGGTGCAGTGGTTCACGCTTGTAATCCCTGCACTTTGGGAGGCTGAGGCAGGTAGATCACCTGAGGTCAGGAGTTCGAGACCAGCCTGGCCAACATGATGAAACTTCGTCTTTACTAAAAATATAAAAAATCAGCCAGGCATGTTGGCGTGCACCTACAATCCCAGCTACTCAGGAGGCTAAGGCAAGAGAATCGCTTGAACCTGGGAGGCAGAGGTTGCAGTGAGCCAAGATCATGCCACTGCACTCCAGCCTGGGCAACAAGAGTGAAACTCTGTCTAAAAAAAAAAAAATTGCAGTTGGTGATTTTGTGCATTTTTTTTTGAGCCCCAAAAAGTGGCATGCATCTGTAGTCCCACTATTCTTGAGGCTGAGGCCAGAAGATCACTTGAGCTCAAGAATTTGAGGCTGGGCACAGTGGCTCACGTCTGTAATCCCAGCACTTTGGGAGGCCAAGGTGGGTGGATCACAAGGTCAAGAGATCAAGACTGTCCTGGTCAACATGGTGAAACACTCTGTCTCTACTAAAAATACAAAAATTAGCTGGGTATGGTGGCACAAGCCTGTAGTCCCAGCTACTTGGGAGGCTGAGGCAGGAGAATTGCTTGAACCCAGGAGGCGGAGGTTGCAGTGAGCTGAGATTGTGCCATTGCACTCCAGCCTGGGTAACAAGAGTGAAACTCCATCTCAGAAAAAAAAAAAAAAGAATTTGAGACCAGCCTGGTCTACATAGTGAGATTTTGTCTCTTTTTTTAAAAAAATTATTTTATTTTATATAGATCAATAGTTTTATATGTATAGATTTTAATGTATATTTTTATACATAAAATAAAACTATAAATGTGTAAGTTTAAGATATAGGCCAGGTACTGTCGCTCACACCTGTAATCCCACTTTGAGAGGGCAAGGTGAGCAGATCACTAGAGCCCAGGAGATTGAGACCAGCCTAACATTGTCAGACCCCATCTACACAAAAAGTAAATTAGCCAGGTATGGTGGCACATGCCTATAGTCCCAGCTAGTCGGGAGGCTGAGGTGGAAAGGCACGCTGAGCCTGGGAGGTCAAGACTGCAGTGAGCCATGATCACAGTACTACACTCCAGACAGGGTAACAGAGACCCTGCTCAAAGAAAAAAAATTTTAACTTTAAGTTTACAAATGTCATTTTGTTTTATTTTATTTTTTGAGATAGAGTTTCGTTCTTGTCGCCCAGGCTGCAGTGGCACGATCTCTGCTCACCGCAACCTCTGCCTCCCGGGTTCAAGCGATTCTCCATCTCAGCCTCCTGAGTTGCTGGGACGACAGGTGCAGGCCACCTCACCTGGCTTATTTTCGTATTTTTAGTGGAGACGTGGTTTCTCCATGTTGGTCATGCTGGTCTCAAACTCCTGACCTCAGGTGATCTGCACCCCTCAGCCTCCCAAAGTGCTGTGGTGACAGGTGTGAGCCACCGCGCTGGCCTTGTAGTTGTATTTTAGATAGATAACTGTAGATTCACTTTACATACGATAAAATGCACAGATCTTCAGTGTTACATTCCACAAATTTTGACAGTTGTATACAGCTACCTAACCTCCACCCAAAACAGTGTATGGAACTTTTTCTATCTCCCCAGAAAATTCTCTTGAATCCCTTTTTTTTCCTCCAATAATATACAAAGGTGGGGTCTTGCTATACTGCCCAGGCTGGTCTCGAACTCCTGGGCTCAAGCGATCCTCCCACCTCAACCCCCCAAAATATTGGGATTACAGGCGCGAGCCAATGTACCCGACTGACTGCCTCTCCTGACACGTCACGTCCCCGACAAAGGCAGTCATCCTTTGACTTCAAACACCGTGCCTTTGTTTTGTCTGGGTGTGGACATGATATAAATGGAATCATTCATGTTCTTTTGTGTCTTCTCTTGCTTAACATAATCGGTTTGAAATGCAGCCACGTTGTGGAGTGGAGGCAGGCAATGTCCGGCTGGCGGTGGTGGTGCTGAGTGGAATTCCATTGTATGAATAGAGCTCAGTCTGTGATTCCATTCCCCTGTGGATGGACCTACAGGCTGTTTCCCAGGTCGGGCCACCTAAGAATCAGGTGCCTTGCCTTTCTGAAAGCTGGACTGGGGGTGTCTTCCCCTGGGGGAGGCTCTGCAGGGCCCCCTGCTGGACCCTTTTGGGGCCTGGTCAGTGACGTTCACCTCCCCATTTGTCCCCATCAGTGAGCCCCATGCCCGTTTCTACGCGGCCCAGATCGTCCTGACCTTCGAATATCTGCACTCGCTGGATCTCATCTACAGGGACCTGAAGCCGGAGAATCTGCTCATCGACCAGCAGGGCTACATTCAGGTGTCCACCAGGCCGGGCGAGGGGCAGCCCTGGGCAAGCCGTGGCCTGGTCTCTTCCTCCCCGCCAACTGCCTATTCTTGTGCCCACAGGTGACAGACTTCGGTTTTGCCAAGCGTGTGAAGGGCCGCACTTGGACCTTATGCGGGACCCCTGAGTACCTGGCCCCTGAGATCATCCTGAGCAAAGTAGGCGCCTCCCCAGCCCTCCCCTTCCCCTGAGGCTGGCTCTGCTCGCTGTCTCTCACCCCCTCCTTACCCTGTGCCCCCCCAATCTCGCTCCAGGGCTACAACAAGGCAGTGGACTGGTGGGCCCTGGGGGTTCTTATCTATGAGATGGCCGCTGGATACCCGCCCTTCTTCGCAGACCAGCCCATCCAGATCTATGAGAAGATCGTGTCTGGGAAGGTGAGGCCCGGATGCGGGGCACAGCCCTGGAAGAATCAGACGTTCCCTTCCCTGCTCACCCATTCTACTCTCTGGGGAGCCCTGCTTGTTGTCAGAATCACCTAGAAGTTCCGTAAGTCAGGCCAGGTGGTGAAGCTGGACGCGCCAATACCTCGAGCCCCCTGGCTATCCAGCGCCAACCCCGCGGTTCCAGAATCCCAGGGGCTTCCAAAATCCCAAGCTTCACGGGAACTTCCCTGCTGCAAAACATGAACCACCCTGCCAGGCGACCCTCCTCACCTCTCCTTGTCCGCAGTGTGAGTTTTCGCAAGTTCCAAGATGTATTTGGTTCCCAGGTGCTGTCCGCAGCCTCACCAGGAAGGACCCTCGCTTAGGGTTTAAGGCCCATGCTTCCTCTCCCAAACACAGACTTGTCAAACTCTGAGGGTTCAGATGAGGGGTGGTGAAATCATCTGAGCTTGCATCTATGACAGGCACAAAGTGCCTGCCATCCGCCAGGCCCGATTCACCCCCTCAGTCACACCCCGAGATGGTGGCACCCTCTGTAGGAGAGGTGAGGAAACCGGCTGGGAAAAGAGATGCGTCCTGGCCAAGATCACACCTTAGTAAGAAGAGTCATCATAGGCACCGATGGCCGGAGAGAGGCTGGGGACCCCACCTCTGCCCTCAGCTCAGCCACCTTGCTGGGAGGACCCAACCATCCCCCAACCTGGTCTAGCATCTCCTACACAGGAGCTTCTGGTCGGCCCAGAGTCACCACACTGGGGTGGGAGCACCCTCAGGCTCAGCCTGGGCCCAGTCCCAGCTGTGGCACCGACTGGCTTTGAAACTTTGGGGCTGGGTGCAATGGCTCATGCCTGTAATCCCACCACCTTGGGAGGTGGAGGCTTGAGGCCAGGAGTTCCAGACCACCCTGGGCAACATAGCCATACCCCATCTCTTTTTTTAAAAAAATACCTAAAAATTAGCTGGGCGTGATGGTGTACCCCTAGTCCCAGCTAATTGGGAGGCTGAGGCAGGAGGATCATTTGAGCACAAAAGGTCAAGGCTGCAATGAGCTGTGATTGCACCACTGCACTCCAGCCTGGGCTAAGAGCCAGATCCTGTCTTTTAAAAAAATTCAGGCAACTGGGGTACTCTGGCTAGACACATAGCATCACTAAAAGGGAAAGATGAAGGCCAGGCACAGTGACTCACACCTGTAACCCCAACACTTTGGGAGGCCGAGGCGGGTAGATCACGAGGTCAGGAGTTCAAGACCAGCCTGGCCAAGATGGTGAAACCCCATCTCTACTAAAAATAAAAAAAATTAACCAGGCGTGGTGGCGGGTACCTGTAATCCCAGCTACTCAGGAGGCTGAGGCAGAGAACTGCTTGAACCCAGGAGGCAGAGGTTGCAGTGAGCTGAAATCGCACCACTCCACTCCAGCCTGGGTAACAGAGCGAGACTCCATCTCTCAAAAAAAACAGAAAAAAAAAGGAAAGATGAGGCATCTGCCACTAGGCCAAATAGAAACTGCCAAGAAAATGGCCCAGAGTGGGGGGAAAAAAGGAAGAAAAAAGCCACAGAAGATCCCACAGGGGAAGACGCACATGATGCCCTTCTTTGTAGCATTTTCCAGTTCCCCCGCACCCTTCAGTGGTATTATCTTCCTCGTGCAGCCCTGAGAGGTACGTGCAGGCCCAGAGAGGTTAAGGGCCATGGCCAAGGTCACACAGCGTGTAAGAGGCACAGCAGGAACAAGAAGTCATTTCTTGCAACTATAACTCCAGTGATGACTTGTCTACAAGGCTATGCACTCAGAATGTTTGGGGAAGATTTCTAGAAGAGTTGAGCTGGACTTTAAAGAATGGAAGAGCCTTAGCTAGGCAGGGAGAGGGGGGAAAAAAGTTTAACATAAGCATGACTATTTCAGAAGTCTACAGACCCCAGCAGAGATGCCTTACAGCAGCAGCAGCTGAGAATGCAAGGTCTAGAGTCCAACAGACCTGAGATGGAATTGCCCTGTCCCACTCCTCAGCGTGACCTGTGAAGAGTTCTTTAACCCTTCCAAACCTCAGTTTCCCCTTCTCTGAAATGGAAACCCTCATAGCACTTGCCTTAAAGCAATGGTTGTTAAAGGGGACTCCTTTCCAGCAGGACTATTGCTGGGGAATTGGCTAGAAATGCAGACTTTTGGGCCAACCGCGGTGGCTCACACCTGTAATCCTAGCACTTTGGGAGGCCAAGGCGGGTGGATCACCTGAGGTCAGGAGTTCGAGACCAGCCTGACCAATATGGTAAAACTCCGTCTCTAGTAAAAATACAAAAATTAGCTGGGTGTTGTGGCGTGCGCCTGTAATCCCAGCTGCTTGGGAGGCTGAGACAGGAGAATTGCTTGAACCCAGGAGGCAGAGGTTGCAGTGAGCCAAGATTGTGCCACTGCACTCCAGCATGGGTGACAGAGTGAGACTCTGCCTCAAAGAAAAAAAAAAGAAATGCAGATTCTTGTTGGGTGTGGTGGCTCACGCATGTAATCCCAGCACTTTGTGATGCCGAAGGAGGATCATTTGAGCCTTGGAGTTTGAGACCAGTGTGGACAACATAGTGAGACCCTGTCTCTACAAAAACTTTTTTTTTTATTGAGACAGAGTCCTGCTCCGTCGCCCAGGCTGGAGTGCAGCGGCACGATCTTGGCTCACTGCAACCTCCGCCTTCCAGGTTCAAGCAATTCTCCTGCTTCAGCCTCCCGAGTAGCTGGGACTACAGGCAGCCACTACCACACCCAGCTAATTTTTGTATTTTTAGTAGAGTTGGGGTTTCATCATGTTGGCCAGGCTGGTCTTGAATTCCTGACCTGGTGATCTGCCCACCTCAGCCTCCCAAAGTGCTGGGATTACAGATGTGAGCCACTGTGCCCAGCCAAAAACTTCTTAAAGTAACTGGCTCTTTTTAATTTTTAAAAAGTTACTTAAGAAATGCATATTCTCAGGCCACAGTGTCAGACTTCCTAAATCAGAAACTCTAGGGTGGGCCCAAGGAGCTGTTTTACAAGATGCCGGCAGGCACTCAGCTTTGGAGGCTCCCACCCAGTAGGACTGCTGGATGGAGAAGGAAGCATCCTGGGCTCCCCAAGTTCCAGAGCAGCTTCCCACCCTGTCCTTGTACCCCTTCCTCCAGGTGCGGTTCCCTTCCCACTTCAGCTCTGACTTGAAGGACCTCCTGCGGAACCTCCTGCAGGTAGATCTCACCAAGCGCTTTGGGAACCTCAAGAATGGGGTCAACGATATCAAGAACCACAAGTGGTTTGCCACGACTGACTGGATCGCCATCTACCAGAGGAAGGTGGGCCTCCCCTCCTTAAGCCTGCTGATTTGGGGGCAGGCCAAGAGTCAGGGAGGGCAGCCAATAGATAGAAAGGGAAGAGGGCCAGGCTCAGAGGCTCACGCCTGTCATCCCAGCACTTTGGGACGCCAGGGTGGGTGAATCACCTGAGGTCAGAAGTTCAAGAGCATCCTAGCCAATATGGTGAAACCCCATCGCTACTAAAAACACAAAAATTAGCTGGGCATGGTGGCAGGTGCTTGTAATCCCAGCTACTTAGGAGGCTGAAACAGGAGAATTGCTTGAATCTGGGAGGCAAAGGTTGCAGTGAGCCAAGCACTCCAGCCTGGATGACAGAGTGAGACTCTGTCTCAAAACAAAAAAAAAAAAAAGAAAAAAGAAAAGAAAAAGGGAAGAGAACATAGGTAGGTACAGGAGCAACCTAGAGTAAAGTGCTTAGAGCCAGTGGGGTCTAGAAATGAAATTCTGGTGTCATTTGGCCATTCCATGACCTTGTGCAGAAGATGACTCTCTCTGGGAAGTAATTTCCCCTTTGATGAGTGGGCTACACTAAGTTTCTGGTTGTTAAGAGGAATCCATAACCTAATGCTAAGCACAGGCCTGAGTCAGAGTAACTATCTCTTGAATGTTAGGCCATTCACATTTATTGTTGTAATAATGATTATGTTGAATGCTGAGGTCTGGGTGATTTTTGATCCCTCTCCAGGTGGAAGCTCCCTTCATACCAAAGTTTAAAGGCCCTGGGGATACGAGTAACTTTGACGACTATGAGGAAGAAGAAATCCGGGTCTCCATCAATGAGAAGTGTGGCAAGGAGTTTAATGAGTTTTAGGGGTGTGCCTGTGGCCCATGGGTTTTCATTTCTTTCCTTTTTTTTTTTTTTTCGGTTGGGGGGGTGGGAGGGTTGGATTGAACAGCCAGAGGGCCCCAGAGTTCCTTGCATCTAATTTCACCCCCACCCCACCCTCCAGGGTTGGGGGAGCAGGAAGCCCAGATAATCGGAGGGACAGAAACACCAGCTGCTCCCCCTCATCCCCTTCACCCTCCTGCCCCCCCCTCCCATTTTTCCCTTCCTCCTCCCCCACAGCCCCCTACCACAGCCCACTTCTGCCTGTTTTAAACGAGTTCCTCAACTCCAGTCAGACCAGGTCTTGCTGGTGTATCCAGGGACAGGTTGCAGAAGGGGCTGAAACTCAACTCCAGCCCCCACCCACCTCCCATCCCACCCAACCACAGGCACCACTTGCTAAGGGCAAACGAACGAAGCGCCAGCCTTCCCTTCGGAGTAATCCTGCCTGGGAAGGAGAGATTTTTAGTGACATGTTTAGTGGGCTGCTTGCTAGAATTTTTTAAAAAACGATTTAAAATCTTATTTAAGTTCCACCAGTGCCTCCCTCCCTCCCTCCTGTACTCCCACCCTTCCCGTGTCCCCCCATTCCCCAATCCATTTTAATGAGAAGCAGACTGACTTTGGAAAGGGAGGCGCTGGGGTTTGAACCTCCCCGCTGAGCTGCTAATATCCTCTGGGCCCTTCCCTGGGGGATCCTCTCTGCCAGTCCTGCGAGGGTCTAGTCCCCTTTAGGAATCCTCCGCTCTCCTCTTCCCCAGCAGACCTGTCTTCACCCTTGGGCTTTGAGAGCCAGACAAAGCAGCTGTCCCTCTCCCTGCCAAAGAGGAGTCATCCCCCAAAAAGACAGAGGGGGAGCCCCAAGCCCAAGTCTTTCCTCCCAGCAGCAATTTCCCCCCAACTCCTTAATTTTATTCTCCGCTAGATTTTAATGTCCAGCTTTCCCTCAGCTCAGTGGGGAGGGCATACCTGCAAAAGGACACGGAAGAGGCCAAGTGCCCCCACGTCTTGGCCCGGGGTTCAAGGCTAGAGCTGCTGGGGAGGGGCTGCCTGTTTTACTCACCCACCAGCTTCCGCCTCTGCCATCCTGGGTCCCCCTCCTCCGGCTTAGCTGTCAGCTGTCCATCACGTCTCCCCCCAGTCTCATTTGTGCATTTTTCTCTAATAGAAAAGTGGGGAGCCCCTTGGGAGCTACCCCGTTCATCCCCTTATTTCCCCCTCTCATAACTTCTCCCCATCCCAGGAGGAGTTCTCAGGCCTGGGATGGGGCCCCGGGTGGGTTCGGGGGCGATTCAACCTGTGTGCTGCGAAGGAAGAGACTTCCTCTTGAACAGTGTGCTGTTGTAAACATATTTGAAAACTATTACCAATAAAGTTTTGTTTAAAAAAAAAGTGTCGTTGGTGTTCTCGACTTCGATCACCCACCCACACACCCCCAGGGGGTTGGAGAGGGAATTTCGGACCCCAGCGTGCAGGCCAATCAGGTCCTGGCCTGGAGTCCTTGTAAACAGGGTTTAGCTGAAATTCCGGCACTCCTTCGGCCCCACAGGAGAAACCAGCGTCAAACTGCCCTTTGACCCCAGCTTCGGGGTCCCCAGATCTGCGGCGCGCCCCCTCGGCGTCCAGCCCGGGACGGAGAGGGCGCTCCAGGGAGGCGCTGGGGCCGGCGCGCCAGGAGGCCGAGCGGCGGCGGGGGCGGCACTGGCAGGGGGAGTAGAGGAGGGAAGAGGGTGCGCGGCCCCCTCTCCGCATCCTCAGCGCCGGGCCAGGCGCGCCGGAGGGACGCGGGGGCGGCGGCAGCAAGAGGGTTCCCGCAGCACCCTGAGAGCGCGGCGGCCCCGGCCCGCGAACGGCGAGTTCCCGGTAAGTGCGGTCCCGAGAGCGGAGCGCGCCGGGGAGGCGTGGAGAGGGGGGGCTGGGCGCCGGGGACGTCTGGGTCCCGCGCCCAATGGCTGGAGGGCGGCCGAGCGCCGCCCGCCCGCCCTGCCCGCCCCCTCTCCCCTCCCCCCGGCACTCCCCTCCCCCTCCCCCGCCCGCCGCTTTTCCCCCGCCCCCGCCCCGGCGCCAACTCCGCGGCGCCTCCTTAAAAAGCGCGCGGGAGTTGTAAGGGGGGGCCGGAGCGAGCCAGAGTGAGCGAGAGCGCAGGGTAAAGGGGGCGGGCGGGGGGCCCGGGCTCCACCTTAAAAGCGGGCGCGTGGGGGTGGGAGGGAGGAAGGCGGGCGGCGGGGAGGAGGGAGGGAGGGAGGGAAGGAAGGGGGGCCGGAGTGTCCCGGGCGCAGGGCGCGCGTGCGGCGGCGGCGGCGGCGGGGAGGGGCCGGCCGCGCGGCGCTCCCCTCCTCCTCCTCGCATCCCCGGCCCCGCGCGCGCCCAGCAGAAGCGGGTCTGTGTGTGCGTGCGTGCGAGTGAGTGAGTGTGTGCATATTTTTTTTCCTCTCTTTTCTTTCTCTCTCACTGTTTTTTCCTCTCTCTCTCTCGTTCCCTCTCTCTCTTTTTTTTTTTTTTTTTTGCAAAGAAACAGCAGCGCCGCCGCCGCTCCGCCGAGGCGCTGCGCCCCCCGGGGGGGGAGGCGGAGGAGGCGGGCAGCGGCGGAGGGAGGGGAGCCGGGGAGGGGGGCGCCGCGCTGGGAGGGAGGCAGCGCGCACGGTGCAGCCGGGCCGGGCGGGAGGCATGGCGGGGCCCCCGGCCCTACCCCCGCCGGAGACGGCGGCGGCCGCCACCACGGCGGCCGCCGCCTCGTCGTCCGCCGCTTCTCCGCACTACCAAGAGTGGATCCTGGACACCATCGACTCGCTGCGCTCGCGCAAGGCGCGGCCGGACCTGGAGCGCATCTGCCGGATGGTGCGGCGGCGGCACGGCCCGGAGCCGGAGCGCACGCGCGCCGAGCTCGAGAAACTGATCCAGCAGCGCGCCGTGCTCCGGGTCAGCTACAAGGGGAGCATCTCGTACCGCAACGCGGCGCGCGTCCAGCCGCCCCGGCGCGGAGCCACCCCGCCGGCCCCGCCGCGCGCCCCCCGCGGGGCCCCCGCCGCCGCGCCGCCGCCCACGCCCGCCCCGCCGCCACCGCCCGCGCCCGTCGCCGCCGCCGCCGCCGCCCCGGCCCGGGCGCCCCGCGCGGCCGCTGCCGCCGCCGCCACAGCGCCCCCCTCGCCCGGCCCCGCGCAGCCGGGCCCCCGCGCGCAGCGGGCCGCGCCCCTGGCCGCGCCGCCGCCCGCGCCAGCCGCTCCCCCGGCGGTGGCGCCCCCGGCCGGCCCGCGCCGCGCCCCCCCGCCCGCCGTCGCCGCCCGGGAGCCGCCGCTGCCGCCGCCGCCACAGCCGCCGGCGCCGCCACAGCAGCAGCAGCCGCCGCCGCCGCAGCCACAGCCGCCGCCGGAGGGGGGCGCGGCGCGGGCCGGCGGCGCGGCGCGGCCCGTGAGCCTGCGGGAAGTCGTGCGCTACCTCGGGGGCAGCGGCGGCGCCGGCGGTCGCCTGACCCGCGGCCGCGTGCAAGGGCTGCTGGAGGAGGAGGCGGCGGCGCGGGGCCGCCTGGAGCGCACTCGTCTCGGAGCGCTAGCGCTGCCCCGCGGGGACAGGCCCGGACGGGCGCCGCCGGCCGCCAGCGCCCGCCCGTCTCGGAGCAAGGTGAGCGCGCCGGGGAGCGGGGCGCCGCGCGGTGGGCAGGTGCGGGCGAAGTTCGTGGCGGAGGCGCGAGTCCCGGGAGGAACTGGGCGGCGGGTGACTGGGGCTTTTCGCGCGTTTCCTACGGGCTTAGTTCGTGGTGACCTTGGCAAGTGGCTGAATCTCCCGGAGCCTCAGTTTCCTTCGCTGTAAACGCGGCTTAGTAACAGTAGCGACCCCTTGGGGTTGTTGCGCGAGTTTAGTGAGATTCGGTTGTCGAGGGCTTTAGTTAACACAGAGCCTGGCACGGAGTGAATGCGTAAAAGTTAGTCCGTATCGTTCTTAAAGGTGGAATCGATCCATCCTCCCCGCCGCCCGGATGCCACAGTCAGGGTCCGGGATTAGAACAGCTGCTAACTTTGCATGCTTCTCTCCTCCACCCCAGAGAGGTGGAGAAGAGCGAGTGCTTGAGAAAGATGATGATGATGATGATGATGAAGACGAAGATGATGAAGATGATGTGTCAGAGGGTTCTGAAGTACCCGAGAGTGACCGTCCGGCAGGTGCCCAGCACCACCAGCTTAACGGCGAGCGGGGACCTCAGAGTGCCAAGGAGAGGGTCAAAGACTGGACGTCTTGCGGAACTCACCAGGGCCAGGATGAAGGGCGGGGGCCAGTCCCGGGCAGCGGCACCCGCCAGGTGTTCTCCATGGCAAACATGAACAAGGAGGGGGGAACAGGTAAGGACCTCTGGGTGGGGGAAAGTGCCAGGTGGGAGGCACTCAGCCCCAAGACAAAGCCAAAGACAGGTGTTTTTTTTCTTCCCAGCTTCTGTTGCCACAGGGCCAGACTCCCCATCTCCCGTGCCTTTGCCCCCAGGAAAACCAGCCCTACCTGGGGCCGACGGGACCCCCTTTGGCTGTCCGTAAGTTGGGGTGTTGGAGACGTACGGGTGCTGCGCAGGTATGTGGCACAGCCAGAGGGACTTCTGTGTTCACTGGTGTCCGTCTGTTTTGATGCAGTACTGGGCGCAAAGAGAAGCCGTCTGATCCCGTGGAGTGGACAGTAATGGATGTCGTGGAATATTTCACTGAGGCAGGCTTCCCCGAGCAGGCGACAGCTTTCCAAGAGCAGGTGAGTTCCCAGCCCTGGATTACACACAGACAGACAGACAGAGGGCCTATGTGGGATGTTCCCTGACCCGGCTCGCTCTCTCTCTGTCCCTGTCCCACCCAGGAAATTGATGGCAAATCTTTGCTGCTCATGCAGCGCACAGATGTGCTCACCGGCCTGTCCATCCGCCTTGGGCCAGCCCTGAAAATCTACGAGCACCACATCAAGGTGCTGCAGCAAGGCCACTTTGAGGACGACGACCCCGATGGCTTCTTAGGCTGAGCGCCCAGCCTCATCTCTGCCCCAACCCATTCTGGCCCCCATCTCACCCAAGACCCCCCAGAGTCCAGGAGCTGGACGCGGACACCCTCGGCCCTCATAACAGATTCCAGGGAGGGGCACCCTCTATGTCCTCATCTCTGCCCCTTCTGTCTCTCACACACACATCTGCCCTTCAGCACGTCGTCGGTGCAGGGAGAGGATTGCTCCTTACACCCCAGGTGGCTGACCCTCCCCACCCAGCCCAGGACATTTTAGGGAAAAAAAAATGAAATGTGGGGGGCTTCTCCCCAAGATCCTCTTCTGTTCAGCCAGGTGTTTCCCATATGAATGTTTGGATCTGCCTGTTTATTTTGGTGGGTGGTCTTTCCTCCTTCCCCCACCACCCATCCCCCTTCTCAGTCTCTGCCCCTGGCCTCCAGCTCCTAGGGGACTAGCTGGGTTGGGGTTCCTCGGGTTTTTCCTCTCCTTCCTCTTTCCTTTCTGTTGATTGTTGCTCCAGCTGGCTGTATTGCTTTTTAATATTGCACCGAAGGTTTTTTAAATAAAATTTTAAAAAAAGGAAAAGGGAAAAAAGCCATGGGGTCCATTTTATAAATGGGGCAGGGGAGAGGGTGTTAAAGAGACTCCTAAAAGAGCCGAAGGTTAGGACAGAATTGTTTCAGCTCCCCCGAGTAGCTGGGATTACAGGCATGCACCACCATTGCCGGCTAATTTTGTACTTTTAGTAGAGATGGGGGTCTCTCTGTTGGTCAGGCTGGTCTCGAACTCCTGACCTCAGGTGATCCGCCTGCCTTGGCCTCCCAAAGTGCTGGGATTACAGGCGTGAGCCACCGCACCCAGCCCAATTTTTGTTTTTCTTTTAGAGATGGTCTCGTTCTGCCACCCAGGCTGGAGTGCAGTGGTGCTTTCATAGCTCATTGTAGCCTCAAACTGCGCTCAAGTGATCCTCCCACCTCAGCCTCCTAACTGGGACTACACGTGCACACTGCCATGCCCAGATAAGTTCTAGACATTTTTGTAGAGATGGGGTTCTAACTTTGTTGGCCAGGTTGGTCTCGAACTCCCAGCCGCAAGCAATTCTCCTCCTGCCTGGGATTACAAGAGTTAGCCACCACGCCTGGCCTCAACTATTGTTGAATGGCTAGCAGTTACGTTCTTGGGTTTACAAGCATTTTCTCAATTGTCCTCCCCAAGTCCCACCTTACAGAAGAGACAACTAGCCCTGCACAGAGATGCTGTCTGCTCGGGGTCACACAGAGTGGCGTCTGACACCTGTCTCAGTTCTTCACTCAGAGTCTTTTTTTTTTTTTTTTGTCACTCAGAGTCTTTATAATTAGTGTGTTTGACATAATGTACATTAAAAAGTATAAACCTGTCAGCCTTTGCCTACTGCAAAGAATCCACTACAACTATCAAGGGCAGGGGCTGTTCTAGGACCATAGTAGGGTTTCCAGGCCTCATGGTCCTCCGCATTAAAACAACAGAAGTGGGCCGGGTGTGGTGGCCCATGCCTGTCATCCCAGCACTTTGGGAAGCCAAGGTGGGCGGATCACAAGGTCAGGAGTTCAGGATCAGCCTGACCAACATGGTGAAACCCCGTCTCTATTAAAAATACAAATATTAGCCGGGTGTGGTGGTGGGTGCCTGTAGTCCCAGCTACCTCGGGAGGCTGAGGCAGGAGACTCACTTGAACCTGGGAGGCGGAGGTTACAGTGACCTGAGATCACGCCATTGCACTCCAGCCTGGGCAACAAAAGTGAAACTCCATCTCAAAAAAAAAAAAAAGGGATTGAGCCATCAGATGGGAAAAGATTTCCAAGTGAAGATGTTTTGAGACGGTCTTCCTGTCACCTAGGCTAGAGTGCCGTGGTGCCATCATAACTGGTGACAGCCTCGAACTCTTGGGCACAAGTGATTCTTCTGCCTCAGACAACAGCCGACTAACATTTTATTTTCGTACGGACAGGGTCTTGCTATGTTGCTCAGGCTGGTCTTGAACTCCTGGCTTCAAGCAATCCTCCCACCTCAGCTTCCCAGAGTGTCAGGATTACAGGCATGAGCCACCCAGCCAGGCCTGAAGATTTTTTATGTTAGTAGTAGTCCTCAGAGCTACTACATCCAAAGTCCCTACTGAGTTCTAAGGCAGTTTCTCAACTCCATTAAAGAGAGAGAAAAAAATAGGCTGGGCACTTTGGGAGGCAAGAGGGGAAGATCGCTTGAGTCCAGGAGTTTGAGACCAACCTGGGCAACATAGAGAGGCCCCCATCTCTATAAAATAAAAATTTTAAATTAAAATGATTTTTTAACAACAACAAAACGGGTTCTGGGGGGTGAGAGGCTGGGACTGGGGCCCGGGCGACCTCATTCCGCATACCTGTTTCAGGTGGGGGAAGTTGGAGACACGTTAGAGACCCCTCCACTCCAGGAATCCACCTCGAGAGGTTAAGGTCCTGGCTCTAACCACACCCCCACGACAAGGCCAGAGGTCGCCTCCCTAGGCGGGTCCCTCCTCCCCACCTCCAGGTTCCCGGAGTGCGCGTGGAGCGTGCGTAGCGGGTGGCGGCCCGCAGGCGCGCGGACTGGAGCGGCGCGCCCCTCCCGCGTGTTGAAATTCAAAAGAGGCAAACTACCCCCGGGCACGGCGCGGCGCCGGTGGAGAGGTCAAGGCAGGGTCCAGTCGGAGGCTCCCGGGGCGGGGTCGAACCCGCTGCCGACGACGTGAGCAGCATTGGAAGCTTAAAGAGCTCAGGTTCCCGCCCTACGGCCCTACCATGGCTACGGAGCAGTGGTCCGAGGGGTCGCTCTGCCTGGACCCTGGAGAAACACCGCCTCCAGACGCCTTAGAACCTGGGACGCCGCCCTGCGCAGATCCCTCCTGGTCGACGCCCCCTAGCAGGCCTGGGGACCCACCTGGGCCGGACCCCGAAGATGCTGAGGGTCAGCTGCCTGAAGCCCCGGCCTCCACGCCTTCCCCCAAACCTCTGGTCCCCGGGCCCGGGCCAGCACCACCCCCGCCTACCCCTGGAAGCTTTGTTCAGCCCCATCACCGAACAGCTGCGCTACCTACTCAAGAAAGCGGATGATTTCCAGAGCTACTTGCTCTACAGGTGATGTTGGACGGGGTCCCAGCTCCTCATGGGTAAAGAGACTTGGAAGGGAGGCGACAGGAGGGGAGCCCAGGAGGTCAAGGCTATAGTGAGCTGTCCCGTGACACACGCCAGGGTCGCAAAAATCGCAAAATTAGAAGCGCTAGGAGCCAGAGGGAGACAGTGGAAGAAGCTAGCTTATTAGAATCAGTTTCCGAGTGAGGAGGGCTGTAGAATTGCGGGTAGGGGGCGGCTGCTGTTACTGTCCTGGCAGTGTGGGCCTGCGGTTGTCAAATCTCTAGGCCTTTCTTCCAGTTTTTAAATGCTGGCTTAGATTTTTGAGCCCTGTGCCGGCTAAACAAGACCCACCTGAGCCACACTTGGCCAGCAGAACATCAGTTTGAGACCCCAAAGGATAATGTGATTCCCAGACCAGCTTTCCCAGTGGTTCTCCAATCTGTGTCCATTGGAATCTCCTAGGAGGCTGGGTCTTGGTGGTGGTGGTGGTTTTTTGTTTTTGTTTTTGAGACAGAGTCTCGCTCTGTTGCCCAGGCTGGAGTGCAGCAGCATGATCTTGGCTCACTGCAACCTCCACCTCCAGGGTTCAAGCAATTCTCTGCCTCAGCCTCCCAAGTAGCTCGGATTACAGGCGCCCACCACCACGCCCGGCTAATTTCTGTATTTTTAGTAGAGATGGGCTTTCACCGTCTTGCAGGCTGGTCTTGAACTCCTGACCTCATGATCCACGAGGCTGGGTTTTGTTTTGGTTTTTGAGACAGTCTCGGTCTGTCACCCAGGCTGGAGTGCAGTGGCGCAATCTCGGTTCACTGCAACTTCTGCCTCCCGGGTTCAAGCGATTCTAATGAGGCTGGTTTTTTAATGAGACAGGGTCTCGCTCTGTCGCCCAAGCTGGAGTGCAATAGTGTAGTCATAGCTTACTGCAGACTCACACTCTTGGAGGCAGTCCTCCCGCCTCCACCTCCTAAGTAGCTGGGACTATAGGTGACACCATGCTCAGCTAATTATTTTTCGTGTAGAGATGGGGTCTTGCGATGTTGCCCAGGCTGGTCTGGAACTCCTGGCCTCAAGCAATCCTCCAGCGTTAGCCTCCCAAAACTCTCGGATTGCAGGCGTGAGCCACTGTACCCAGCCCTGTAGGAAGCTCTGGGTCCTAAGTAGAATCGTGAGACTCAGGTGTCAGCTCTTTAACAAATGTTCTAAATGGGTGTGATGTGGGTGAACCAGAAAGATGTTCAGAAAAGACCTAAAACTGAGGGCCTTTTCTAACAGGGGTCTAGCCAATGGATACAGGTTGGGGGTGAGTAGAATGGGGAAAACCGGGGGGTGGGGAGGGGTCGTGAGGGATTCCAGGCAAAGGCCCCCTTCTTCCTTCAGCAGAGATCAAGTACAGAAGGAGCAGCTAGCCAAGGCCATGCCCACCTTCTTACAGATGTGTGAACCCTACTTCCTGTACCTGGAGGCAGCCGCGAGAAGTGTACCCCCCATCTATGGAGTCCTGCAGGAGCTAGTCCGAAAGGGGGTGTGTGGGGGTTTCTTAGACCCCATGCCCCTTGCCTCTCGAAGCTCCAAGCCTGGGGGGATGGTGGATGGTGGAGGGGGAGGCCCGCTCCTCTCAGGCCAGCTGATCTCACTCTGCCCCCTCTTGTATGCAGCTGTTAGAGATCTCCCAACAGCTGACCCTGCGCCTGGAACAGCTGGTCCTCTTGTACGCTTCCTTTGGGTTTGTGGACCTGGAGGAGACGAACCCCCTTAGGTATAACGGTTGGGGAGTCGGATGGGGGGGTGAAGGGGTCCAAGGCCCAGCCTCACCCCTGCATTCCCTCATGTCCTGCCAGCATCTCCTGTTTCTTTTGCGGGAGGTTCTCCATCAGCATGTCCCACGAGGTGTCCATCTTCAGATACTGTGCCCCAGCTGCCTACACTGCCAGCCGCTTCCCCCGATACCTCTATAAGAAGATGCGCTGGCACCTGGAAACCATCCCGGAGGCCACTGGTCGGGGACAAGATTCCCTTGTGGATTAGTAAGTCCTCTTACCCAAATCAAATTCCTCCCCTTTCTATGATGAATGCCAGTATGGGCCTCAAAACCATCACCACCAAAGTGAAAACTGGGCAGGGCGTGGCATGGTGGCTTAAGCCTATAATCCCAACACTTTGGGAGGCTGAGGCAGGAGGATCATTTGAGCCCAAGAGTTTGAGATCAGCCTGGGCAAGATGGCAAGACCCTGTCTTAACAACAACAACAAAAATTCGCGAGGCATGGTGGCTGGCAGCTGTAGTCCCAGCCACTTGGGAAGGAGGATCACTTGAACCCAGGAGTTCGAGGCTATAGTGAGCTGTGATTGTGCCACTGCACTCCAGCCTGAGTGGGAGCAAGAATCTGTCTCTTTAAAAAAAAAAACAAGTGAACCAGGAAATAAGGCTTTTGAAAGGCTACCGCTATTTTCTTAAAACCCACCCTCCCACCAAAATAAAAGTCCTCATCTTAAAAGGAGGCTGGCCGGGAGAAAAGGCCTTGGAGTCACATCCCTACCTGAGAACTTCGATGAGCTTCCACCTCACCTCCAAAATTAAAGCCCTCAACAGAAGAAGCTAGGAAACTGATCACTGCTAATTACAGCTCCCTCCCCTCCCAGCTACTTCCTGTGCTATCGAGATACTTGGAAGGACACAGGCCAGAGTCCAGCCAATCCGTGCCCGCAGATCCAGAAGCTGTGGTCCATCGGCCGATGGGTGCCCCTGGGACCAGCTGATGATGACCTTTATTCATGGTAGGAGCTAGGGCAATAGCAAAGCGGGCTTGGGTGCTGGAGGCGGGAGGCAGAACCCCTTCAAAGACAATCCTCCTTCCCAAATACTTTGCTCTCCTTAGTAATGATAGCACTGTATTGTGCCCTGAAAAGCACTCACGCAGACCCCAGTAACAACCCATCGAGGTCTAAGCTACTGGCCCCATTTAACAAAGAAAACAGAGTGCTCAGAGAAGCTGTTACCTGCCCAAGGACACACAGCTAGCAGGGCGATTGGACAGGTCAGGACCAGTTATTCAGCCTCCGGGAGCCATTACTAAGTTTCTGATCAACAAGGAAACAAGTTTCCCCCGGGGTTTTTCCCACCCGCAGCTGAAACAAAGCTTCTTTCAGCTGACGCCTCTCACTCAAAGGGAGGGACTCCCGAGGGGCAGGGGGCACTCAAGTCCAGGCCTGTCTCTCCCTGGTTCCCCCCCACCACAGGATTTTGTGCCCGCAGCCTCTTGGGGACTACCAGCAGCTGCTGACCATCGGCTTCGAGGAGCCCTCGCCCATGCTGGCCACCGACCTGCTGGTGCAGATCCTCATGGGCCAGGCAGGCCAGGCCCGGCCTCCGAACGCAGCCGGGCCCGCGGGGTGGGCGGCGCAGGGGTCTTGAATCTGGGGAAGAGGGTAGGAGCTGGAGCTTGACAGTTCCAAACTCCAGGAGAGGGGGCAGGGGAGGGGCTCACTTGTTCTCGCAGTGCAGCCCGGCCTCGCCTTCCAAAGGGCCAGGCCGAGCTGACCTGTCTGCACCGAGATCGGCCCAGCCGTGGGGCCCAGAATGCGGACATGCCAGTTTTGTGTTAAATAAAAGAAAGAAAGAGGTCACAGGCTCAGCGTCCGCTGGGAGCACCGCGCCCCTCCCTCTGGGGTGGGGATTCCCCGCCCGCTTGCGTGGCCTTCTGGGAAATGTAGTCTTTTGAGAGAAGTCCGCAATCCAGCAATAGGCGGACGAGAGCCTGGCGCATGCGCATAGGCGCACATGAAGCAAAAAGAGAAGCGATGCCTGTAGACAACCGGAACCCAGAAAATCTCAAGTTTCGGGTAGCGAGGAAATTCAACGCCCACTGGAGGAAAAGACTTAAGGTTACACCCACTCCCGTATTTTCACCCGGAAGTTGTTTCTTTGTAGCGTAAAAGAACTACTTTTCCCGACGTGCCCCGGGAAAGTGCCCTCGATCAGTTTCCGAAGGCCCCGACTTAGACTTTTTTTTCTCTTCTAGCGTTTGGGACTTGGAGGCCGCACAGGTCGTCGTCTTTCTTGGGGTATCCGGGGTGCGGGCGAGGTCGGGGAGCCCTGTGGAATCCCAGCTTAGGACCTCTTAACCTCTCTCCAACCTCGGACTGGAGAGGAGACCCTGGCTGAGAGAAATGAACTCACCTGCTCAAAGCTCCTGCGAGCAAGTGGCGGACCTTGGACCTGAACCGGGTACTGTGGCCCCTTGCTAGGGGAAGGGTGTCATCCTGAGCCAGGTGTCACTCAGCTGTGGGTTATCCCGCTTTAATCCAAGGGGACACTTTTGGTTCCCCTCCCCTCAACATTTTCATAGAGGAGACACCCAGAGCCCTGTCCTTATTTATGATTTTGAGCAAAGCGCCCATCTTCAGTCCCTGGCACATAGTATTATCCCCCGTTTCCAGATGACAAAAAAGGACGTGAGAGGTGGTGAAATGAATCAATATATCAATATTGGATTGGATGCCAACACTATTGCTCGTCCTTTTTTTTTTTTTTTTTTTTTTGAGATGGAGTCTCAGGCTAGTTGCCCGGGCTGGAGTGCAATGGCGTGATCTCGGATCACTGCAACCTCCACCTTCCAGGCTCAAGCGATTCTCCTGCTTCAGCCTCTGGAGTAGCTAGGATTACAGGTGAATGCCTCCATACCCAGCTAATTTTTGCATTTTTAGTAGAGCTGGGGTTTCACCATGTTGGCCAGGATGGTCTTGAACTCCTGATGTCAAGTGATCCGCCTGCTTCAGCCTCCCAAAGTGCTGGGATTACAGGCGTGACCCACCAAACTCCGCCACTATTGCTCTTCCATGGGGATTTCTGGTGACAATTTCTGACTGCATCAAGAATGTTTTTTAGTCCACAGCCCTGGTCTGAATGACATGAAATCCTGATGCTCCTTGATATGGCTTTGAGGGAGGCCCTGTGAGTTTTCCCATGTCTCTAAGATTTTTTTGGCGTAGGGAAGATCTTTCTCTGTCACCCAGGCTGGACTGCAGTGGCACAATTATGGAACCTCCATCTCCTACAACCTCTAACTCCTGGGTTAAAGAGATCCTCCCACTTTGGCCTCCCAAGCAGCTGGTAGTAGGTAGTACCAGCAGCACTGATGCCCCTGCTTTTTTTTTTTTTTTTTTTTTTTTGTAGAGACAGAGTCTCGCTATGTTGACCAGGCTGGTCTTGAACTCCTGGCCTCAAGCTATTCCCCTGCCTTGGCCTCCCAAAGTGCTGGGATTACAGGCATGACCCATCCCGACTGGCCTTTAAGATTCTTTAGACTCACAGGGTCCAATGGAAATAGCAAGTGAGCTTAGACCGGGCACAGTGGCTCACCCCTGTAATCCCAGCACTTTGGTAGGCTGCGGCGGGTGGATCATGATGTCAAGAGATTGAGACCAGTCTGGCCAACATGGTGAAACCCCATCTCTACTAAAAACACAAAAAGTAGTTGGGCGTGGTGGCACATGTCTGTAATCCCAGCTTCTCAGGAGGCTGAGGCAGGAGAACCACTTGAAACCGGGAGGTGGAGGTTGCAGTGAGCCGAGATCACGGCACTGCACTCCAGCCTGGGAGGCAGAGTAAGATTCCGTCTCAAAAAAAAAAAAGAGAGAGAGATCTAGTATTTCACGTTTACAACATATCTCAATTCAGACTAGCCACGAGCACCTCTAAACAGTCTCCTTTAGGTCAAATCTAATGTCGGCTCAAGACAGGGTTTCGGGTGGGTGGTGACAGTAAGTCCTGGAAGGGGAAGGAAACGCGCTTTGTTTCCTGGGTCCTGTGGCTCAGCAGCTTTCTACACCCTTGATTCTCAAACTTCCTAATGTGCATCAGAATCACATGGAGACTTTGATCATTAGATCTGGGATAAGACCCAAGAAAGTGCTGCTTTTTTCTCTCTCTCTCTTTTTTTTTTTCCCCCCAGACGGAGTCTCACTGTTGCCAGGCTGGAGTGCAGTGGTGCGATCTTGGCTCACTGCAACCTCCGCCTCCCAGGTTCAAGCAATTCTCCTGCCTCAGCCTCCTGAGTGGCTGGGACTACAGGCACCTGCCACCACACCCAACTAATTTTTGTATTTTTAGTAGAGACGGGGTTTCTCCATGTTGGTCAGGCTAGTCTCAAACTCCTGACCTCAGGTGATCCACCTGCCTCGGCCTCCCAAAGTTCTAGGATTACAGGTGTGATCTCTCTCCCCCTCTCTTTTTTTTCTTTTTTTTTTTTGAAACAAGAGTCTTGCTCTGTCGCCAGATGCCAGGCTGGAGTGCAGTGGCATGATCTCAGCTCACTGCAACTTCAGCCTCCTGGGTTCAAGCAATTCTTCTGCCTCAGCCTCCCGAGTAGCTGGGACCACAGGCACATGCCACCACGCCCAGCTAATTTTTGTATTTTTTAGTAGAGACGGGGTTTCACCATGGTCTCGATCTCTTGACCTCATGATCCGCCCACCTCGGCCTCTCAAAGTGCTGGGATAACATTTTTTTTTTTTAAAAGACTTTGTCCATGCTAGTATATACAATGGAGTGTGGGGGGGAAAAAAACTTTGTCTTGCTGTATTGCCCAGGCTGGTCTCCAACTTCTGGACTCAAGCAGTCCTCCCACCTCGGCCTCCCAAAGTGCTGGGATTACAGGCATGAGCCACTGCATCTGGCCCCTGAAGGCGCATGTCCGGCAGTTCCCCAAGTATCTCGGATACTGCTGGTCCTGGTGCCACTACCATGAGAACTGCTGGTTTACACTTCCTTCATGGTTCTCACTCAGCTGCACATTGGAATCACCTGGGAGCTTCAAAAAATAGTGATGTCAAGCCCTTCCCCCATCTGACTGACTTCACATATAGAGGCCTCCAGTTGAGTTTAACATTCAGGAAAGCTACAGAGTCCCCCATCTATACTGTGTGTGTGTGTGTGTGTGTGTGTGTGTGTGTGTGTGTGTTTTGTTTTGTTTTTGAGATGGAGTTTCACTCTTGTTGCTCAGGCTGGAGTGCAGTGGCTCGATCTCCACTCACTGCAACCTCCACCTCCCAGGTTCAAGCAATTCTCCTGGCTCAGCCTCTCAAGTAGCTGGGATTACAGGCAAGCACCACCACGCCCAGCTAATTTTGTATTTTTTTTTAGTACACACAGGGTTTCTCCATGTTGGTCGGGTTTGTCTGGAACTCTCAGCCTCAGGTGATCAGCCCACCTCAGCATCCCAAAGTGCTGGGATTACAGGTGTGAGCCACCGCATCCAGCCCCTGTCTATACTTAAGTAGTCCTGTCCACTCTATTTTGAGACGGGTGATTCTCCTGCCTCAGCCTCTTGAGTAGCTGGGACTGCAGGAGCACACCACCAGGCCCGACTAATTTTTCTATTTTTTAGTGGAGATGGCATTTCGCCACGTTGGCCAGGCTGGTCTGGAACACCTGACCTCGGATGATCCACCTGCCTTGGCCTCCCAAAGTGCTGGGATTACAGGCTTGAGCCACCGTGCCCTGCCCCTGTCCATTCTTGATAGACTTAATTCTTGGCTCCCCTGCTGGAAATGAAGCCCAGCTTCCAGGTGTTTCCATTTTCCACTTCCCAGGCTCTCTCCCACCTTTCTCTACATAACTCCCACAGTCACAGTGAAGTATGCTGAGGAGGGGGGTAACTGTGCCAATGATGGATGGGGTCAGGTGATGAGCCCTTCGTGGCTGACCTGCTCTTGGGTGCAGCCCTGTATCAGCGTGACCTCTCTGTATTTTATGCCTACGGATTTCACTAGATAGTTGATGTACCTATACAAGAGACAGAGTTGGACAGAACCAAGAATTTGTTTGTTTTTTGAGACAGAGTCTCACCCTGTCACCCAGGCTGCAGTACAATGGCTCAATCTCCGCTCACTGCAACCTCCGTCTCCCAGGTTCAAAAGATTCTCCTGCTTCAGCCTCCCAAGTAGCTGGTGGCTCCCGCCACCACGCCCAGCTAATTGTTTTGTATTTTTAGTATAGACGGGGTTTCACCATGTTGGCCAGGCTGGTGTTTTTGTTTATTTTAAGACAGAGTCTCGCTCTGTCGCCCAGGCTGGAGTGCAGTGACATGATCTCAAGAGCCAAGAGTTTAAGCAGCAATTCTAAAACATTCCTGGGTTGAGGGTGGTGGTTCATTCCTGTAGTCCCAGCTACTCAGGAGGCTGAGGCAGGTGGGTCACTTGAGCCCAGGAGATCAAGGTTACAGTGAACTGTGATCATGCCACTACACTGCAGACTGCGTGACAGCAAGACCCTGTCTCCAAAATTGAAAACATTTTTTTTTGAGACCGAGTTTCGCTCTTATTGCCCAGGCTGCGGTGCAATGGCACAGTCTTGGCTCACCGTCACCTCTGCCTCCTGGGTTCAAGTGATTCTCCTGCCTCAGAGTAGGTGGGATTACAGGCATGTGCCACCCTGCCCAGCTAATTTTGTATTTTTAGTAGAGACAGGGTTTCTCTATGTTGGTCAGGCTGGTCTTGAACTCCCAGCCTTGGGTGATCCACCTGCCTGGGCCTTCCAAAGTGTAGGGATTATAAAAAATACAAAAAATTAGCTGGGTGGGATGGTATGCACTTGTAATCCCAGCTACTCAGGGGCAGGAGAATTGCTTGAGCCCAGAAGTGGAGGTTGCAGTGAGTAGAGATCGCACCTCTGCACTCCAGCCTGGGTGACAGAGCAAGACTCAAATTTTTTTTTTTCTAAATAGTCACAGTCATAAAAATTCAGGTTTATCTTTTCAAAAGCTAGGTCTCAGTTGCCTTTTTTTTTTTTTTTTTTTTTTTTTTGAGACGGAGTTTCGCTCTTGTTACCCAGGCTGGAGTGCAATGGCATGATCTCGGCTCACCGCAACCTCCGCCTCCTGGGTTCAGGCAATTCTCCTGCCTCAGCCTCCTGAGTAGCTGGGATTACAGGCACGCGCCACCATGCCCCGCTAATTTTTTGTATTTTTAGTAGAGACGGGGTTTCACCATGTTGGCGAGGCTGGTCTCGAACTGCTGACCTCAGGTGATCCACCCGCCTCGGCCTCTCAAAGTGCTGGGATTACAGGCCTGAGCCACTGCGCCAGGCCTCAGTAGAGACGGGGTTTCACCATGTTGGCGAGGCTGGTCTCGAACTGCTGACCTCAGGTGATCCACCCGCCTCGGCCTCCCAGAGTGCTGGGATTACAGGCCTGAGCCACCGCGCCCGGCCTCAGTAGCTATTGTTTACGTTCCCAAGGTAGGAACAGTCTCTTACCATCTCTCTCTAGCCAGTGCACCAATAAATGTTGAAGAGGAATCCTGGAAACAGAGGGCGTGAACTCGGTCCGCGCGCCATATTTTGCACCCCGGCCGCCAGGGAGCGGTAGGACCTGAGCCAGGCCGGGTCTGGCAGTGCATGGGAGGCGGGCAGCCCCAGAACAGGGCGATAAGGGCGCATTCCCGCATTCCGGCCCGCACCTCTTGGGGCTTTCTCGGGCCTCTCTCGGCCCGTCGTGCTCCCGCCCAACTCCAGACGAAGAGGACCCAGAACAAAACAGGCAGCAGTGCCCTGAAAGAAGAGGCTTTATTGGTGCGGGGAGTGAGGCAGCCGCGGCCGTAACCCCGGCCCTCTTACAGTCAAGGGAGTGGGTAGTTCAGTTTACAATTAGGCGGAGACGGGCTGGACAGTTTCACTGGCGGAGTTGTGGGTGGTGGTCAGTTTCCCAATGGGGGACTCTAAGTTTTATAGACTGGGCTGGTCAATTTCACAAAGTCAAGTTCAACGATGGGCTGGCCGATTTCATCTTCCCCAATGCAGAGGGCCGACCCTTCTCCAGGCCTTCTACTAGACGCTCCCCGCCCTGGTCCTCTGACGCGTACGTTACTTCCGGCCGGGGGTCCCAGCCTGCTCAAACCTCAAGGTTTGCGCTCCTCCTGGGGGCAGAGGACCAGAAGGAAGGCCGGCCTCAGGGACCTGCGCACTGCACCCAGGCTCAGGGTGGGGCGGTTTGGGCCCCAAGACCACTGTCTCCTCTTCACCCCGGATGCGTCCCACATTGAGTTTGGACCAGAATGGCCCTCCAGGGGGGATGTGCCTTTCCCCACCCAGCGTCCTGGCAGCGGAGGGGTAGGGGTAGCGACAAGCGCTAAAGGTACACGGGTAAAGGGGCTCCCACCTGCTCCAGGCCGTTCTCCGAGGCCTTTCTGCGGGGGGGCCAGATCACTGCCAACTTTCCGTCGCCCCTGCTCGCTAGGGGGGAAGGGGCGCTCATCTCACCAGCTGGAGGCAGCCAGGATGAAAAAGGCCGGCCGCACCCCTTAAACACACGTAGGCGTTCACCCTCCGCCTCCCCATGAAAGCCTCCACTCAGCTCCAGGGACCCAGGAACCCGAGGGAGGAGGGAGGTGAACCCAGAAGGGAGAAGCAGGAGCCTGAAAATGCAGAGGGAGGACCCAGGAGCGCCAGAACCCAGTCAGGGTTCCCTGGAACCCGACAAAGAGGAAGACATCTGGAATGCCCCCACCCATCCCCCGCGCAGCCTGGGTGGTGTGGATCAGAGAGTCCATCCCTCCCGGTGGAGGGGTGGATCACAGCGAGTAAAGCAGCCCCAGAAGGGGTAGGCAAGAGACAAAGTTGAGAAGGGGTCGCAGGAGCGTGGGAGCTTGGAGGGAGAGACCCCGAGAATCGGAGGGCCAGAGGAGGGGCCACCTAAGCTGGGCAGTCGGTGGGGGCGGCTGGAACCCTGGGGGTCCCTGGCGTTGCCGCGGTCGCGGCTTACCGGTGAGAGTCGGCGTAGGCTCCTTGAACTCCGCGGTGCCATAGACACTGCGCCGCTGGCGCTGCAGCTCCTGCTCGCGCTCGCGCACCGCGCGCACCTCCTGCTCCAGCAGTGACGGAGCGAAAGGCGGCGGGGCGCGGGCCAGCACCGGGCACCGGCCCTGAACCCCCGAGCGCGCCCGGCCCCCGAGCTCTGGAAGCCCCTGCGGGCCCGCGCCGCCCCCCGCCCCCGCCGAGGAGCCACTCCCCGCGGCGGCCTCGAAGAAGCGCTTGAGTTCGCCCAGCGGCTGCGGCGGCGACTGGGCGCGCGGCTCCGCGGCCGCGGGGCGCGCCAGCGCCGCCTGCCGGTGGGCCTCCCGCTCGATGTCCCGCTGCATCTGCGCGCCCGCCCGCGCGCGCTCCAGGGCGCGCGGGAGAGCGGGGCCAGGACCCGGCAGGTTGAGCACCGGCCGCACGCGCAGCTCGACGAGTTCGCCGCCCGCGCGGCCCGAGCTCAGGCCCCGGCTCCGGCGCAGGCTCTCCTCGCGTTCGCAGCTGCGGCGGATTTCGCGCTCTATGGGCGTCTCCATGAACAGCTCCTCGGGGGGACGTTGGGGAGCCTCGGGACACGGCAGAAAACGCAGGTGGGGGGCTTCCGAGCCTGACCTGGAGGTGGAAGTCTCAGGCCCGGAGCGGGACGCTGCCCCTGGATCCCCGCGCTTTGCGCTTCGGACGGCCCAGGGTTGTCTCTGCCTGGCTCAGGACTCTCAAAGCCCGCCGCTGTGGACAACCCAGGGCGCCCTGAGTCCTGCTCGACTGATGGCTCGAGGACTTCGCTTTCTTGCTCGAGGGTCTCCACGTCCTTTGCGGAGGGCTTGGGGACCTCTCCTCCCGGCCTGGGACTTCAGTGTTCAGCTCCTCAACAGGCTCTGGGGCTTCGCTGTCTGGCCCTGGGGGCTGGTGGCCCCCCTCTTCAGACGACCCTAGGGCTTCGTTCTCCAGCTGGGGGACCTCGGCGTCCAGGGTTGGAAGCAGCTCGGAAGCGTCAGTTCCCAGCCGGGGTTTTGATGCCCAGAGTTAGGACACAGGGCCCTGTGAGGCACCTGTGGTCGCAGTCGCCGCCCGTGGGTTCCAAGGCGTCGCCCGCACCCGCCGCTTCTCTGACCCGCCTCTGGCCTCCAGGAACGGCCCCCGGGGGCAGGGCCAGGCACCGCCCCCGGCACCTGCCAGGAGGACTCCAGCCCCGCCCTGGCACCGCCCTCGGGACTAGGGCGCCTTGGTGGGGCACCCAGTTTCATCAACTAGCGCGCCCAGTCAGCTTCAGGGCACAGGCCTTCTTGGAAGAGGGCTTCCCTAGACCCGGCCCGTTACCTGGGGGGCCTCTCTGGGTGCTGTGTTCTCCTGAGCGCACTCTGGCACTTTTTCAGAGCCATGTCCTCGTCATGTCAAGGAGACCGAGCCCCAGCAGCGCGTCGGACTGGGGTTCTGAACCACCAGCCCCTTTGTGAGGTGTCCCCCCGAAGCCGTCTTTCCGGAACTCGGGCAGCCCCGCCCAATCTGTGCCAGCCAGCGCGCAGCGACGCCCTAAGGCCCGGGCCCTCCCTCCGATCCAGCCTTGCAGCGCACAGCTCCGGCCCGAGAGGGCGCCAGGAGCCGCCTTACGGCGCGCCAGGGTCTCCCTCACAGTGCTTGGGCTCAGAGAGGTTCCCAGCCGCGCACCACTGCCCCCCGCCAAGCTGAGAGGCGGCTTCCCTTCTCCTCCCAGAGAAGTCCGCGAAGTGTCTGCGGCCAAGTGCACTCCCGGATTCGGGGAGGAGGGAGAGACGGACACAGCGCGCCCCGGGCCAAGCTTAGCGGTTGCGGTTGAAAGGGGTCACCTTGGGCCCAGGCGCCTGGGGAGGTCCAGATGGGGGGCAGGAGGCGTCCAGAGTAAGGGAAGAGATCAGCTGGGGCCGGATCATGCGGTTCGAGGACAGGATCGATGCCCTTGGCGCGAGCCGCCCTCCCCTAGGGACATTTTCCACTTTCCCTCTAATGGAAGCAGACTCTTCCCTTCTCCTGCCCGCAACCCCACCACTCTGGGGTGACCAGAAGGAAAGATATAGTTACCGGCAGAGCGCGGTGGCTCATGCCCATGATGCCAGTACTTTGGGAGGCCGAGACGGTCGGATCACCCTGAGGTCAGGAGTTCCAGACCAGCTTGGCCAGCATGGGGAAACCCCCGTCTCTACTAAAAATACTTAAAAAATTAGCCAGGCGTGGTGGCGGGTGCCTGTAATTCCAGCTACTCAGGAAGCTGAGGTGGGAGAATCGCTTGAACCTGGGAGGCAGAGGTTACAGTGAACCAAGATCGTGCCACTGAACTCTGGCTTGGGTGACAGAAGGAGACCCTGTCTCAAAAAAATAAATAAATATAGGGCTGGGCGCCGTGGCTTATGCCTGTAATCCCAGCACTTTGGGAGGCCGAGGTGGGTGGATCACCTGAGGTCAGGAATTCAAGACCAGCTTGGCCAACATAGCGAAAACCTGTCTCTACTAAAAACACTAAAGATTAGCCGGGCGTGGTGTCGGGCACCTGTCATTCTAGCTACTTGGGAGGCTAAGGCAGGAGAATTGCTTGAACCTGGGAGATGGAGGTTGTAGTGAGCAGAGATCATGCCATTGCACTCCAACCTGGGCAACAGAGCGAGACTCTGTCTCAAAAAAAATAAGTTTACCCCATGTCCCCTCCCTCCAAGTCCCACTGGTGACATCCCTCTTCTACAGGCAGCAACTCTGCACAGCCCTCTCCAGGGCCAAGAGGTGGTAATAGCTGTCAGATGTTGCTAACCCCAGGGTGTTTGTACTGTGCCTTGATGCTTTCCCTCGACCTTTATAAACTGTGTCTTTATTAAGTTCTCATCAACTGCTGTGTTCAAGTGTGTAATCTTTCCTACCAGGATTCCAGCTCTGACAAATTTCAATCTCACGCTTTACACATCTAGGCTGGGCTGGGTCAGGTGGGTCACGCCTGTAATCCCATCACTTTAGGAGGCTGAAGCAGGTGGATCACTTGAGGTCAGGAGTTCAAGACCAGCCTGGCCAACACGGTGGAACCCAGTCTCTACTAAAAATACAAAAAAAAAAAAAAAAAAAAAAATTAGTCGTATGTGATGGCATGGGCCCGCTACTCAGGAGGATGAGGCAGGAGAATCCCTTGAACCTGCCAGGTGGATGTTGCAGTGAGCCAAGATGGTGCCACTGTACTCCAGCCTGAGCAACAGAGTAGACTCAGTCTCAAAAGCAAACAAACAAAAATCTAGGCTGGGTGCCGTGGCTCACGCCTGTAATCCCAGTGCTTTGGAAGGCTATGGCAGGAGGATCACTTGAGGCCAAGAATTTGAGACCAACTTGGGCAACACAGTGAGACTCCACTTCTAAAAAAAAAAAAATTATGTATATCTTTATGCCGATGTCTCCCAAATTTATCTTTAACTGACTGCTCCCTTAGGCGTTGGACTCACGTCCAGCAGTCTCCGATCTAATAGACGTGCCGGACTGAACACTTCCAAAACTGCATTCTTGGTGCTTCCAACCCTACTCCTCCTCACTGTGTGTGTCAATTTCAGCCATTCAGTTCTGCATACAAAAAATACCCGAGGAGTCAGCCTTCAGTTCATCAGCAAACTCTCTTGACTCTGCCTCCAAACAGATTTTGGATTCATCCACTTCTCCCCATCCTTATTCCAGCCACCTCCTCTCTCTCTTTTTTTTTTTTTTTTTGAGACAGAGTCTCACTCTGTCGCCTGGGCTGGAGTGCAGTGTCACCATCTTGGCTCACTGCAACCTCTGCCCCCCAGGGTTCAAGCGATTCTCCTGCCTCAGCCTCCCGAATACCTGGGATTACAGGTGTGCACCACCATGCCTGGCTAATTTTTGTATTTTTTTTAAAATATAAACTTTCCTTTTTTTTTTTTCATTTATTTATTTATTTATTTAACTTTAGGTGCATACTATATCTGGCATTTCTCCCTGTTATCCCTCTCCACCCCGTCCTCCTTCCCCACCCCCCGCTGCCTCTCCCCTTCCCCCAACAACTGCCTCCAGTGTGTGATGCTCCTCTTCCTGAGTCCACGTGTTCTCGTTGTTCAACACCCGCCTATGAATGAGAACATACGGTGTTTGGTTTTCTGTTCTTGTGTCAGTTTGCTGAGAATGATGGTTTCCAGATTCATCCAATTCCCTACTAATTTTTGTATTTTTAGTAGAGACGGGGTTTCACCATCTTGGCCAGGCTGGTCTTGAACTCCTGACCTAGTGATCCACCCATCTTGGCCTCCCAAAGTGCTGGGATTACAGGTGTGAGCCACTGCCCTCAGGCCAGCCACCTCCTTTCTCTCAAAGGTTTCCATCAAGTCACACACAGTGGCTTGCTCTCGTAATCCTAGTTACCCTGGAGGCAGAGGCCGGAGGCTTGTTGAGCCTGGGAGTTCAAGAACAGCCTGGGCAACATAGTGAGACCCGTCTCTAAAATAATAACAACAAAAACAAAACAAAGGCTCCCACCAAATTTAGAACAAAAATCCAAATTCCCTACCTTGCCCCTGAAGGCTCTGCCCACCTCTCAGGTCACATCTTCTCACACTGTCCCCTTGTGTCACTTCACTTCAGCTTCACACTTCCCTCCACCCCTCCCCCAACTGCACTCCCACCCCAGGGCCTTTGCACTGCCGTTGTCTCTGCTTGAAATCTTGAAATGGGCCGGGCGTGGTGGCTCACGCCTATAATCCCAGCACTTTGGGAGGCCGAGGCGGGTGGATAACGAGGTCAAGAGATCGAGACCATCCTGGTCGACAAGGTGAAACCCCGTCTCTACTAAAAAATACAAAAATTAGCTGGGCATGGTGGCGCATGCCTGTAGTCCCAGCTACTCAGGAGGCTGAGGCAGGAGAATTGCCTGAACCCAGGAGGCGGAGGTTGCAGTGAGCCGAGATCACGCCATTGCACTCCAGCCTGGGTAACAAGAGTGAAACTCCGTCTCAAAAAAAAAAAAAGAAATCTTGAAATGACAGTCACATGGCTGGTTCCTCTATTCGGGTCTCACCTCAGATGTCACCTGTTCAGGGACGTGGTCTCTCGTCACCCAGCCTACAGCAGCACTCCTTTAGCCCCGTCCCAGGTATTCTCAATAACTCACCTTCAGTTACAGTTGTCACCAATTGCTTTTATTTTTATTTATCTTTTATTTATTTATTTTATTTTTTGAGACGGAGTCTCGCTCTGACACCAGGCTGGAGTGCAGTGGCGCGATCTTGGCTCACTGCAGCCTCCGCCTCCCGGTTCCAGTGATTCTTCCATCTCAGCCTCCTGAGTAGCTGGGACTACAGGCGTGTGCCACCACGCCAGCTATTGTTTCTTATCTTTTTTAATAGAGATAGAATTTCACCGTGTTAGCCAGGATGGTCTCGATCTCCTGACTTTGCAGGCACGGTGGCTCATGCCTGTAATCCCAGCACTTTGGGAGGCTGAGGCGGGTGGATCACCTGAGGTCGAGAGTTCAAGACCAGCCTAGCCAACATAGTGAAACCCTGTCTGTACAAAAATACGACAGTTAGCCAGGCATGATGACAGGTGCCTGTAATCCCAGCTACTTGAGAGGCTGAGGCAGGAAAATTGCTTGAACCTGGGAGGTGAAGGTTGCAGTGAGCCGAGATCGCACCATTGCACTCCAGCCTGGGTGACAGAGGGAGACTCCATCTAAAAAAAAAAAAAAAAGATAAAAATCCAGAATAGGTAAATCCATAGAGATGGACACAGATTGGTTGTTGCCAGGGACAGGAGGCAGGGGAAGGAGTAGTGACCGCTTCCCTTTGGATGGATGAAAATGTTCTGAACCAGACAGTGGTGAGAATTGTGAATGTACTAAATGTCACTAATGGTAAATTTTGTTATGTATGTTTTACCACGATGAAAAAGTAATTTTAGAAAATGGGCCGAGCGAGGTGGCACATGCCATATAATCCCAGCACTTTGGGAGGCAGAGGCAGGCAGATCACCTGAGGTCAGGAGTTTGAGACCAGCCTGACCAACATGGAAAAACCCTGTCTCTACTAAAAATACAAAATTAGCTGGGCATGGTAGCACATGCCTGTAATCCCAGCTACTCGGGAGGCTGAGACAGGAGAATCACTTAAACCCGGGAGGCAGAGGTTGTGGTGAGCCAAGATCATGCCATTACACTCCAGCCTGGGCAATAAGAGTGAAACTCCATCTCAAAAAAAAAAAAAGTTCTCCACCAGCTGCGGTGGCTCATGCCTGTAATTCCAGCACTTTGAGAGGTCAAGATGGGAGGATGGCTTGAGCCCCAGAGTCTAAAACTGCAGTGAGCTATGATTGCACCACTGCATTTCAGCCTGGGTAACAGAGCGAGACCCCCACCTCTAAAAAAAAAGAAGAGTCTCCAGCCTGTGTGCTATGCAATAGTGCTCTCATGCGGGTGAGTCTTGGCTGGCAGTCGAACTCAAGATGATAGGGGTGCCAAGTAGAAATGCCACTCTCTGGTGGTAGGGGGAGTCACCAACTCCGTACTCTCGCCCCCACGCCTGACCACGAGTGTGAGAAAGCATGTTTTCCGGGAGGCAGCGGAGTGCAACAAAGAGGCCAGAGGCTGGTGAATAATTTATCAGGACAGCTGATAGTACCTCCCCAGAACTGCCCTCCAGCCCCCAGCCCCCCTCTCTGGTGTGCCTCCCGCCTCCCTGCCCCAAACCCGCTGGACCAGCTCTCCCGGTGCCCGCCCGCTGCTCCCCCCCCAACTCCAGGCAGCCAAGTCATAGCCTCCGGGGCACCTTCAGGAAAGCGGGTGGTGGGTCCAGAATTCGGAGACCAGAAAGTGAACTTCTGGGCAGAGATGGCCCTGCAGAGTCAGGTGTGGGCTCCAGCCACACCCATGTAAGTGTCAGGGGGTCAGGGGGGCTGGTGGGCAGGGCCTTGGGAGGGGCTCATGGGGGATGCTGGCCTTGTCTGGGAGCCGAGAGCTTCAGTAGCCTCTCGTAAGGGGACCCGGGGAGTGGAGGAGATGGCCAGCCAATTCCATAGGCTCCTCAATGTCACCGTTCCCTAGAGAGTCATGGGGTCGGGGAGACATAGACTCCCCCTGCCCCTTCCTCTTTGGGGATTTTCCGCTGCCAGGGCTGAGAACCCAAAGTGCAGCCAGGGGGCGGGTCTGTTGCTGTGGTTTGGGGAGTGGGGAAGGTCAGGGTCACTGGGTTCCACGTTTTGCCTTTAGAATCACCCCCTCAGTGTCCGGGGTGGGAGAAAAAGCTTGAATCAAACAGAATTGTAAAGCTCCCAGCCTGGGAAAGACAATGGCAACGTGGCAAGGATGACCTCCTTCATGAAATGGCCACCGACTGTCGAGGGTGGCCAGAAGCCCAGGCCGCCTACGCCTACGTTGTTCTTCCAGAGTTAGTTAGAGACAAGCAAGATAGAATGGGCTGTGTGAAGTCTTTTCACATCTGAGGGGCGAGAGCTTTTTCAGGTTAAAAGGGTAGAGGTTTGGAAAGAGTTCTGGAAAAGGGGCTCCCCCCACACTAGGGACCCCAGTTTGGCTCCTCACCCTTCTAGGTCCTCCATTGCATTATTCACCAACTACAAACCTGGTTGCTTAGCAATGGGAACTCGATCCCCCCCAGCAAGGAAGAGGCAGGGAGATTACATCTTGGGGGTAGGACAGGAGAGCTGGGGACTTCAGCCCTCCCCCAGGGGCAAAGCTGTAAGCACGGAATCTGGGCTTCCTTTGGGATATCCTGCAAAGCATGACTTCATGGCCAGGCAAGGTGGCGCACGCCTGTAATCCCAGCACTTTGGGAGGCAGAGGCAGGTGGATCTCTTGAGGTCAGGAGTTTGAGACCAGCCTGTCCAATATGGTGAAACCCTGTCCGTACTAAAAATAAAAAAATTATCCGGGCATGGTGGTGCGCGCCTGTAGTCCTAGCTACTCGGGAGGCTGAGGCAGGTGAATTACTTGAACCCAGAATGTGGAAGTTGCAGTGAGTCAAGATTGAGCCATTGCACTTCAGCCTAGGTGACAGAGTGAGACTCTGTCTCAAAAACAAAAAAAAACAAAAAACATGACTTCAATTCAATTCATTGCCCCAAACAGCATTCAAGGTCCTCAGGCTGATCTCTTAGCTACCATGATGGAGGTTCCTGAAACTGCACCTCCCCGCAACTGTGTTCTCAGTATTTGGGATCTGAGAGCTTCAAGGTCTGATCTTGGCTCCATGACCTTGGGCAAATCTAGCTGCTGCCACTTCTCAGAGCTTCAGTTTTCCCATCCATAAAATGGACACATTCATGGCCGGGTGTGGTGGCTCATGCTTGTAATCCCACCACTTTGGGAGGCCAAGGCAGGCGGATCACCTGAGGTCAGGAGTTCGAGACCAGCCTGACCAACATGGAGAAACCCCATCTCTAATAAAAATACAAAATTAGCAGGGCGTAGTGGTGCATGCCTGTAATCCCAGCTACTTAGGAGGCTGAGGTAGGAGAATCGCTTGAACCTGGGAGGCGGAGGTTGCAGCAAGCCGAGATCACACAATTGCACTCCAGCCTGGGCAACAAGAGCGAAACTCTGTCTCAAAAAAAAAAAAAAAAAAATGAACACGTGCATACGGCTTACCTCCTAAGGTCATTGGGAATGATTCAGTGAATTACATTAAGTAGAGTCTTTGCAACAGCAACTCGCATGTGTTATGGGCCGGCTAATGGTGGCTGATTTTGTTCTTAGCTGGAATGTCAACACAGCAAAGAGTCGACTCCACTGTGTTATGATAGAAGCGAGAAGGGGGAGGCAGAGGTGGCTGTGGGAGTCTGGCGGAAGCCCCGTGGGGCACTTAGAACGTTATATATCGTAAGGGCATTTATCCCGTCATGGTGTGGCTGAGGAAGGTCTTGGAGGTCCCGGCTGGCGTTTGGGCAATGAGGCTTACCCA
This sequence comes from Aotus nancymaae, assembly GCF_030222135.1. Taxonomy (NCBI): domain Eukaryota; kingdom Metazoa; phylum Chordata; class Mammalia; order Primates; family Aotidae; genus Aotus; species Aotus nancymaae. Next base: position 31,092,903 of record NW_026988441.1, read on the forward strand.
GGAGGGTGACTGTTCAAATTAATAAATGTTTGAGGGCTTGATCAGCGCCCGTCCATGTTGGAGATGACAGGCAGAGAGACGTCACCTTCTAGATACTGGCCTGTGACACATCATCAACATAGTGACACAGTTAGGGGTGCTTAACACATGTCTGTGTTGATAAGGTTGGTGTGTCCTCATTGTATTTTTGCTGTAAAAAAAGAAAAAAAGAAAGAGGGAGAGAAAAAAAGGTTGGTGTGACACTGACTGCCCCCAGTCATCTTGCAGTATGACAGTCACCTTCTAGCTTCCAGGGGGAGCCTAAGTGGGTTCAGAGGCCACTCTGAAGTAGCTATGCTTTGAGAAAGAGAATGACAGGGGAATCACGAATCACGAGTTAAACCTTAAACAGCAAGTCCACCTCCTCCCAGCTCAGAGTCCAGTCCTGGACAGAGTGACCCAGTGACCCTTGTCCCCAGGGAGGGGGTTTGGCAGGTGGAGGAGGCAGTTCTGGAGTTACCATGGCAACAATGGGAGGGTGAGAGACTCCCTCAACCCCCCAGCGCTTGAGAAATTGTGGGTAGGAGCTGAGGTCCAGACAGAGTGTGGGACTGAGAAGAGAAAGAGACACACAGCCTGTTAGGGGCCGGGTGGCATTTGAGAGTTTCTGCAGGTCAGACTGGGGATGATTATTATAATTAATCATACATATTATTTATCATGGAATTATATACATTCTGGTTATTAATAAACAATAGGACTATTTTTGTACCACCATATCCTAAACCTTTCCCTGCGTGAATAGTTCCTTGCAAGGGTCCTCTGAGATTGGGGGGTGGTGAGGGTGGGGTGGTCAAGCTATCCTTGCCCATTTTACAGGTGAGGAAACTGAGGCTGAGAGAGGCAATACCACATTTAGAAAGGACTTTAGTCCCACCAGTCATGGGCGCTGCTCAGTTCCCCTCCCAAGACTCTCGACCCCTGCCCAAACTCTTCTCAGGTGCAAAGGGGAAACAGAGGCAAAGTGCTGGGCTCTGAGTGGTTTCCACACTACTCAGGGATCTTGGCCAAGAGAGGGGTGTTCAAGAGGGATACCACCTCTGGGAGCCCCTTGAAGCCCCTGCCTTCTTCCCACAGGCCCATGGCGGAGAGCTCCCTCTATCGGCAGCGGCTAGAAGTCATCGCCGTAAGTGACGCCCTCCCCGCGCCCTGGGCACCCCAAAGTCTGCCCCATGCTTCCTCCTTGTCTCTCCGTCATCCCTGAGGAGAGCACCCTCAGCTCCAGCCTGCCCAGAGCTCCGCACATCCATTCTCAGCCCCCGCTGCCCCGCAGTTCTTGTCTGCTCACTGCCACCCTCAGAATGCGGGACTGTGGCCCCCGCATTTCCAGAACCTGCACCATCTGATGCGTCATTCCTGAATCCTAGCCTCCCAAACACCCCATGCCTGAGCCCCATCTCTCGGACCGCCGTTTTTCAGATGCTATCTCTCAAATCTGCCTACCTCAGAGCCCCCATCCTGAAAGTCCTCTCTTGGGGTGAGGACTTTCATCTCTGACTTCCTTGTCTCTCTCAACTCCCGCATCATCTAGGTCTCTACTACTCTGATCCTATCTCTGTCCCCCATCCCTCTCTCCTACATCTCCCTGCACCCCAGCTTTCTGCACCCATTTCCATGCCCTATCTATCCATACCGCCACCGCTGTACCCCACATTTCTGACTCCCACATCTGCATCCCATCTCCCTGATCGCCATCTCTACACTTCAGTATCTCTAGACCCCCATCTGCACCCCCATCTCAATAGCATTCTCCTTTTGATTGCCGTCTCTGCACCCCATCTCTCTGGACCCCCATGGCTGCACCCCCATTTTGGACCCCATCTCACTAGCATCTTCCTTTTTATCCCCATCTGTGGAACCCCATCTCCCAGCACCCTATCTCCCTGTACCCCACGTCTACACCCCATCTCTCTGTACCCCACCTCTCTATACCCCACTTCTGTACCCTATCTCTCTACACTCAACTTCTGTACCCCATCTATATTCACCCCACTCATGTACCCCATCTCGCTGCACCCCCACCTCTGAACACCATCTCTCTAGATTCCATCTCTACAATCCCGTTACTCTGGCCTCCCATGGCTGCACCCCCATTGCGGATCCCCATCTCTCTAGTACCCTCCCCCCACTTTTGTTTTTGAGACGGAGTCTCGCTCTGTCGCCCAGGCTAGAGTGCAGTGGTGCGATCTCCGCTCGCTGCAACCTTGGCCTCCCGGGTTCAAGCCATTTTCCTGCCTCAGCCTCCCCAGTAGCTGGGACTACAGGCGCGCGCCACCACACCCAGCTAACTTTTGTATTTTCAGTAGAGCAGGGGTTTCACCATGTTGGCCAGGGTAGTTTAGAACTCCTGACCTCAAGCGATCTGTCCGCCTCGGCCTCCAGATGTCCCGTGATTACCGGCTCGAGCCACCGCGCCCGGCCGCACCCTCCCTTTGATCCCCGTTTTTCTGAACCCCACATCTTGGAGCTCCCTAGCTCTACCCCTCCTTCGGATCGCTGTCTCAAGGCCCCACCCCCTACACCCCCCATCCGCGGACCCCCATTGGGCGCGGGCGAGGCCTCCGCAGCATCCCGGGCGCGGCCGGCCCCGCCCCCGCCCCGCCCTCCGCCCCCCCAGTCCGCCCGCCGCTGAGTCAGCGTCTCCGCAGCCCCCTCCCCGCCCTGGGCGCAGACCCGCGCTGGGCCACCCGCGCCGGGCTCGCTGCCTCGGGAGCCCTCGGAGCTCCGGGGAGCCCCGCGGAGGAGGGAGGGGAAAGGGAGGGCAGAGGAGGTGGCGGAGCCGGGGCAGCTCCGGGTCCTCTGTGCGCAGGAGAAGCGGCGGCTGCAGGAGGAGATCCGCGCCGCGCGCCGGGAGCTGGAGGAGGAGAAACTCCGCGTGGAGCGGCTCAAGGTTAGGGGCGGGCGGGGCGCCTGCCTAGCGTGGGGCATGAAGTGGGGGGTGTCTTTGCAAGTCAATTTAGGGGACGATAGGAGCCTGTATCCAATTTTGGGGGGACAGCGGGCAGTTGGGGGCGTTGGTTCCAGCTTGGGCGGGGCGGGGCGGGGGATGTCTTTCCCAGCCTGGGAGGGACGAAGTGGGGTGGTCTTGGGGTCATTTGTTCCGTTTAGGGAAAAGTCTGGGACAGGGATGGTGGTTTGTCCCAATTTGAGGGAGATGGAGAGGAGCCCGAAGTCCCGCTTTGGGGTAGGGAGGGGCCAGTAGGGAGGGACATTGATTTCATTTTGGGGATGGCTGTTTCATTATGGCAGGGATATGGGAACATGGGGAGTCTGCCCACCTGCAGCTCTGGGGGGCACTATGGCCCTGTATGCCAGCCTGATGTATGTCGCAGCTAAGTGGTTGTGAGGTGGTGGTAAGATACCTGCCCAGCCTGCAGCTATCGGGAGGGGACTTTACATGGAGCGGGGTAGCCTGTATGCCCAGCCCCGACTCCCTTCCCCTGCCCAGAGGACGTCTCTCCGGGAACGTTGGCTAATGGACGGGGCAGCTGCAGAGCCACAGCCGTCCGAGGACCCCACCTCTAAGGACCCCCAGTCACCGGAGGGCCAGGCTCAGGCCCGAATCCGGAACCTGGAAGACAGTTTATTCACGTGAGTGGAGACCTGCTAGCGCTGCCCCAAGCCTGCCCTAGCTGGGTGAGATCGACCCCGGGCACGTTCAAGGAGGTGGTGGCTTGAGCCTGGGAGCCCAGGGAAGTGGAGGCCCAGCTCCTAGCAGCCCTCTCTCTTCTTCAGACTCCAGTCCCAGCTGCAGCTGTTGCAAAGTGCTTCCACAGGTGCCCAACACAAGCCCTCAGGCAGGCCCAGCTGGCGCAGACAGGTGAGGGGGCGGATCGCGGAGTGGGATGGGGGGTAGTGGCCGGCAGGCGTCAAAGCGGGACATGGAACGGAAGTGCAGCTTTCTCCAAGTGCAGCCTGGCCACCAGGTCTGCATTCGACCCACCTCCCGCTGTTACTTTGCTCGGCGGTCTTGGGCAAGTCCATTTCCTTTCCCAGGCCTTAGTTTCCCCATCTCTAAAATGGGAATAACAGCAGTACAAACCGTTCGGGCGTGGTGGCTCACGCCTGTAATCCCAGCACTTTGGGAGGGCAAGCGGGTGGATACGAGGTCGGGAGTTCAAAACCAACCTGGCCAATATGGCGAAACCTTGTCTCTACTAAAAATACAAAAATTAGCCAGGCATGGCGCCTTGTGCCTGTAATCCCAGCTACTCAGGAGGCTGAGGTGGAGGAATCACTTATACCGGGAAGGCAGAGATTGCAGTGAGCTGAAATCATGCCACTGCACTCCAGCCAGGGTGACATAGTGAGACTCCATCTCAAAATATAAAAATAAAAAATAAACAGTACAAGGAAAGCTGTTGGGAGGGCTGGTGAGATCATAGCTTAGCACTAGTAACAGGAACAAGGAAAGGCTTTTTTTTCTTTTTTTCTTTCTTTCTTTCTTTTTTTTTTTGAAACAGAGTCTTACTCTGTCCCCCAGGCTGGAATGATCTTGGCTCATTGCAACCTCTTTCCTCTGGGTTCAGGTAATTCTCCTGCCTCAGCCTCCCGAGTAGCTGGGATCACAGGCACCTGCCACCATGCCCAGCTAATTTTTGTATTTTAAGTAGAGACGGGGTTTCACCATGTTGGCCAGGTTGGTCTCCAACTCTTGACCTCAAGTGATTCACTCTCCTCGGCCTCCCAAAGTGCTGGGATGACAGGTGTGCATCACCGTGCCCGGCCAGGAGAGTTTTGATATATGGTTACTAATACAGCCACATGAGAAGTGCAGAACATGTGGGCAGGCTGAACACGGTGGCTCACGCCTGTAATCCCAGCACTTTGGGAGGCTGAGGCAGGTGGATCACGAGGTTAGGAGTTCAAGACCAGCCTGGCCAACATGGTGAAACCCCGTCTCTACTAAAAATACAAAAATTAGCTGGACATGGTGGTGCATGCCTGTAGTCCCAGCTACTCAGGAGGCTGAGGCAGGAGAATCACTTGAACCTGGGAGGTGGAGGTTGCAGATCCGAGATGGTGCCCCTGCACTCCAGCTTGGGCGACACAGCAAGACTCTGTCTCAAAAAAAAAATTAATTTGTATTTATGTTTATTGGAATGTAAGTGCCAATGGCAAAAGGCTTAAGTGTCCCTTGTCCATATAACATCAGTAACTGGCAAAGTAGGCCCCTAATACAGAAGACTGGCTATGTGAATGCAGTACTGTTTAAGCACCGACTGTGTGCAAGGCCCTGGACCATAGGGTGATGAGATAGATGAGGAGGGCGGAGGTGCAATGTGGAGTTTGATCCTGAAGGTAATAGGGAGCCATCGAGGGTATTTGGGGGTGGCGGGGTGGGGGCCTGGCATGCAGGGAGGCTGAGGGTTGGGATGAGGGCCAGCCTGACCTTGTCTCCACCATGCCTGCAGGGTCACCGTCCTCTCTCCCAGCCCGTCATCGAGGCAGGTTCTGCAGGTAAGTGTGGGAGCCTTGAGGTCTGGGGACCAGGTCACCCCAGAGCCTGGGTGTGAGCAGGTGACCCCAAGGGAGCGTGGATGGGGGTCCTCTTGTTCCCTCTTCACCCTGTCTTCCCTTTTGTCCTGTCCCCTCTGCCTCTGACACCCCAGGCCAGACTGATCTGAACAAGAGAACCTCCCTGCCGGCCGGACTAGTGGGCACGCCGCCAGAGTCCCCCTCTGAGCCCAGAGAGGATGTCTCGGGGTTTCTGCCAGCCCTGAGGCAGGTCCCCAGGGCAGCAGGGGACTCCTCAGAAGCCAATGGCCCCTGTCCTGGCCTGAGCCCCCCTCCAGAGCAGGGGCCAGGTCAGAGGGCAGCGCCATCCCAAGGGCAGGTGGCCGAGGCCAAAGGAGGGGGCGTGGTGAGTGTGGTGTGGGAGGGGCTGAGGGCCACGGAGGACTGTGCCACAGGGGCCACGGGCCCCGAGCTGGAGGCTAAGGTGGAGGAAGTGGTGCTGGAAGCCATCGGAGACAGGAAGAGAGCCGGCAGCCTGGAGCTCCCAAGCTGGGTGAAGGAGGACAGGGGCATTGTGGAGGTGGTCTGGGAGGGCGTGGGTGGCAGAGACACAGAGGCCCTGGGGGAGGTAGGCAGGGTCCCCGAGGCCATGCAGACCAGCTTGCCTAGGCTTCAGGAGAGATTAGAGGCAGCAGCTTCCAGAGAAGGGGAAGATGTTCCCAGGGGCAGCCCTGAGGGTGACGGGCCGGGGGGCTCCGGAGGAGAGGAGGGGTCCTTCATTTGGGTGGAGAGAGTGACTCTCAGCGAGGAGTGGGAGGAGCTGCTGGTGGAAGGGTTGGAAGGGCCCGTGGTGGCAGGGAGGGAGGGAAGCGATGAGAGTCCGTCGGGGGCTCAGGGGGCTGTGACAGGAGGAGGCGAGGAGTCCTGGGAGGCAGAGAAGAGGAAAGCAGAAGAATCCATGGGCATAGCAAGTGGGGAAAAGCCAGAGACAGAGAGGGAAGGAGCGGAGATGTCGCCGGTGGTAGAGAGGAAAGGAGAGGAGTGGAAGTTGGAGCTGGAGAGCAGAGGAGGTGCAGAAAAGCTGGGGACAGAGAGGGAAGGAGTGGAGGAACCACTGGGCATAGAGAGAAAAGAAGTTGAGGGAGATTGGAGGGCAGAGAAGGAAGGAGGTGAGGAAGAGCGAGGCGTGGAGAAGGAGGAGGCAGAAGAACCACAGGGAGTAGAGAAGAAAGGAGGTGAGGAAGAGCCAGAGGCAAGCGAAGAACCACTGCAGGCAGAGAGAAAGGGAGAGGAGGGACCATCGGAGGCAGAGAGGAGGGGAGAGGAGGGACCGTCGGAGGCAGAGAGGAGGGGAGAGGAGGGACCGTCAGAGGCAGAGAGGAGGGGAGAGGAGGGACCGTCAGAGGCAGAGAGGAGGGGAGAGGAGGGACCGTCGGAGGCAGAGAAGACCCAAGGGGCCAAGGAAGGTCTGAGTCTACAACGACAGGAGTCCAGGGAAGGAAGTGAATCCCAGGCAGAGGAGGTGAGTGAGGCAGGGGCTCCCCTTGAGGCTAACACAGAGACACGGCCAGAGGAGGAAGGACCCCAGCCTCAGGAGAAGCCGGTAGGAGCCCTGGAGGAGGAAGGAGTGAAGCCCCAAACCGCTGCTGAGGGCCAAGTCCGGCTGGGGGATGCCACACCCCTTCTGGCCGAGACCCCAGCCCCAGAGCAGCACGCCGAATGCCAGCCACTGCTTCGGGGGGAGGGGCCCAGCGCCAACCCCAGTGCCCACCCTGTGCCCACCTATGCGCTTGCCCGGCAGCCTGAGGCATCTGCCCCCACCGAGGGTGAAGAGGCCAGTGGCCCTAAGCAAAAGACGTGCCAGTGTTGTGCGGTCATGTGAGTCCGTGCCCCTCCACCCCACGTCCAGCTCCTCTCTCAGCTACCTCGGCCTCTTGGCACCCAGAAGAGGATCCCAGGCGCAGACAGGGCACCACAGGACTGGCCATGGCACCTGGGAGCCAGCTAGCCCGAACGTCCACCTACACCTGGGCTTCCGGACCCCTTGCCCATTGCCTGTGACCCTGGCCTCCTTCTGCGATGAAGCCTTTATACTTGAAAATAAAAGGTGAAAGCACTCAGACAGCTTGAACGTGTGTGTAGTCAGCACAGAATCACTGCATCATCTCCTGGTGGGAAATTTGAGGGCTAAACCCTGCTACAGTGAAAGAATATGAATCAGTGAGAGTATAGATTGAGTTGCTGTAACAAAAAAGACCTCAAAGCTACAGTAGCTATAAAAATATAAAAGTTTATTTTTCTCAGTGGTTCTGATCCATGTGGTGATTCAGGGATTCAGGTTCCTTTCCATTTCTTCCCCCACCTTCCCTTTGGGTATGGCCAAAACTGGATCATAGGCATGTGTTATGTTCCAGCTCATAGGGAAGGAAAAGGTAGGGGGAGCCCCCACACAGACCCTGTGTTGGCATATGTCACTTCTGACCACATTCTGTTGTCAAGAACTCAGTCCATGCACCTGGCTGCAAGGGAGCTGAGATGGTGCCCAAATGTGGGGCATCATCTTTTCTTTTTCCTTTTCTTTTTTTTTTTTTTGCTTTTATTTATTATTTATTTTTGAGATAGGGTCTCGTTTTGTCACCCAGCCTGGAGTGCAGTGGTGCACACCACAGCTCTCTGCAGCCTCAAAATCCTGGGCTCAAATGATCCTCCCGCCTCAGCCTCCCAAGTAGCTGTGACTACAGGTGCATGCCACCATGCCCAGCTAATTGTTTTTGTTTTTGATGTTTTGTTTTTGTAGAGAGGGGTCTCACTACGTTGCCCAGGCTGTGTCTCGAACTCCTGGACTTAAGCGATCCTTCCACCTTGGCCTGCCAAAGTGCTGGGATTAACAGGTTTGAGCCACTGTGCTGGGCTCCAAATGCAGTTCTGTTACAGCGGAACAGATTTTGGCAGGCAGCTGCCACTCTCAAATTTCATGTATTTTCCTTTGCTCCATCTTCTATTCATGTCTACCCCAGGGGGGCCAAGCCCTTCTCTGTAGGCGTCCTTCAGTCCCAGCTCTGCTTGGCTGGGTGTCCTCAGGCAAGTGACTCAGCCTCTCTGAGCCCTCTGTGTCTTCATCCATCAAGAGGGCTAATCCAGGACTGGGGTGCAGCCTGCATGAGCACCCCTCTGGCCTGGCTGGCAGCCCCCAGCCAGAGGTGAGGTTCAGGCCAGAACCTGTGGCCTGAGGGGCCCCAGAAGCCCCAGCTCCTCGGGCGTTGGCAGGAAGTGCTTCTCATACCCAGAGTCAAGCGGGGCGGTGGCCTGGGGGTGCTGGGGGGACTCCATAACCGGCGGTGGTGGCTCCATCTCCTCTACTTCCAGTATGGGGAAGTCCCCAAGGGGCTGGGCCTCAGGGACTTGCTAGGAAGAGATGAGCCTATAATCCTGCCCCAGCCTCCCCTGCCCACACCTCACCCCCTCCCTACTGCTCCAGGACTCCCAGATCTCCGCTCTGACAAGCCGGCCGCTGGACTCACCTCCATGTGGGGCTGGCCTGAACTACTGTTGGCAGGATCAGGAACCTTCTCCCAGACCCAGCGGGGCAGCATCTTGTGCCGTAGGTGGTGGCACCTGGCAAGCCGGGAGGAGTCAGGGCAGCGGATCCAGGTGGCCAGATGCCCCAGCCCAGGGTGCAGGGGCCATGAATGTGACTGAGCCCCAAGGCCTCCCTTCAAGCCCCATGGAAGCTCAGCAAAATGGCCAGTTGCCTTCCCCACGTGGGCAGAGATGCACGCATCCGACAGCCTCACCTTCCAGAGGTGGCCAGCCTCAGGCCACAGCCCATCAGGAACAAGGCCCACAAGAACAGGAGGCCCGGCAGAACTTTCCACCTCAGGGTGTTATCTGGTAGGGTAGGGAAGAGATCATTCTTAATTTTTTTATTTGATTTGATTTGATTTTTATGTTTTTGAGATGGAGTCTCGCTCTGTCGCCAGGGTAGAGTACAGTGGCGTGATCTCAGCTCACTGCAACCTCTGCCTCCCGGGTTCAAGCGATTCTCCTGCCTCAGCCTCCCAAGTAGCTGTGATTACAGACACACACCACCACACCCAGCTAATTTTTGTATTTTTAGTAGAGACGGGGTTTCACCATGTTGATCAGGCTGGTCTCAAACTCCTGACCTCGTGATCCGCCCGCCTCGGCCTCCCAAAGTGCTGGGATTACAGGCGTGAGCGGCCACGCCTGGCCAAGAGATAATTCTTAATTTTTTATTTTATCGTATTTATTTTATTTTTATTTTTGAGACAGAATCTTGCCCTGTCACCCAGGCTGGAGTGCAGTGGCACGATCTTGGCTCACTGCAACCTCCATCTCCCGGGTTCAAGCAATTCTCCTGTCTCAGCCTCCCAAGTAGCTGGGATTACAGCCGCATGCCACCACACTTGGCTAATTTTTGTGTTTTTAGTAGAGACAGGGTTTTGCCATGTTGGCCAGGCTGGTCTCAAACTACTGACCTCGAATGATCCACCCACCCCAGCCTCCCAAAATGCTGAGATTATAGGCGTGAGCCACTGCGCCTGGCAATTCTTATCTTTTTAAAAGACAGGGTCTTGCTCTGTTGCCTAGACTGGAGGGCAGTGGTGTAATCAGACTACTATAGCCTCCAACTCCTGGGCTCCAGTGATCCTTGAGCCTCAGCCTCTCCAGGAGCTGGGACCGCAGGCGTGTGCTGCCACATCCAGCTAATTGTTTTATTTTTTGTAGAGATAGGGTTTCACTATGTTGTCCAGGCTGGTCTTGAACTACTGGGCTCAAGTGATCCACCTGCCTCAGCCTCTCAGAGTGTTAGGATTACAGGCGTGAGCCACTGCGCCGGGCTTTCATGTAATGACTCCAGACTCTGCCTCTACCCCCGTGGAGCCCATGCCCTCCCTGTGGCAACCCCATCCCAACCCCCCTACCTGGTAGGTGAAGCCGGAGGATGGGACCAGGAGGGCCTTGTCCAGCGCTGGTGGATGCCGTCACCCACAGCTCACAGGGACCCCAAGGAAGGTCAGGCAGGGTGACACTCTGTGTGTTGCAACTCACTGGAGAACACAAAGAAGTTGGGGAGGTGGTCAAGCCTACCCCAGGGCCTTTGCACGTGCTCTTCCTACTGTCTGCAATGCAACACTCTCTCCCAGGTATCTGCATAGCTCCCTTCTCATTTTTTTTTTTTTTTTTTGAGATGGAGTTTCAGCTTACTGCGATCTCAGGTTACCACAGCCTCCATCTCCGTGTTCAAGCGATTCTCCTGCCTCAGCCTCAAGAGTAGCTGGGATTACAGGTATGAGCCACCATGCCCGGCCCCTTGCTTCATTCTCTACTCAGCACTATCACTGTCTCATACACTGCTTAGATATTATTTTGTTTTGTTTTTAGACAGAGTCTCGCTCTGTTGCCCAGGCTGGCATGCAGTGGGACAATCTCGGCTCACCGCAACCTCCACCTCCCAGGTTCAAGCAATTCTAGTGCCTCAGCTTCCCTAGTAGCTAGATTACAGGCCTGCACCACCATGCCTGGCCAATTTTTGTATTTTTAGTAGAAATGGGGTTTCACCATCTTGGGCAGGCTGGTCTGGAACTCCTGACCTCAAGTGATCTTCCCGCCTTGGCCTCTCAAAGTGCTGAGATTACAAGCATGACCCACCATGCCCAGCCCTCTCTCTATATTTTTCAAATAATATATAAATATTATATATATATATTTACATATGTATATGACTTTTAACTTAGTGACATGTAAAATTTTGCAAGGTACAATCAAGGCAAGGTAATTATGTTAAACATAAGTCTATCAGTTAGACAGAAAAACTGAAGTGCTGATGTATTGAGGGGTGAAATGACACCAAAGACTCTAAGGAAAAAAATATATATGCTGGATAAATTTACACAAGATTGGCAAAATAGACCAGGTGCGGTGGCTCACGCCTGTAATCCCAGCACTTTGGGAGGCTGAGGCAGACGGATCACGTGAGCTCAAGAGCTCGAGACCAGCCTGGCCAACATGATGAAACCCTGTCTCTAATAAAATACAAAAATTCACTGGGTGTGGTGGCAGGTGCCTATAATCCCAGCTAATCGGGAGGCTGAGGCAGGAGAATCGCTTGGACCTGGGAGGCAGAGTTTGCAGTGAACTGAGATTGTGCCACTGCACTCCAGCCTGGGTACAGAGCGAGAATCCGTCTCAAAAAAAAAAAAAAAGGGAACCATACCATGGAGTTTTGTCATCCTTTTATCTTTTTCACTAATAAAATATGACAAGCATCTTTCAATGTCAATAAATATAGATTGGCATCTTCACTTTTAATGGCCAAATGAGACTCCATTACATTGACAGCCAACAGGGAATTGACGACACCATGTATGGTCCCTGGGCCAAAGAGGCCCACGTGGGGACAAGGAGTGGGGCTGACTGATGGGGGGGTCTTGTGGGGGCTGGGAGGACAGGCTGGCAGGCAGGGAAGCTCACCATTCATGCAGACAGAGGGGCGGGTTCCACTCCGTGAACACAAGGTATAGTGGGTGAGGTGGCCCCGAAGCTGGTGCCTTGGGACCTCTCCCCATGCTATGGCAGGGGTCCCTGGAGGGGCATCTTGGAGTCGCCAAAGCGTTGGCCCCACTAGGGGTGCTGGGGAGGAAGGCAGTAGGTCAAGGTTGGCCTGGGTTCCAGGAGCCCCCATCCTCCAGCCCCACTTCTTACCTAGTTCCTCTCTGAACCCCCAGATGGGGGGTGCAGAGGCCAAGCCCAAAGCAGAGACTGTGGTCACAGTGATTTGATAGGGGACCCCGACCGTGAAATTCCCTGAGTGACAAAGGAACAAATACCAGTTAGAGTTGGCTCTCCTTCCCCTGCTCGTTTTCTACTTGCTAGATGTCTTCATTGGGGTCCCCAGAAGGACACCCTCAGATAAGGATTTGAGTGTCAGTCATTTATCTGGGAGGTAATCCCAGAAAATCCCAATAGGGCAGTAGGGGAGTGAAATGGGGAAGAAACAAATTCTCACTGTGGACAACTGAGACGCAGTCCCACGGGGGACCTCTTGGGAACAGCAGAGAGCAGGCATCGTAGAGTCAGCCCAGCCCAGGAGGAGGGAGCTGGGGTATTTGTCCACCAAGCCTCATTACTTATGGTGGAGGGCTGCTTCTGAGGGCCCTTAACTCCTCAGTATTTCCATCTTGCTTCTCCAGCAGGCGAAATGCCTCAGTGACCAGAAAAAGCCCTCAGGCTGGGAAACATAAGTGTGGGCAGCTGGAAAAGAGGCCTAGGGCAATTGACAGCACCTGCCATGGTAGCCGAGGCTGCTGCAATCCCTCCTCTAATTGGAGATTGAATCCTGTGGCATCGACTTACCCTTCCCCAACTAGGAATTTTCCATAACTGGGCCTTGACTTCTTTGGCTCATATAGCCTCGTGGGTCTTGGGATTGTGTTCTAAATTGTCATGGAACATCTTCTCAGCTCTTCCAAGTCCTTTTATTTATTTATTTATTTGTAAGGATTTCTTGCCAGGTACAGTAGCTCATGCCTGTCATCCCAGCACTTTGGGAGGCCATGGCAGGTGGATTGCCTGAGCTCAGGAGTTCAAGAACAGCCTGGGCAACGTGGAAAAACCCCACCTCTACAAAAAATACAAAAACTAGCGGGGCTTGGTGGCGAACGCCTGTAATCCCAGTTCCTCGGGGCCCTGAGGTGGGAGGACTGTGAGCCATGGAGGCTGAGGCTGCAGTGAGCTGAGATTGCACACTCTACTCCAGCCTGGGTGACACAGTGAGACCCTGTCTCAAAAAAAAAAAGGCCAGGCCCAGTGGTTCATGCCCGTAATCCCATCATTTTGGGAGGCTGAGACAGGTGGATTATTTAAGGTCATGAGTTTGAGACCAGCCTGGCCAACATAGTGAAACCCCGTCTCTACTAAAAATACAAAAATTAGCCAGGTATGGTGGCGGGCGCCTGTGACCCTGGAGGCTGAGCCACGAGATTTGCTTGAATCCCAGAGGCAAAGGCTGTAGTGAGCTGAGATCTCACCACTGCACTCCAGCCTAGGTGACAGAGCCAGCCTCCGTCTCAAAGAAAAAAAAAATAAAGAATACTGGGCAAGGTGGTTCATGCTTGTAATCACAGCACTTTGGGAGACCAAGCAGGCAGATCACTTGAGGTCAGGAGATGGAGACCAGCCTAGCCAACATGGTGAAACCCCACCTCTACTAAAAAAAAAAAAAAAGCTGAGTCACAAGAATCACTTGAACCTAGGAGGCGGAGGTTGCAGTGAGCCAAGATCACACCACTGCACTCCAGCCTGGGCCACAGAGTGGGATCCTCCAAAAAGCAAACAAAAGTCTAGTGTGAATTTACAGTACTCATTTATTTATTTATTTACTTATTTATTGAGACTGAGTCTCACTCTGTCATCCAGGCTGGAGTGCAATGGCGCAATCTCCGCTCACCGCAACTTCCACCTCCCAAGTTCAAGTAATTCTCCTGCCTCAGCCTCCCAAGTAGCTGGGCCTACAGGCATGCGCCACCACGCCCTGCTAGTTTTTGTACTTTTAGTAGAGATGAGGTTTCACCATGTTGGCCAGACTGGTCTCAAACTCCTGATCTCAGGTGATCCGCCCGCCTCTGCCTCCCAAAGTGCTGGGATTACAGGCGTGAGCCAGCGCGCCCAGCCTAATTTTTATATTTTTAGTAGAGACGGGGTTTCGCCATATTGGCCAGGCTGGTCTTGAACTCCTGACCTCAGGTGATCCACCCACTTCAGCCTCCCAAAGTGCTGGGGTTATAGGCATGAGCCACCGTGCCCAGCCACACTCCCTCTCACAAGTCCACCCATCCATCTCCTGTTCTTTAACAGCTGGGATGGAAACCCAGGTGACCCAAGTCCTCACCTGGTAACAGAGCACTGAGGTTCCCAGGGGGAAGCCGGACCCAGCTGAGTTTCTCTAAGGGGTCCCCATCTCCAGCCCAGTCCACCACGTGCTCCTGTGGCTCCCCAGGACCCGGCTGCCAGGTCACCAGTAGCTCCGTGCTCCCAGCGATGCTGCTGACCACCACGCTGTGGGGGGCAGAGGCTGAATCTGGAGGGTAGAGAGAAGTCTCAGCTGCCCACTCAGGAAGTCACCTCCCACCCCTCCAGGGCGCCAAGCGGAGGGAGGCCACAGTCTCTTACCCAAGCAGACCAGAGAGAGCTTGGTGAGAGGCTCCCAGCTTGTGGCGTTGACAGCAGACACCCTGGCCCACTCTGCCCCGCTGGGAATAGAGGAATTGCAGCAGGTAATTCCTTCCAGACTGAGCTCACGCCCTCCAACCCAGAACCAGACTTTGTAGCTCACCTGCACACAGGGCCCTGGGGGCTGAGGGAGGAAGGGAAAAAGGGTTAATGCATCCCATTAATCAGGCACATACATGGGTCTCCCTGAGGTCACCTGATAAACCACGTCAGTTATATATCTTTTTTTTTTTTTTGAGACAGAGTCTCCCTCTGTCGCCCAGGCTGAGTGCAGTGACATGATCTCAGCTCACTGTAACCTCCACCTCCCAGGTTCAAACAATTCTTCTGCCTCAGCCTCCCGATAAGCTGGGACTACAGGCACGCACCACCATGCCTGGCTAATTTTTGTATTTTTAGTAAGGACAGGGTTTCACCATGTTGGCCAGGCTGGTCTCGAACTACTGACCTCAAGTGATCCACCCACCTCAGTCTTCCAAAGTGCCAGGATTACAGGCATGAGCCACCATTCCCGGCCTATAATAGCCTTTTGATACTAGCATTTAAACTCTTAGCAAACTGTGTAATATATTTTCTGGAGCTGAGTTCCAGTCTTGCTGTCAGATTTTTGCATCTGCTGCCCACCCACCTGCCTGGAATATCTGCACCCATCCTCGTGGCTCAGACCTCTCCGAAGCAGGTGACATTGGTAGCAACTTGCTCCATGCCCCACCCTGTTGCTGACCACTCTAGCAACCCGTCCTTGAATCTCTGAAGCAACCTCAATGGTGCAGCATGGTCAACTCTGTCTTGTGTCATATTTTTTTTTTTTTTTTGAGAGGGAGTTTCACTCTTGTTGTCCAAGCTGAAGTGCAATGGCACGATCTCGGCTCACTGTAACCTCCACCTCCCGGGTTCAAGCAATTCTCCTGCCTCAGCCTCCTGAGTAGCTGGGATTACAGGCACGTATCACCACACCTGGCTAATTTTTGTATTTTTAGTAGAGATAGGTTTCACCATGTTGGCCAGGCTGGTCTCGAACTCCTGAGCTCAAGTGATCCACCCACAGCGGCCCTCCAGAGTACTGGGATTACAAGCGTGAGCCACCTTGCCTGGCCTTATGTCATTGTTATTTAGGGATTTCCTGACACTTACAGAGAAATGTAGCTGGTCCCTGAGGCTCACCTTCCATAGAAGCAATGGTTCCTTTCCTCCAGGCGTCCCACAGAGGTTCCCTGATACCCACACATCTTTTGGAGCTGGCAAGGTTGAGGAAACGGGGGAACAAATGAGCGGGACAAGATTGGACAGACTTCCGGGGGTGGGAGGGGCGCAGATTGAGGGCCAGCCCAGACATCCTCACCAGAAGGCGGTGTCTGGAAGGACAAAATGGGGCTCCACTCGCCCCACAAAAAATCCTCTTCTTTCTCCATTCGGCAGCGGCCATGCACTTTGTAGCCAGTGGCTAGCTCCAAATCTTGGATCTCAAGAGGGGCCAGGGGTACCGTCTTCAGCTCTGGTTCCAGCTAGGGGAGAGACAGGTGAGCGTGACAGGGCCAGGGCCTGAGGCAAGGGTACTTGAACTTAACTTTTTTGTTGTTTTATTTTTGGTTTTGGTTTTGAGACAGTCTTCTTCTGTGGCCCAGGCTGGAGTGCAGTGGTTCAATATTGACTCACTGCAAACTTCACCTCCCGGGTTCAAGCGATTCTCCTACCTCAGCCTCCTGAGTAGCTGGGATTATAGGCACACACCACCACACCTGGCTAATTTTTGTTTTGTTTTGTTTTTTGAGATGGAGTCTTGCTCTGTCGCCCAGTCTGGAGTGCAGTGGCGTGATCTCGGCTCACTGCTGAAACCTCTGCCTCCCAGGTTCAAGCGATTCTCCTGCCTCAGCCTCCTGAGTAGCTGGGACTACAGGCATGCTCCACCACGCCCGGCTAAATTTTTTTGTATTTTTAGTAGAGACGGGGTTTCACCATGCTGACCAGGATGGTCTCAATCTCCTGGCCTTGTGATATGCCTGCCTCAGCCCCCAAAGTGCTGAGATTATAGGCACTCAGCCTCCCAAGTAGCTGAGATTACAGGCGCCCATCACCATACCCAGCTAACTTTTGTATTTTTAGTAGAGACAGTGTTTCACCATGTTGGCCAGGCTGGTCTCAAACTCCTGACCTCAGGTAATCTGCCCACCTTGGCCTCCCAAAGAACCTGGGAGGTGGAGGTTGCACTGAGTTGAGATGCAGCTGCTGCACTCCCTCCTGGGTGACAGAGCAAGACTCCATCTCAAAAAAAAAAAAGTGTCAAGTCTGGTACCCCATATCCTTCTGGGGTCTCCTTGCTCTGAACTTGTCTTCCACTTCCCCGCTGTGTGACCTTGGGAAAACTGCTTAACTCCTCTGAGGTTGACCTTTCCCAACTATGAAATAGAGATTTTTTTTTTTTTTTTTTTTTGGAGACAGAATCTTGCTCTGTCATCCAGGCTGGAGTGCAATGGCACGATCTTGGCTCACTGCAACCTCCGCCTCCCGGATTCAAGCGATTCTTCCTGCCTCAGCCTTCCAAGTAGCTGGGATTACTGGCGCCCAGCACCACGTTCGGCTAATTTTTGTATTTTTAGTGGAGACCAGGTTTCGCCATGTTGGCCAGGCTGGTCTCGAACTCCTGACCTCAAGTAATCCGCCCACCTTGGTCTCCCAAAGTGCTGGGATTACGGGCGTGAGCCACCGCGCCCGGCCACAGGAGGAAGATTTGTAGCTGGATAAGAGGCACATGCAGGCCTTTTGTGTGGCATGCAGATGGAATCCAGGGGCAGACACAGAGTGAGTCCTGGGCTGGGTCTCCGATTCTGGGATGATGCCTCAGTCCCTGCCAGGGATAGGATGGGGAGAAAAGGTCGCAGCACTCACCAGGGTCCAGGCCACCTCCTGGCATCTTCGGTAGTGGAACTGGCAGATCAGAACTTTATGAGATGGCCACGTAGGTGGGGTCCAATGGACAGTGGCCTCCAGGGGGTCATCCTCAGAAAAGTTCACGTCGGGACCCAGCCGGGGGGCATTTGGCTTCACTGGGAAAGGGGAGACCAGGGTGTAGTGAGCCACGCCAGCCAAGAGCACCGCCCCCCGTACATAGAGCGCCCCACCCTCCCGCCACGTTACTTTGGGTTTCCAGGTTCACGAAGACGGGGGGCCAGAGAGGCTGGCCTGTCTTAGTCCCCCAGACAAGGAGTTTGTCAGACATGGTGAGATGTTCCCGAGGAATGGACACCCAGCTCTGCCCGGCCGCCACTGCCACCGTCTGGGTTTTGTTGGAACGGCTGTGAGGAGAGAGGCAGGGATGAGATGTACGCTCGGCTAGACCCAGGGCCGCGGATTACCACCCTTGAAATGACAGAGTGGCTGCAGCCTGCTCTGCTTGGGTTCAAATCCCACCTCTGCTGCTTCAGAGCTGTGTGACCTTGAGCAAGTGACTTATCTTCTCTGCACCTCACTTTCCTCATCCACAAAATGAAGGTAATAAAAGTAACTGCTCTTTTTCTTTCTTTCTTCCTTTTGAGACAGAGTCACCCAGGCTGGAGCGTAGTGTGATCTCGGCCCACTGCAACCTCTGCCTCAAGGGTTCAAGTGATCCTCCCACCTCATCCTCCCAAGTAGGTAGAATTACAGGTGTGTGCCACCATGCCTAATTTTTTTTATATATTTTTACTAGAGATGGGGTTCACCCTGTTGGCTAGGCTGGTCTCGAACTCCTGACTTCAAGTGATCCACACACCTTGGCCTCTCAAAGTGCTGAGATTACAGGTATGAACCACTGTACCCTGTCGTAACTGCTCTTTTCTCTCTCTCTCTCTTTTTCTTTCTTTTTCTTTTCTCTCTGTCTCTTTCTCTCCTTCCTTCTTTACCCCTCCCTCCCCTCCCTTTCTCTGCTTTTCCTTCCTCTCCTTCTCTTCCTCTCTTTCCCTTTCTCCCTCTCTCCCTTCCTTCTTTTCTTTCTTTCTTTTATTTTTTATTTTTATATTTTTTAGTTGAGATGGAGTTTCACTCTTGTTGCCCAGGCAGGAGGTGCTTTGATATGATCTTGGCTCACTGCAACCTCCGCCTCCCAGATTCAAGTGATTCTCCTGCCTCAGCCTCCCAAGTAGCTAGGATTACAGGATGAGCCACCACGCCCAGCTAATTTTGTATTTTTAGTAGAGACAGGGTTTCTCTATATTGGTCAGGCTGGTCTTGAACTCCCAACCTCAGGTGATCCACCTGCTTGGCCTCCCAAAGTGCTGGGATCACAGGTGTGAGTCACTGTGCCTGGCCTTTTCCTCTCTTTCTTTCTTTCCTTTTATTTTAGAGACACGACCTCACTGTCACTCAGGCTGGACTGGAGCGGTGAGATCATTGAACTCCTGCAACCTTGAACTCCTAGGCTCAAGTGATTCTCCTACCTCAGCCTCCAGAGTAGCTGGGATAACAGGTGTGCATTACAATGTCCAGCTAATTTTTTAATTTTTTGTAGAAACGAGGTCTTGCTATGTTGCCCAGGCTGGTCTCTTCTAACTCTTGGCCTCAAGCAGTCACACACTGAGACTCCCATCTCTACAAAAAAATGTTTTAAGAATTAGCCAGGGGTGGTGGTGTGCACCTGTGATTCCAGCTACTTGAGAGGCTGGGGTGGGAGGATCAGTGGAGCCCAGGAGGTTGAGGCTGCAGTGAGTTGCAATCATGCCACTGCCCTCCAGCCTGGGTGACAGAGTGAGACCCTGTCTCAACAACAACAAAACAACAAAACCATATATATGTATATACAGAAGGAGAAAGAGGCCGGGCGCGGTGGCTCAAGCTTGTAATCCCAGCTCTTTGGGAGGCTGAGGTGGGTGGATCAAGAAGTCAGGAGTTTGAGACCAGCCTGGCCAATGTGGCAAAACCCAACCCTGTCTCTACTAAAATTACAAAAATTAGCCAGGCATGGTGGTGCGCGCCTGTAATCCCAGCTACTTGGGAGGCTGAGGCAGGAGAAACGCTTGAACCCAAGAGATGGAGGTTGCAGTGAGCCAAGATCATGCCATTGCACTCCAGCCTGGGCAACAAGAGCAAGACTCTATCTTAAAAAGAAAAGAAAAGAAAGAGCCAGGCCCGGTGGCTCACGCCTGTAGTTCCAGCCCTTTGGGAGGCCAAGGTGGGCGGATCACCTGAGGTCAGGAGTTCGAGACCAGCCTGACTAACATGGAGAAACTCTGTCTCTACGAAAAATACAAAATTAGCCAGACATGGTGGCAAATGTCTGTAATCCCAGCTACTTGGGGGGCTGAGGTAGAATAGCTTGAACCTAGGAGGCGTAGGTTGTATGAGCGGAGATCGTGCTATTGCATTCTAGCCTGGGCAACAAGAGTGAAACTCTGGCTCAAAAAAAAAAAAAGAAAGAAAGGGAAAGAGAGAGAGACAGTTTCTCACGCTCTGTTGGCCAGACTGGTCTCCAACCCTTGGCCTCAAGTGATACCCCCCCCCACCTTGGCCTCCCAGTGTTGGGATTACAGGTGTGGGCCACCGTCCCCAGCCTGAGACGACATTTGAATAAAGGCCTGAAGGAGATGAGGACGGAATCTCATTCAGTAGCTAGAAGAACAGCATTCCAAGAAGAGGGAACACCCGTGCAAAGGCCTGGAGGCTGAACTATGCCTGGTGTGTTTGACAAATAGTAAGAAGGGGCCACACGTGGTGACTCACGCCTGTGATCCCAACTCCTTGGGAGGCTGCAGCAGGCGGATCACTTGAGGCCAGGAGTTTCAGACCAGCCTGGACAACATGGTAAAATCCCATCTCTACTAAAAATACAAAAATTAGCTCTGTGTCTTGGCAGACGCCTATAGTCCCAGCTACTTCGGAAGCAGGAGGATCTCTTGAACCCTAAAAGACTGCAGCAAGGTGCAGGTTGCAGTGAGCCAAGATGGCGCCACTGCACTCCAGCCTGGGCAAAAAAAAAAAGTAAAAATAAATAAATAATAAGTAAATAAAATCAGTTTGTCCAATGGATGTCTGCCCTCCCCAGTGCAGCACTATTCACAATAGCCATATATGGAATGTGTCCATCACCAGATGTATGGATCAAAAATATGTGGTATATATTGGGAGGCCGAGGCAGGCAGATCACGAGGTCAGGAGTTCGAGACCAGCCTGACCAACATGGCGACACGCCCTCTCTACTAAAAATACAAAATTAGCCAGGTGTGATGGTGCACACCTATAATCCCAGCTACTCGGGTGGCTGAGGCAGAAGAATCGCTTGAACCCAGGAGGCAGAGGTTGCAGTGAGCTGAGGTCGTGCCACTGCACTCCAGCCTGAGCAACAAGAGCGAAACTCTGTCTCTTTCTCTCTCTCTCTTTCTGTGTGTGTGTGTGTGTGTGTGTGTGTGTGTGTGTGGTATATATACACAATGGAATACTGAGCGTGGTGACTCACACCTGTAATTCCAGCACTTTGGGAGGTCGAGGCAGGCGGATCACTTGAGGTCAGGAGTTCGAGACCAGCCTGGCCAACATGGTGAAACTCAACTCTACTAAAAATACAAAAATTAGCCAGGTGTGGTGATGTGCGCCTGTAATGCCAGCTACTTGGGAGGCTGAGGCACAAGAATCGCTTGAACCGGGGAGGCAGAGGTTGCAATGAGCTGAGGTTATGCCACTGCACTCCAGCCTGGGTGAAAGAGTGAGATTCTGTCTCAAAAAAAAAAAAAAAAGAAAAGAAAATCTTGGCCAGGCATGGTGGCTCACATATGTAATCCCAGCACTTCAGGAGGCCGAAGCAGGCAGATCACCTGAGGTCAGGAATTCGAGACCAGCCTGACCAATATATGACGAAACCTGACCAATATGATGAAACCCCGTCTCCACTAAAAATACAAAAATTAGCCAGGCACAGTGGCACGCGCCTGTAATCCCAGATACTCAGGAGGCTGAGACAGAAGAATCGCTTGAACCCAGGAGGCGGAGTTTGCAGTGAGCCAAGATTGTGCCATTGCACTCCAGCCTGGGCAACAAGAGCAAAACTCTGTCTCAGAAAACAAAAGGAAATCCCGTCATTTGTAACAACATGGATGGAACTGGAGAACGTCATGTTACATGAAATAAGACACAGAAAGACAAACACCGCGTGTTTTCACTGATGCACGTGGAGTCTAAAACCTCTTAACTCCTCCTAGGAACGAGTAAACTGGTGGTTACAGAGGCTGTGGGGAGAAGATGATGGTCAAAGAGCATAAAATCTCAGGCCAGGCATAGTGGCTTACACCTGTAATTCTAGCATTTTGGGAGGGCAAGGTGGGAGGATCGCTTGAGCCCAGGGGTTCGAGACTAGCCTGGGCAACTGAGCAAGACTCTGTCTCTACCAAAAAAAAAAAGTATTTACTTTTTAAATTATTCTTACTTTTTTTCCCTCCTCTTCCTCTTTCTTCTTTTTTATTTAAGACAGAGTTTCGCTCTTGTTGCCCAGGTTGGAGTGCAATGGCACGATCTCAGCTCACCACAACCTCTGCCACCCAGGTTCAAGCGATTCTCCTGTCTCAGCCTCCCGAGTAGCTAGGACTACAGGCATGCGCCTTCACATCCGGCTAATTTTGTATTTTTAGTAGAAATGGGGTTTCACTATGTTGGTCAGGCTAGTCTCAAACTCCTGACCTCATGATCCGCCTGCCTCGGCCTCTCAAAGTGCTGGGATTACAGGCGTGAGCCACTGCGCCCAGCCTTTTTTTTTTTTTTCAAATACAGATGGGTCTCACTATGTTGCCCAGGCTAGTCTCTAACTCCTGGGCTCAAGCCATCCTCCCGCCTTGGCCTCCCAAACTGCTGGGATTACAGACGAAGCTACCATTACAGAAAATTTTTAAAAATTAGCTGGTCATGGTGGCGCATGACTGTAGTTCCAGCTACTGGGGAGGCCGAGGAGGGAAATGGCTTGCGGCCAATAGTTTGAGGTTGCGGGGAACTATGATCGCACCACTGCACTCCAGCCTGGGTGACAGAGCAAGACCTCTTCTCTAAATAAATAAATCAATACATAAATCAATACAACTAAATAAAAATAGAAAGAAGGACCTTCTCTGACTTCCCCTCCCTGCACCAATTAAAACTAGGCCCCTGCCGGGCGCAGTGGCTCACACCTGTAATCCCAGCACTTTGGGAGGCCAAGGCGGGCAGATCACCTGAGGTCAGGAGTTCGAGACCAGCCTGGCCAACATGGTGAAACCCCCGTCTCTACTAAAAATACAAAATTAGGGGGAAGAGGCAGCGGGCAAGAAGAAACCCCTGAAACAGCCTAAGAGGCAGGCCAAGGAGACGGATAAGGAGATCAGGCTTTCAAACAGAAACAAAAAGAGGAGCAGAAGAAACTCGAGGATCTAAAATCGAAGACCGCGGGGAACGGGCCCCAGCCACAGGTGGAATTAAGAAATCTGGCAAAAAGTAAGCCATTCCTGTGCCTGAGGAGACGGTGATCCTTTATTTCATCAATATTTAAACATCTGTATTCCCTGCCATAACATCTTTTGCCATCAATAGCTGGAATTGTCTTGGAGGTGTTGTACATTTTTTTTTTTTTTAAGACGGGGTTTCACGATGTTGGTCAGGCTGGTTTTGAACTCCTGACCTCAGGTGATCCACCCGCCTTGGCCTCCAAAGTGCTTGGATTACAGGCGTGAGCCACCACGCCCGGCTATGTTGTACATTTAAGAATAAACTTTTGTTAAAAAAAAAAAACAAAAAACTTAAGGCCAGGTGCGGTGGCTCACGCCTGTAATCCCAGCACTTTGGGAGGCCGAAGCGGGTGGATCACGAGGTCAAGAGATCGAGATCATCCTGGCCAACAAGGTGAAACACCGTCTCTACTAAAAATACAAAATATTAGCCAGGCGTGGTGACATGTGCCTGTAATCCCAGCTACTTGGGAGGCTGAGGCAGGAGAATCACTTGAACCTGGGAGGCAGAGGTTGTGGTGAGCTGAGATTGCGCCATTGCACTTCAGCCTGGGCAACAAGAGCAAACCTCCAAAAAAAAAAAAAAAATCGGCCGGGCGCGGTGGCTCAAGCCTGTAATCCCAGCACTTTGGGAGGCCGAGGCGGGTGGATCATGAGGTCGAGAGATCGAGACCATCCTGGTCAACATTGTGAAACCCCGTCTCTATTAATACAAAAAAATTAGCTGGGCACGGTGGCGCGTGCCTGTAATCCCAGCTACTCAGGAGGCTGAGGCAGGAGAATTGCCTGAACCCAGGAGGCGGAGGTTGCGGTGAGCCGAGATCGCGCCATTGCACTCCAGCCTGGGTAACAAGAGCGAAACTCCGTCTCAAAAAAAAAAAAAAAAAAAAAAAAAAAAAAATCTAGGCCCCCCTCTGGAGGTTAGCCAGGATAGCACCATGGGAACGTACTTAATGTCACTGAACTGTACACTTAAAAATGGTTAAAGTCGTAGATTTTCGCCATGCATGGTGACTCACGCCTGTAATCCCAGCACTTTGGGAGGCCGAGGGAGGTGGAGCTCTTGAACCCAGGAGTTTGAGACCAGCTTGGGCAACATGGTAAAACCCTATGTTTACTAAATATATATAAAAACATTTACTGGCTGTGGTGGTGCGTGCCTGTAGTCCCAGCTAGTTGGGAGGCTGAGGTGGGAGGATCACCTGAGCCTGGGATGTAGAGGCTGCAGTGAGCTGTGATTGTGCCACTGCACTGCAGCCTGGGCGACAGGAGTAAGAGTAAGACCCTGTGCCCGCAAGAAAATTTGGAAAGATTGTAAATTTTCTGTTGTATGGTTTGTTTGTTTGTTTGAGACAGTCTCGCTCTGTCACCCAGGCTGGAGTGCAGTGGCGCAATCTCAGCTCTCTACAACCTCTGCCTCCTGGGTTCCAGCAATCCTTCCGCCTCGGCTTTCCGAATAGCTGGGAATGCAGGCGCTCGCCACCACGCCTGGCTAATATTTGTATTTTTAGTAGAGATGGGGTTTCACCATGTTGGCCAGGCTGGTCTCCAACTCCTGACGTCAGGTGATCTGCCCGACTCAGCCTCCCAAAGTGCTGGGATTACAGGCGTGAGCCACTGCGCCCAGCCTGTTGTATATATTTTAACCACTATTATCACAAATAATAATAATAATAAACCCAGGACCTCTGTCTTCCATTCCCATCTTTTGTTGACCCTTTCCCTCTTCCTTCACTTAGCCAATTTGAAATTATGAGTTTCTGTTGGGTTCGTTGGCTCACGCCTATAATCCCAGCACTTTAGGAGGCCAAGGCGGGCGAATCACCTGAGGTCAGGAGTTAGAGACCAGCCTGAAGAACATAGTGAAACCCCGTCTCCACAAAAACACAAAAACTAGCCAGGCATGATGGCACACCCCTGTAATCCCAACTACTCGGGAAGCTGAGGCAGGAGAATTGCTTGAACCCAGGAGGTGGAGGTTGCAGCGAGCCGAGATTGTGCCATCGCACCCCAGCCTGGGCAACAGAGTGAGACTCCATCTCAAAAAGAAAAAGAAAAAGAAAAAGAAATATGAGTTTCCAGGTATGATTCATTATGAAGTAACACAGGTCTCTTCCTCGGACTGTGGGCCCCATGAGGGCAGGGCTTTCTGTCTACCTCTTTCATTGTGGCATCCCCAGCACCACACTGAATAATCTTTTCACATGCTCAGAGAGGTTAGGTGACTTGCCTAATGTCACACAGCAATAAAAAACAGCTTCCCATTATGAAGCATTTTCTCGTTGCCAAGCACCTAACTCTTTGAATCCTCAGACTCAACCTTCAGAGGCGGGTTCCATTATTACTTCCCTTTTTTAATTTTTTTGAGACAGAGTCTCAGCCTGTCACCCAGGTTGAAGTGCAGTGGCACCATCTTGGCTCACTGCAACCTCTACCTCCTGGGTTCAAGTGATCCTCCCACCTCAGCCTCCCGAGTGGCTGGGATTCCAAGCATGCACCAACACGCCGGCTAATTTTTGTATTTTTAGTAGAGATGGGGGTCTCACGATGTTGGCCAGGCTGGTCTTGAACTCCTGACCTCAAGTAATGTGCCCACCTCGGGCTCCCAAAGTGCTGGGATTATAGGTGTGAGCCACTGTGCCTGGCCTATTTCCCTTTATTTATATTTTATTTTATTTTTTTAAGAGACAGGCTCTCTAAAACTCTGAACTCTTGAACTCCTGGGCTCAAACGATCCTCCCACCTCAGCCTCCCAAAATGCTGGGATGTCAGGCGCGAGCCACCTCACTTGGCCCTATGATTGCCATTTAATAGAGAAATGAAAAGGAGACTCAAATAGGGAAAGTGACTTGCCCAGGGTGACACAGCAAAGAAATGAGGGCCGGGCACGGTGGCTCACACCTGTAATCCCAGCACTTTGGGAGGTTGAGGCGGATGGATCACCTGAGGTCAGGAGTTCAAGACTAGCTTGGCAAACATGATGAAACCCTGTCTCTACTAATAATACAAAAAATTAGCCAGGCCTGGTGGCGGGCACCTGTAGTCCCATGAGAGGCTGAGGCAGGAGAATCATTTTGAACTGGGAGGTGGAGGTTACAGTGAGCCCAGATCGCGCCATTGCACTCCAGCCTAAGCGACAGAGCTAGACTCTGTCTCAAAAAGAAATAAAGAAATGAGGAGGGACACTAGAATTGAAGGGTTTCAGAGTATTAGGGGAGGGGGCAGACTCCTGGGGACTTTTCCTTTTTTTTTTTTTTTTTTTTTTGAGGCAGAGTCTCGCTCTGTCCCCCCCAGCTTGGAGTGCAGTCGGATCTTGGCTCACTGCAACCTCTGCCTTTCGGGTTCAAGCGATTCTCCTGCCTCAGCCTCCTGAGTATCAGGGACTACAGGCCCAGGCATCACCCCTGCCCCCCACCCCCCACCCCCCCGCAGCGCTAATTTTTTGTGTGTGCATTTTTAGTATAGACAGGGTTTCACCATGTTGGCCAGCCTTGACTCTTGGAAAGCAGCCTGGGATCTGAGCGGCCACCTCCAAAGCCTCAGTTTCCCCACATCGCCTCCCAGTACTCACTACTTTTGACTCTGGAAGTGTAAGTGGGAGGGGGCTCCCAGGTCCCCAAGAGGCTCCCATGAGCAGTTCAAGTCGCCGAAGGGCCCAACTCCGTGGCACTGCAGTGGCCCGGCGCTGCCTGGAGAGGGAGGCAGAGGGTCTCAGGGAAGGGGATCGAATTCCCCCCTTCTGCCTGCATACCCAGAACTTGGACTTCTGACAGTTGCAAGGTCGGGGGGCGCTTAGGGAAAAGAGCAGCCAGCAGGAAGGGGGGCGCTAGGCACCCCTCCCCGGGCTCCAGGCAAAACCCCCCTTTCCCCGTGCTCGCCACATCCTGTAACCACCCAGAGAACTCCCCCACCCCGCCCCGGGGCTCCGGTTCGACCTCGCTGCCGCCCATTCCCCAGTGTCGCAGGGTCCCTACCGCGGGAGGAGCAGAGTGTCGCCTGCACCTCCGCTGCTCGCTCTGCAAACGGCGTGGCTCACCCTGGAGCATCGGCGCCTTCGCGGGAGCGCAGCGGCTGCGCCCGGGACACGAGCTCCCTCCAGCACTCACCCTGGGGACGCGTCCGCTGGAAAAGCACCCACAACAGAGGCAGCAGCGCCAGCTTGGACAGCGGCCACGGCCGGAAAGGGGCGCCCCTGCCTCCCCGCATGGCGCCCCCCGCGCGCCCCGAGTCCGGCCTAGCCCTGCCGGGCCCGCGCGACCGCGTTGCTCGGCTCCCAGCTCTGGGTACAGCGCCGGAGGCGGCGACGGGAAGCTGAGCCACCCCTGCAGGCCGCCTCCGCACCTTGTGCTCCGGGTCCCCGCCCCTTCCCCGCGACGGAAAGTCCCTGGCTGGGGCTGCTGAGGGGGAGTGGAGAGGCGACCTGAGGCGTCTGGGGGTGGGGGACTCCGAGGGGGGGGACCACGTACGGCGCGCCCCCTGAAATCTTTCCCACGCCCAACACCCACCCACACCCACACGCACACACACTCTCTCTCCCAAAGGCTTGAAATTTTATTATTGGAGTTTGGGAAGATTCTAATGTGCCCAGAGCTCTCCTAGGGAAACCATCTGCCACCTTTACTGGGGTCCATGGCCTTGGAACTCTGGCAGGGGAGTTGGAGGGAAAGAGGCTGGAAGGCAAGGAAAAGAAAGGTGCAAAGGCCAGACTGAGACAGAGGCTTAATTTGAGCTGGCCAGGGGACAACGGCCATAGTTTGGACTGGGCAGGGGACAGGGGTCTCCGCGTGGCACGTCTAGGTAGGGTAGGGACCCAGTTGTAGCAGTGGAGTGTGTAAGCCAGGCAAACACATGGTTTGGGCTGGGGAGAGGTCAGGGGTCAGGATCAGGGGTCCCCACTTGGCCAGGTAGGGGCACAGCTTGCTCAGGGGACAGGGTCATGACAGGCTGGTCAAAGGGCAGGTGGGGTTGGGGGACTGTGCCTGAGCCCATAGTGCCTGGCCTCTATGACTTGCAGATGAATGAATGAATGTGAGGCTCGAAAGGCAGGTGCCCAGCCAGAAACCGGTCTAGTGGATGGCAGGACTGGGGCATTGGTCCTGGCGCCCATGGCTGCCCAGCCCTCGAACTAGCAGAGGCTGCTGATTTCATTTTTGCTACAGCCCCACTTGCAGCAGCTGCTGGAAAGGCCAGCCAGGACATCTCGGCTGCCCCGAAGAGCCCTGGGGGTTCCTTGCCAGCTGGGTTGCCCCCTGTAAAAGGCCTGGGGGGACTTGGTCAGGGTCAGCCACTCGCTGAGCCCCACAGCCTCATCCAGCTGGCTTGCCAGATGCTCTCCATCAGTGTCTGCATCCGGGAAGCTGTCTCCTGCAAAAGATGCGTAGAGTGAGTGTTCAGGGCTCAGCTGCCGCGGCACCCACAGTCCTGGCTCCTGGCCGGTCTAGCTCTGATCTTGTGGCAGAACCACAGACGACATAGTTCTGAGTTTTGATTCCATCCAGTCCTGGTGGAATCCAAGTCTGGCTGGATAGGCAGATTATCCAACCTTACTAAGCTTGACTTTCCTCTCCTGTCATTTATTTATGTAGTATTGTTTTTGGAGACGGAGTCTTACTCTGTCACCCAGGCTGGAGTGCAGTGGCGTGATCTGGGCTCACTGCAACCTCCACCTCCTGGGGTTGAAGTGATTCTCCTGCCTCAGCCTCCTGAGTAGCTGAGATTACAGGCATCTGCCACTAGGCCCAGCTGATTTTTGTATTTTTAGTAGAGACAGGGTTCACCATGTTGGCCAGGCTGGTCTCAACCTCCTGACCTCAAGTTATCCACCTGCCTCAGCCTCCCAAAGTGCTGGGATTACAGGTGTGAGCCACTGCAGCCGGCCTCCCTTACTCTTTATTAATTGAGGACCTGGTACATTTGGGAGCTCGGCTGGCTGAGCACGAATCCAGCCTCTCCAAGCTATACTTGTTAGGAAGTTAATTTACTTCTTGGAGCCTCAGTTTTCTTTTCTGCAAAGTGGAAAAAAATAATTACTCCAAACTTCTCAAGTTTTATAAGAAGTAAATGAGTTAATATCCATTTTTTAAAAAAACAGAACAATGAGGCATGACAAGCACTCAAAAATGATTGTTTAGACCAGGCACTGTGGCTCACACTTGTAATCCCAGCACTTCAGGCCCCCAGGCAGGAGAATCACTAGAGCCAAGAGTTCAAGAACGGCCTGGGCAACACAGCACTACCCTGTCTCTACAAATAATCAAAAGTTGGACTTGGTGGCGCAAGCCTGTAGTCCCAGCTACTCAGGAGGCTGAAGCAGGAGAATTGCTTGAGCCCAAGAGGTCGAGGCTATGAGGCTGCAGTGAGCTGTGATCACACCACTGGACTCCAGCCTGGGCAACAGAGCAAGGCTCTGTCTAAAAAAAAAAAAAGAAGATAATTATAATTTATTGAGCACTTACTGTGTGTCAAACAACATTTTAAGTGTTTTAGCAGGTTAATTTCTTTGTTCCTCTCAATGAAACCAGATGAGGTGGGTGCAGTTATTATCACCCCCATTTTCCAGAGGAGACCACGAAGGCAGGACTTAGTAAAGAATTTGAATGGCCAGGTACAGTGGCTCTTGCCTGTAATCGCAGCACTTTAGGAAGCTGAGGTCAGCAGTTTGGATCACCTGAGGTCAGGAGTTCGACACCAGCCTGGCCAACATGGTGAAACACCATCTCTACTAAAAATACAAAAATTATCAGGGTGTGGTGGCACAAGCCTGTAATCCAAGCTACTTGGGAGGCTGAGGCACGAGAACCGCTTGAACCCAGGAGACGGAGGTTACAGTGAGCCGAGATCGCACCACTGCACTCCAGCCTGGGTGATAGAGTGAGACTGTCTCAAAAAAAAAAAAATTGCATACGAACACATAGCTATTATGTTGTAGAGCTACTATCTGAATCCAAGTGGTGTGTCTGCTAGGTCCACGCTGTTTCCTATCCTCCTTCTCACTGTCATGAATATCTATCCATTTGCCAGGCTCCTGCCCCTCACGAAGCTAGGTCTCCTCTTCTCCTGGCTCTCCTGATACCTCCCAGACTGTGCCTCTGCCCTGCTTAGACTCTGCCCTAATCTGCTCTGACTTAGTCATACTACTTAATCCTGCAAGGTTCAGGAACTGTGTCTCCCATTCAAAGATACACTCAGAGACTCTAATCTCAGCACTTAGGGAGGCCAAGGTGGAAGGATCACTTGTGCCCAGGAGTTCGAGACCAGCCTAGGCAACATAGTGAGACCCCCTGTTTCTTTTTTTTTTTTTCTTTTTCTTTTATTTTCTTTTTGAGACAGAGTCTTGCTCTGTCACCAGGCTGGAGTGCAGTGGCATGATCTCGGCTCACTGCAACCTCTGCCTCCCTGGTTCAAAGGATTCTCCTGCCTCAGCCTCTTGAGTAGCTGGGACTACAGGTGCCCGCCACCATGCCCAGCTAATTTTTGTATTTTTAGTAGAGACGAGGTTTCATCATGTTGGCCAGGATGGTCTCGATCTTTTCACCTTGTGATCCACCCGCCTCGGCCTCCCAAAGTGCTAGGATTACAGGTATGAGCCACCGCACCCCACCTTGAGACCCCTGTTTCTACAAAAAAAAAAAAATCTAAAAACTATCCAGGTGTGGTGTCAGGTGCCTGTGGTCTCTGCTACTCTGGAGGCTGAGGCAGGAGGATCACTTGAGCCTGAGAGGTCAAGGCTACAGTGAGCAGTGATTGGGCCACTGCATTCCAGCTTGGGCAATAAGAGTGAGATCACATCTCAAAAAAAAAAAAAAAAAGACACTCAGAGATGGGAGGAAAAACCAACTTGTGGGGAGGGTCACACATTAGGTGGCAAAATCCGGCTATGTGTATACCACACGCTGCACATGACCTGCTGGAAAGGGCTGGAAACACTTGAGTGTTGTCCTTGTGAATGACGCTCTCCCCACCCTCACCTCTGGTGCATACAAGTAGCAGCTTTGCTTTGCACAGGGCTTGGTTGGCACCAAGCAGGAGCTCAGAAAGGAGTAGACCGTCCTCTGACTTACAGCCCTCATGCATGGCTTGCAACCTCCCATCCCAGCTCTGCTAACTCCTGAGCCCTTGTTTCAAGGCTGGGCAGGTGTCCCTAGCTGGATGTGGCAGGGCGGGGACCCTCCTCCTCCAGTAACCTCCTCTCATCTCTGTCCTAAGCTCCTGGGACCCATCCAGGCACCCGTTCCCCGCCTACATCCTCTTTTCTTCCAGCCTCACCCATAGCTTCACGGGCCAGGATGTCCGATCGCCTCCACCGGGAGCCCCCGCAGGTGAAGATGACTGCTCGGATGAACTCTCGGCCGCAGAGCTTCACTCCGTAAGGCGCTGCCCGGGCCTCGGCCCCCGGCCACAGCTCCCCGGTCAGCACCCACACTGCCAGGAGCAGCGGCAGCCTGTACCTGGCCATGCTGGACAGAGACGCCTTGGATTCGAGAGCGGGCCAGTGTCTCCGCTGCCTCCTGGCCCCCCATTTATACATCGTGGCTCCCCCCAACTCTGCCTGAAGAAAGCTGAGTGCCTCCCTTATCTTTCCCAGCAGAGGGGAGACAGGCACGGCCCCCGCAACCCGACCTTTCTCATGTCCCCAGCGAAGTGATAACCTTTCTCAAGGGACAGGGTGATGTGGCCCAGCTCGTTGTCATCATCATCGACAGAGAGGCGAGAAGGCTTTGATTCTGCAGAGACCAGAAACGCATAATCCCGACGGGCCGGGTGAGACGACACAGACGCCCGCAATGTTAGGATCCTGGACCTCTTCAAAGGTAATAATAACAACAATAACAGTGAATATTGCGCTGTGGGGCCAGGCACACTGCTCTGAGCATTTTATTTATTTATTTATTTATTTATTTATTTATTTATTGTTTTTTTGAGACAGAGTCTCGCTCTGTCTTCCAGGCTGGAGTACAATGGCGCGATCTCGGCTCACTGCAACCTCCACCTCCCAGGTTCAAGCCATTCTCCTGTCTCAGCCTCCCCAGTAGCTGGGATTATAGGCGTGTGCCACCATACCCGGCTAATTTTTTGTATTTTTAGTAGACATGAGGTTTCACCATGCTGGCCAGGCTGGTCTCAAACTCCTGACCTCTGGATCCGCCCACCTCGGCCTCCCAAGTACTGGAATTCCAGGCGTGAGCTACCTACCGCACCCAGCCTATTTGTTTTTGAGACAGAGTCTCGCTCTGTCACCCAGGTTAGAGTACACTCCCAATGGCATGATCTCAGGTCACTGCAACCTCTGCCTCCCAGGTTCAAGCAATTCTCCTGCCTCAGCCTCCCAAGTAGCTGGGATTACAGGAACCTACCACACACCTGGTTAATTTTTGTATTTTTAGTAGAGACAGAGTTTCATCATATCGGCCAGGCTGGTCTCAAACTCCTGACCTCGGGTGATCTGCCCGCCTTGGCCTCCCAAAGTGCTTGGATTACAGATGTGAGCCACCATGCCCAGATGCTCAAAGCATTTTATGTCTGTGTAATGACTTTAATTCTCCCAAAAACCCAAGGCAATGGTTCTCAAATGTGAATGAGTTTCAGAACCTTCAGATGGGCTTGTTAAAATGGAGATCAGGCTGGGCGCAGTGGCTCACACCTGTAATCCCAGCTTTGGGAGGCCGAGGCAGGTGAATCACCTGAGGTCAGGAGTTCGAGACCAGCCTGGCCAACATGGTGAACACGCATCCATCTCTACTAAAAATACAAAAGATTAGCCAGGTGTGTGGCTCATGTTTGTGTCTGTAGTCTCAGCTCTTTGGGAGGCTGAGGCACAAGAATTGCTTGAATTTGGGAGGTGGAGATTGCAGTGAGCTTAGATGGCGCCACTGCACTTCAGCCTGGGCCACCTCGTCCAACCCAGAAACCACACTTTTAAGAGCACCGGGTTATGAAATCAGGACTAAGATGATTCCCATATTACGAATGAGGAAATGGAGGTGCTGAAAGTGGGCCTGAGGCAGCAGATCCCAACTTTTGTGTGTGTGTGTGGGGGGAAACAGAGTTTCGCTCGTTTCCCAGGCTGGAGTGCAATGGCACAATCTTGGCTCACGGCAACCTCTGCCTCCTGGGTTCAAGTGATTCTCCTGCCTCAGCCTCCTGAGTAGCTGGGATTACAGGCATGTGCCACCATGCCAGGCTAATTTTGTATTTTAGTAGAGATGGGGTTTCTCCATGTTGGTCAGGCTGGTCTCAAACTCCTGACCTCAGGTGATCCACCCGCCTTAGCCTCGGCCTCCCAAAGAACTGGGATTATAAGCGTGAGCCACCGTGCCTGGCCGATCCCAACATTCTTGACACCAGAAACCAGTTTTGTGGAAGACAATTTTTCCACGGATGGAGTGGGGACGGGGGATGGTTTCGGGATGATTCAAGCACATCACATTTATTGTACACTCTGTTTCTATTATCATTATACTGTAATTGTATACTGAAATAACCACACAACTCACCATAATGTAAAATTAATGGGAGTGACCAGGCACAGTGGCTCACGCCTGTAATCTCAGCACTTTGGGATGGCCGAGGCGGGCAGATCGATTGAGGTCAGAAGTTCAAGACCAGACTGGCCAATGTGGTGAAACCCCGTCTCTGCTAATAGTACAAAAATTAGCCAGGCATAGTGGCACACGCCTGTAATGCCAGTTACTAGGGAGGCTGAGGCGGGAGTATCACTTGAACCAGGAGGCGGAGGTTACAGAGAGCAGAGATCGCGCCTCTGCACTCCTGCCTGGCGACAGAGTGAGACTCCATCTCAAAAAAAAAAAAAGAAAGGAAAAAGAAAAAAAAAGACTACACAGAATTAACCACGTTAAATTGCACAACTCAATAGCGGTTAGTACATTCACAGTGTTGTGCAACCACCATCTCTATCTGGTGCCAAAACATTGTTATCACTCCTAAGGAGACCCATACCCAGAAAACAGTCGCACCCCATTCCTCCCCTCCCCAGCCCCTGGCAACTAGTAATGTACTTTCCGTCTCTGGATTTGCCTTTTCTGGACATTTGACGTAAGTAGAGTCACGTACGTGTCTGGCTCCTCTCACTCAGCATTATATTTTTGAGGTTTTTCCACATCATGGCATGGAGTAGTGCTTCCGACCTTTTTTTTTGAGATGGAGTCTCGCTCTGTCACCCAGGCTGGAGTGCAATGGCGCGATCTTGGCTCGCTGCCACCTCCGTCTCCTGGGTTCAAGCAATTCTCTGCCTCAGCCTCCCAAGAAGCTGGGATTGCTGGCGCCTGCCACCACGCACGGCTAATTTTTGTTTTTTTAGTAGATATGTGGTTTCACCATCTTGGCCAGATAGGTCTTGAGTTCCTGACCTCGTGATTCACCCACCTCAACCTTCCAAAGTGCTAGGATTATAGGCGTGAGCCACCGCGCCCATTACAACCTCCGCCTCCTGGGTTCAAGCGATTCCCATGCCTCAGCCTCCTGAGTAGCTGGGATTACAGGCAACCACCACCATGCCCGGATAATTTTTGTATTTTTAGTAGGGACAGGGTTTCACCATGTTGGCCAGGCTGGTCTTGAACTCCTGGCCTCAAGGGATCCACCTGTCCCAGCCTCCCAAAGCGCTGGGATTACAGGTGTGAGCATGGCACCTGGCCTCCTTTATTTTTGTGTCTCAATAATGTTCCATCATATGGCTGAAACGTGTTTTTTCATCTGCGCGTTGACACTTGGGTTGTTTGTACCTTTTGGCTATTGTGAATAATGATGCTATGAACATGTGTGTATATATAGTATTAAAATGGTTTATTTTATTTTATTTTATTATTTTTTGGAGACAGAGTCTCTCTCTGTCACCCACGCTGGAGTGCAGTGGTGCAATATTGGTTGACTGCAACCTCCGCCTCCTGGATTCAAGCCATTCTCCTGCCTCAGCCTCTGGAGTAGCTGGGACTACAGGTGCCCACCATCATACCCGGCTAATTTTTGTATTTTTAGTAGAGACGGGGTTTCTCCATGCTGGCCAGGCTGGTCTCAAACTTTGGACCCCAAGTGATCTGCCCGCCTCAGCCTCCCAAAGTGCTGGGATTACAGGCACAAGCCACTATGCCTCGACTTTTTTCTTTTTTTTTTAAGATGGAATCTCACTCCGTCACCCAGGCCAGAGTGCAGTGGCTCAATCTATCTCAGCTCACTGCAACCTCTGCCTCCTAGGTTCAAACAATTCTCCTGCTTCAGCCTCCCGAGTAGTTGGGATTATAGGCACCCGCCACCATGCCTGGCTAATTTTTATATTTTTAGTAGAGACAGGGTTTCACCCTGTTGACCAGGCTGGTCTCGAACTGCTGACCTCAAGTGATCTGCCTGCCTTGGCCTCCCAAAGTGCTGGGATTACAGGTGTGAGCCACTTCGGCCCGCCTTTTCTTTTTTTAAAGATGAGGCCTGACTATGTTGCCCAGGCTGATCTCGAACTCCTGAGCTCAAGTAATCCTTCCACTTTGGCCTCCCAGAGATTACAAGCATGAGCCACCAGGCCTGGCTCTATTGTCAATTTCACCTTGACTTAAAACATGGCAAAAACAAGGACTCTGGTAAGAGGGGCTGACTTGGCTTCCAATTCCAACTCTTCCTCTTTCCTGCTGTGTGACCTTGACCAAGTCACTTAACCCCTCTGTGCCTTGGTTTCCTCACTTGCAAAATGGGAAGGATTTAATGAGTGAGTCAAATTTTTACAATCTCCGGCATGAAAAAAGTGCTGTTTAAATGTTATTTCTACTGGATACGTTCCCTTTGGATTAGAATTTTATCTCTTTGTCCTTTTCTGTGTCACAAACTCCTGGCCCCAGTGGGCTGCTGTGGATGTCACGGGTCAAGGGCAGCGTTCTGGAGGCAGAGATTACCTCTGATTGTACTGCATCTAAAGGGCTGATGAATAATACTCTCTTCCTCCTGAACCTCCTGTAGGGAGATACCCTCCTGCCCTTTTCTCCTGCATCCCCAGCACCTGGCCTGAGGGCTGGGGAAAAACAGACATTCAGGAAACATCTGCTGCCTGCCTGACTCAGCTGACGGGCCCCAAACCAGATGCCTCTTTTTTTTCCTTTTGACACAGGGTCTCACTCTGTCACTCAGGCTGGAGTGCAGTGGCCCGATCTTGGCTCACCGCAGCCTCCGTCTCCAGGATTCAAGCTATTCATGTGCCCTAGCCTCATGAGCAGCTACGATTACAGGCGTGCACTACCATGCCTGGTTCATTTTTGTATTTTTAGCTAGCATTACAGGTGTGAGTCTCTGCACCCAGCCCAGAGCCTCTTTTGTGTCTCACATAGAATCAGAGTTTTGGGCCTGACATAGCTGGGTTCAAATCTCTGTTCCTGTGTGTCCTTGGGCAAGACCCTAGCCTCTCTGAGTTAGTTGTGAAGATGGAGATGGTATGTATACCTGCTTCACGAGGCTCTTAGGGACTTTGGTGAAATTCTATAAAGTCCTAAGCATTCTTCTTAGCACTCAAGTCAGTGGCGTATGTAAAATGGTGATCTGCAGAAATCTGTGTCCACATACTAAACCCCGAGAACTATGAATGTGATCTCACTAGGAAAAAGTCTTTGAAGCTGAACTTGGTGGCTGATGTCTGTAATCCCAGCACTTTGGAGACTGAGGCAGGAGGGTTGCTTGAGCCCAGGAATTCAAGACCTGTCCGGAGGCCAGGCGCGGTGGCTCACGCTTGTACCCCTAGCACTTTGGGAGGCTGAGGCAGGTGGATCACCTGAGGTCGGGAGTTCGAGACCAGCCTGGCCAACATGGAGAAACCCTGTCTCTACTAAAATCACAAAATTAGCCAGGCGTGGTGGCGCATGCCTGTAATCCCAGCCACTCGGGAGGCTGAGGCAGCAGAATCACCTGAACCTGGGAGGCGGAGGTTGCGGTGAGCGGAGATCACACCACTGCACTCCAGACCGGACAACAAAAGCAAAACTCCTTCTCAAAAAAAAAAAGCACAATGACTCACGCCTATAATCCTAGGACTTTGAGAGGCTAATGCAGGCAGATTGCTTGAGGTCAGGAGTTTTAAGACCAACCTGGGCAACATGGTGAAGCCCTGTCTCTGCAAAAAATACAAAACTTAGCTGGGCGTGGTGGTATATACCTGTGGTTTCAGCTACTTTGGGAGGCAGAGGCAGGAGGATCACCTGAGCCCAGGAGGTCAAGGATGCGATGAGCTGGGATAGCACTACTGCACTTCAGCCCGGGTGACAGAGTAAGACCCTGTCTAAAAAAATAATAAAAAAACAAAAAAACTGAGACCTGCCTGGGCCACTGGGCCACATACTTCGACCTTGTTTCTAAAAAAAAAAACAAACCAAAAAAAAAAACAAAAAAACACCCTTTTTTTTTAAGAAGGAGTTTCACTCCTGTTGCCCAGGCTGGAGTGCAATGGTGTGATCTCGGCTCACCGCAACCTCCGCCTCCCGGGTTCAGGTGATTCTCCTGCCTCAGTCTCCCAAGTAGCTGGGATTACAGGCATGCACCACCACGCCCGGCTAGTTTTGTATTTTTAGTAGAGATAGGCTTTCTCCATGTTGGCCAGGCTGGTCTCGAACTCCCGACCTCAGGTGACCCACTTGCGTTGGCCTCCCAAAGTTCTGGGATTACAGGTGTGAGCCACTGCACCCGCCTGCATCCTTGCTATTTTTTATTTTTTCACAGCTGCATAGCATGCCGTGGTGTGAATGCTCTGTAGTTGTTAATTTCACCCTCAGAGATGGACATTTTTTCCATCTGTTTGTTCTTAGGCTGACATCACCATACGGAACCTCGTACAAACATCATTTTACACATATGCAAGTGTCTCTGTGGATAAACTCCCCAAAGTGGGATTTCTGACTCAAAGACTAGGTGCATTTGTAATTTTTACACGTATTGCCAAATACTCCCCCTCAGGCGTGAGAGCAAGTCACACTCCCTCTAGCAATGGGTAAGAGTTCTGTTGTCCTACAGCCGTATCAACAGACTGTGTTATCGAACTCTGATTTCTTGCCAACATGACAGGTGAAAATAGTATCTCAGAGTAGAGAAAATTTGCATTTTCCTGACCACAAGAGAGGCAGAGCAAAGTCCCATGTGTTTAAGAATCATTAGGAGAATCATTAGTTTCCTCTTTACTCTCAGGTAACCTCCCTTGTCTATTATACTTTTGGATTATTGATTTTTTTCTTTTTTTCTTTAAGACAGTGTTTCACTCTTGTCTACAGCCATACCACCCTGAATGTTCCCGATCTCATCTGATCTTGGAAGCTAAGCAGGGTCGGGCCTGGTTGGTACTTGGATGGGAGACCATGTGGGAATACCGGGTGCTGTAGGCTTAAAAAAAGGTTTTTTTTAAAGAAAAAAAAAAAGAATAAAAGACAGCGTTTTACTCTTGTTGCCCAGGTTGGAGTGCAATGGCATGATCTCAGCTCACATGCAATGGCATGATCTCACTCCACCTCCCAGGTTCAAGCGATTCTCCTGCCTCAGCCTCCCAAGTAGCTGGGACTACAGGCATGTGCCACCACACCGGGAAATTTTTGCATTTTTAGTGGAGACAAGGTTTCGTCATGTTGGCCAGGCTGGTCTCCTGACCTCAGGTGATCCACCTGCCTCAGTCTCCCAAAGCGCTGGGATTACAGGCAGGAGCCACCATGCCTGACTCTTTTTTGTTAATTTTTAATTTTTTTTTGAGATGGAGTCTTGCTCTGTTGTTCAGGCTGGAGTGCAGTGATGCAATCTTGGGCCTCTGCAACCTCCACCTCCTGGGTTCAAGCCATTCTCATGCCTCAGCCTCCCGAGTAGCTGAGATTACAGGCACTCACCACCACGCCCGGGTAGTTTTTTACATTTTTAGTAGAGACAGGCTTTCGTCATGTTGGCCAGGCTGGCGTGGAACTCCTGACCTCGGCCTCCTGAAGTGCTGGGATTACAGGTGTGAGCCACTGTGCCTGGCCCTTCTTCTTATTTTTTATTTATTTATTTTTTTTGAGACGGAGTTTCGCTCTTGTTACCCAGGCTGGAGTGCAATGGCGCGATCTCAGCTCACCACAACCTCTGCCTCCTGGGTTCAGGCAATTCTCCTGCCTCAGCCTCCCGAGTAGCTGGGATTACAGGCACGCGCCACCATGCCCAGCTAATTTTTTGTATTTTAGTAGAGACGGGGTTTCACCATGTTGACCAGGATGGTCTCGATCTCTTGACCTCGTGATCCACCCGCCTCGGCCTCCCAAAGTGCTGGGATTACAGGCTTGAGCCACTGCGCCCGGCCTCCTTCTTCTTTTTTAGTTTTTTTTTTTTTTTTTTTTTTTTGAGATGGAGTCTCATTCTGTTGTCCAGGCTGGAGTGCAATGGCGCAATCTTGGCTCACTGCAACTTCTGCCTCCTGGGTTTAAGCCATTCTCCTGTCTCAGCCTCCTGAGTGGCTGAGATTACAGGCACCCACCACCACACCTGGCTAATTTTTGCATTTTCAGTAGAGACAGGGTTTGGTCATGTTGACCAGGGCGGTCTGGAACTCCTGACCTCAAGTGATCCACCTGCCTCGGCCTCCTGAAGTGCTGGGATTACAGGAGTGAGCCACTGTGCCCAGCCATGGTTTTTTTTTTTAACTTAAATTTTTATCTTTTAATTCCAGGAACATTTTCGGTGCTCATAACTGGAGGTTATGTGCGGAGGATGCTACTAGCATCTGGTAGGCGGAAGCCAGGGTTGCTGCTCAACAACCTACGAAACGCAGGACAGTCCCTACTGCAAAGAATGGTTTCACCCCTAATATCAACGGTGCCACTTGTCCTAGAACAGTCACCGTTCCTTTTTTTTTTTTTTTTTTAGACAGAGTCTTGCTCTGTCGCCAGGTGCCACGCTGGAGTGCAGTGGCACAATCTCGGCTCACTGCAACCTCCGCCTCCTGGGTTCAAGGAATTCTCCTGCCTCAGCCTCCCTAGTAGCTGAGATTACAGGTGCCCACCACCACAGCCAGCTAATTTTTGTGTTTTTAGTGGAGACGGGGTTTCACCATGTTGGTCAGGCTGGTTTCGAACTCCTGACCTCATGTGACCCACCAGCCTTGGCCTCCTAAAGTGCTGGGATTACAGGACTAAGCCACCGCAACCAAGTCTCACACCGTTGTCCAGATGCCCAGGTGGCAGTGCAGTGTCGTGATCTCAGCTCACTGCAGCCTCCGCCTCCTGGGTTCAAGCCATTCTCCTGCCTCAGCCTCTTAAGTAGCTGGGTTTACAGGTGCCCACCACCACACCTGGCTAATTTTTGTA
Organism: Aotus nancymaae; assembly: GCF_030222135.1. Taxonomy (NCBI): domain Eukaryota; kingdom Metazoa; phylum Chordata; class Mammalia; order Primates; family Aotidae; genus Aotus; species Aotus nancymaae. The sequence continues at coordinate 31,133,380 of NW_026988441.1, forward strand.
TTTTTAGTAGAGACGGGGTTTCATCATGTTGCCCAGACTGCCCTCGAATCCCTGATCTCCGGTGATCCACTCACCTTGGCCTCACAAAGTGTTGGGATTACAGTGGTGTACCACAACGCTGAGCTAATTTTTGTATTTTAGATAGAGACAGGGTTTCACCATGTTGGCCAGCTGGTCTCAAACTCCCAACCTGAGGTGATCCGCCTACCTTGTTCTTTCAAAGTGCTAGGATTACAGGCATGAGCCAGCACACCTGGCCTGAAATTATTTATTTGGACTTTTTTCCATTACTTTTTTTTGTGTGTGAAGATGGAGTTTAACTATGTTGCCCAGGCTGGTCTTGAACACCTGGGTTCAAGTGATCCTCCTACCGTGGTCTCCCTAAGTGCTGGGATTACAAGCATGAGCCACCAATCATGGCCTATTTGGGTTTTTCTTTAAAATTTTTTTTCATAGGTTATGGGAACAGGTGGAGTTTGGTTATATGAGCAAGTTTATAGAAGTGATTTGTGAGATTTTGGTGCACCCATCACCCAAGCAATATACACTGCAGCCTATTTGTATACTTTTTTTTTTTTTTTTGAGATGGAGTTTTGCTCTTATTGCCCAGGCTGGAGTGCAATGTTGCGATCCTGGCTCACTGCAACCTCTACCACCTGGGTTCCAGCGATTCTCCTGCCTCAGCCTCCCAAGTAGCTGGGATTACAGGCATGTGCCACCACGCCTGGCTAATTTTGTATTTTTAGTAGAGACCGGGTTTCACCATGGGTTGGCCAGGCTGGTCTCGAAGTCCTGACCTCAGGTGATCCACCCGCCTCAGCCTCTCAAAGTGCTGGGATTACAGCTGTGAGCCATCATGCCTGGCTGCAAAAGCTCTTTAGTTTAATTAAGTCTCAGCAATTTATTTTTGTTTTTATTTTTTTTTAAATTTTTAATATTTTTAAATTTATGGAACGCTTCACAAATTTGTGTGTCATCCTCGCACAGGGGCCACGCTAATCGTTCCAATTTTAGTATATGTGCTGCCGAAGCGAGCGCTATTTTTGTTTTTATTGCATTTGCTTTTGGGATTTCCGTCATGAAATCCTTGCCTAAACCATGTCTAGAAGGGTTTTTCCAATGTTATCTTCCAGAATTTTTACAGTTTCCGGTCTTAGATTTAAGTCCTTAACCCATCTTGAGTTGATTTTTGTATAAGGTAAGGGATGAGGATCCAGTTTCATTCTCCTACATGTGGCTAGCCAATTATCCCAGCACCACCTGTTGAAAAGGGTGTCCTTTCCTCACTTTATGTTTTTGTTTGCTTTGTCGAAGATCAGTTGGCTGTAAGTATTTGGGGTTGGCCGGGCGTGATGACTCATGCCCGTAATCCCAATTCTTTGGGAAGCCGAGGCGGTCGGGAGTTTGAGACCAGCCTGACCAACATGGAGAAACCCCGTCTCTACTAAAAATACAAAAGTAGCTAGGCATGGTGGCGCATGCCTGTAATCCCAGCTGCTCAAGAGGCTGAGGTAGGAGAATCACTTGAACCCAGGAGGAAGAGGTTGCCGTGAGCCAAGATTGTGCCATTGCACTCCAGCCTGCATAACAAGAGCAAAACTCCGTTTCCAAAAAAAAAAAAATGTTGGGATCTGCTGCCTCAGGCCACCTTTCAACGCCTCCATTTCCTCATTTGTAATATGGGAATCATCTTGGTCCTGATCTCATAACCCCGTACTCTTAAGAATGTGGTTTCTGGGCTAGACGAGGTGACCCAGGCTGGAGTGCAACGGCACGATCTCGGCTCACAGCAACCTCTGCCTCCCAGGTTCAAGTGATTCTCCTGCCTCAGCCTCCCGAGTAGTTCGGATTACAGGCACCCGCCACTGTGCCCAGCTAAGTTTTGTATTTTCACCATGTTGGTCAGGCTAATCTCGAACTCCTGACCCCAGGTGATCCACCCACCTCAGCCTCCCAAAGTGCTGGGATTACAGGCTTTAGCCACCATGCCTAGCCTATGTGCCTATTTTTATACCATTACCAGAGCACACCTATTTCAATGTTTGATTTGCAGTTGGTTGAATCCTCCAACGTGTAACTTGTGGATACAGGGAGGACCAACTATATACGGTACAAGCTGCACCAGAGAAAAATATAGAACATTTCAGCCTCCACCCTGCATTTCCAGCCACAAAGTCTTATAACGATTTTTTATTTATTTATTTATTTTTTAAGGAAGAGTTTTGATCTGTTGCCCAGGCTAGAGTTCAGTGGCGCAATCTCTGCTCACTGCAACCTCTGCCTCCCAGGTTCAAGCCATTCTCTTGCCTCAGCCTCCGGAGTAGCTGGGATTATAGGTGTGCGCCATCACGCCCAAAGTGCTGGGATTACAGGTGTGAGCTGTTGTGCCCAGCTGAATATTTTTAATGGAAGACATGGTCTCCGTGCTTGATCCAGCCACTTCTGGGCGTTGGAGAAATGGGTAGGAGGTGGAGAAAGGGCTTCTAGCTTCCCTCCCAACAATGAAGACCCCGTGGCTGGTCCTGGGACTCTACTGTGACTTGTACTGCCAGCTGGGATTCATTCTTGGGCACTGCCTGCCTGTAAGTCTCATTAATTCTTGGAGGTACTTCTCAGAGCTGGGGCTCAGCTGGTATTTCCAGGCCGACTGGAGCTGCTGCTGTTTCTCTTCTCCTATCCAGAGTCACACCCGGGTCAGCGGAAAGTCCCATGAAAAGAGATGGGTGGCCCGGGTTCTGCCTCCTCCAGCTTCATGATCCTGGGGTGAAGATGTTACAGGAAAGCTGTCCCGATCCAGACTCCAAAGAAAGAATTCAGGGCGAGTCCGTAAAGTGGAAGCAAATTTATAGGAAAGTAAAGGAATAGCCGGGCGCTGTGGCTCACGCCTGTAATCCCAGAATTTTGGGAGGCCGAGGTAGATGGATCACGAGGTTAAGAGATAAGAGACCATCCTGGCCAACATGGCAACACCGTGTCTCGTTGGGCGTGGTAGTGTACGCCTGTAGTCTGGGCTACTTGGGAGGCTGAGGCAGGAGAATTTCTTCAACCCGAGAGGCCAAGATCGTGCCACTGCATTCCACCCTGGTGACAGAGCAAGACTCTGTCTCAAAAAAAAAAAAAAAAAAAAGTAATGGAACAAAAGAATGGCTACTACATAGACAGAGGAGCCTCAAGGGCTGCTGGTTGCCCATGTTTACGGTTATTTTTATTTTTGAGACAGAGTCTCTGTGTTGCCCAGGCTGGAGTGCGGTGACGCGATCTCAGCTCACTGCAACCAATGAGCCTCCTGGGTTCAAGTAATTCTGCCTCAGCCTCCCAAGTAGCTGACATTACAGGGGCCTGCCACCATGCTTGGCTAATGTTTGTTTTTGTTTGTTTGTTTTGTTTTTTTATAGAGACTGGGTTTCACCATGTTGGCCAGGATGGTCTTGATCTCTTGACCTCCTCATCTGCCCACCTCGGCCTCCCAAAGTGCTGGATTATAGGCGTGAGCCACCGCACCCACCCTAATGTTTGTATTTTTAGTAGAGATGGGCTTTCACCATATTGGCCATGCTGGTCTGGAACTCCTGACCTCAGGCAATCCGCCCACCTCGGCCTCCCAAAGTCCTGGGATTACAGGCGTGAGCCACTGCCCCCGGCAAGGTCTTTATTTATTTATTTTTTTAAAGACAGGGTTTCACCACGTTGGTCAGGTCTTGAACTCCCGACCTCAGGTGATCCGCCCGCCTTGGCCTCCAAAGTGCTTGGATTACAGGCGTGAGCCACCACGCCTGGTCTCTCTTTATTTTTTTGGAAACAGAGTCTCGCTCTGTCGACCAGGCTGGAGTGCAGTGGCCAATCTCTGCTCACTGCAACCTCCACCTCCCGGGTTCAAGAGATCCTCCTACCTCAACCTCCGGAGTAGCTGGGATTACAGGTGTGCACCACCATGCCCAGCTAATTTTTGTAGAGACAGGTGTCTTGGTATGTTGCCAAGACTGATCTTGAAGTCATTGGCTTAAGCAATCCTCCTAGCTTGGCCTCCCAAAGTGCTGGGATTACAGCTGTGAGCCACCATAAATGAAGTCACCTTTCTTCACTTTTACAGCCCAGAGCCTTACACTGAGGAAATATAATGTTGATTGGACTAGGAAATAAACTCAGAGAGGTGTAGTCACTTTCTGAATGCCACACAGCAGGGCTGGCATTAGACTTCAGGGTTCTCTGAGTCTTTTTCTTTTCCCCTTCTTGTTCTAGGCCTTCCTGGGATGAGAGTGCAAAATTTAAGAGAAGGCCAAAGAGCTCAGTCATAAGATAATTGATATTTAAATTAAATTAAAAAGTTAAAACCTAAAAATATAAAAACTAAAAAAAAAGACCAAAATATTAAAAAGAAACATTTTTTTTAAACACAAGATCAGACCCTGAGCTTGCATGAGGTATCTGACCTTAATCCATGTGTTGGCGGATCCTGTCTTTATTTAAAATTGTGGTGTTTTGTTCATCATATTTTTTCCCATTAATTTGGATGTTTAACAAATACTTTATTAGATTATTATTTATCTTGATGACTGAGTTTCTGCGCCCAAGATGCTCTCCCTAGTCCGGACCCTGTTTCTGTCTCTTCTCCTGCAGCACCGGGACAATCCCTTGGGGAAACTGAGGCAAGGAGGAGCGTATGTGTGGGAGGATGGTGGCTGGGGCTGTGGGGAGCTCTCCTGGGCAGATCGAGCTCCCTGGGCTGCGCCAGGCGCTGACCTTTGCTTATCTACCGCGTTTGAAGCTGCTAATGAAGTCTCCCGCCTTGCAGAGACCTTTCCCAGGGCGGGCACACTGCCTGCAGGGCAGAGATAGCGGCGGTCACCCTGGCAGCGGTGACCTTTTCCGGCTGGAGGGAAACGGGAGGCGGTAAAGGGCACGGCGGCTGCGACGTCTGGCCGGTCTGGGCGGCGGGGGATTTCGCTCCAGGGGGTGGGAGCTGGAATCGAACCCCGCCCCAGCCTCTCGCGTCCATCCAACCCAGGCCGGACCATGGGCAGTAAGGGCGGGGTGTGTGTTGGGGGGGGGGCGGAAGAGCGCCCAGTGACGTCATCGAACCCCAAGCCCGGCCTTCCCCGTGACGTCACAGAGGGGCTGCGCTGCGTCACCTCATTCCTCCCCTGACGTCTGCGCTAGAGGCCAGAAACTGGCCCACCGACAGAGAGAGAAGTCTGGAGGGGAGACTTCCTTTGTCGCCTTCTTAATTTGGTAAGACATGTAAAGTATACATAGGAGCAGACTACAACTCCCAATCGGCCTTGCGTGCCGAGCATGCGCACGGCCTCCTGCCAGAGAGCGCGGCAAACCTTTGGTAGATTGACGTTCCTTTAGTCGAACCAGGAGGCCGGTTTTCTCAGTGGCAAACCAATCCCGTCCTCACAAATCCCACCCCTTTGGTCTTAGCCTGCGGCTTCCCTGCGGGAGTGACGGGCCCCGCTGCCTTTGAGGGTTCAGTTTCTTTTGATGGACATTCATATTGATGAATGAAATCGCCAGGAAGTCGAGAGGGTGTTGAAAAGCGTACCTCGCGACCAATAGTTTAGCGGTAAGGGTTGGCGCCGTCCAATCACTTCTCCCGGCACCGCCAATCACCCGGGGCCCCGCCCCCAAAGCGTGACGTAAGTAGGGTGGGTAGCAACAGTTGCCCCGGTGAGGGAAACGGAGGCGCCATAGCCACGGTAGTCGTGGCGACCAAGCAACCCGGCAACGCGAGTCAACAACAACAACAACCGCCCGGCCGACCCCCACCCCCACCCCCCCGGCCCGGCCTGGGGACCCCAGCACGTCCCGTCCCCTTCTCAACATCGACTCCGAGACCTCCGAAAAGCCTTTCCGCAGACAGAAGTAGGGAGAAGCGGAGGTAACCGGGGCGGCCCAGGGGTGGCTGGCCGGGCCGGGGTGGGCGGCGGGGCCGGGGCAGTGGATGTCTCTGTAATCACAGTTCGGGGGGAAGGGGCGGGCGGTCAAAATGGCGGCGCCGACTGTCTGGACCGTGGGGGAGGGGGCCGGGGCCCGGCTGGAACGACACCATCCGCTCCCGTCCCCGCAGCCCGGCCCCCGCGAGGGGCGGGCGTTCGAAGGCCGGCGGCGAGTGGAGGTCGGCCGGCCGGGGCGGGGGGCTTTTATATGTCGGGAGGCGCGAAGGGGCGGGCCTGGGAAGGCTGGGCCAATGGGAGTGAGGGAGGGACGAGGCGGGTCCAAGGTAGGTGGGCGGAGCCAAGAAGGAAGGTGTGGGCGGGGTCGGCTGGGTCTCCCCAACCTCCACCTCCGGAACCGGGTGGGGCAGCCACCACCTGGGCCTCCTTCCAGATCCTTGAGCGACTCCCTTCTTCTTTAAGAGCCTTGCACTTGTCCCTAGGACTCAGAGCTTGGACAAGTGCTTGTCCGTCTGAGGCCTCAGTTTTCCATCCTTTATAATGGGGAGAATCATTGACATGACCCTTTTTCTGGAATATAGGGACTCCTCATTCCTTTCAGGAATTTCACCCAGGGCGTATCTTTGAACCTTTTCCTGCTATCTACTATTTCTGAATGTGGTTTGATAAAATGTCAGCTAGTCCTGATTTCAGCACTGCAGCCCACTCCTAAACCTGCCGCCTTCTCTCTGGGAGGAAACAAGAGGGGAAGCAGAGTTTCATGCTCATGGAGGAGCTAGGAGTTGACTTGGATTTAGCTTGGAGGATTTGGTTTGCAGAAATCAAAGTCCATAGCAGGGAGGAGTGATCATGAGGAACGCTTCTTTCTGGGCTGCTGTTTGAGACCTGATGTTCCCTGGTTTGGGGTTGCGGGGGCTTGTTCTTGGCGATGGGGTGTTTCTGGGTCCTGCCCATCAAGGTCTCCCTTATTGGGAAAGGGGGAGCAAATAGCGCCTGAGGAAGTTTCTTAGATTTTTTTAAAGCTGCTTCTCTTGGCCAGACACATGTTTTTGTGTCAAATGAGTGTCAACTGAGTCACATGTCACTGACAAGGTCCCAGCCTCTGGGGCCACGTGGGCAGGAGCGGTCAGAGGGAAGGGGAAGCTATCCATATTTGTGAGAGGAGAATCTTTGCCACTGCTTTTTAGGGTGATAAGATCCTGCCAGCTCAGGGAAGAATTTTTTTTTTTTTTTTTTTAAGTAGCCAGCCAGGCCAAGTTTACTTGGCATATTCTCCGTCTTGCTTTTTGAGCTTAGTATCGCTGTGCAAACTACAGCCATTTCCTTTTAAATCAGTCAATAAATTCCATGGAAAAGGATTATTTCAGGCTTTTCCCCAAGAGTTTGAGATGAGGCTTGCCGGGGTGGGGCGGGGTGGTGGTGGTGGTGGTGCGGGTTCTCACTTCTCCAGGTACTTCTTCTAAGCCAGGCCCTTTTTAGAAGAGGCAGGGCTCCTTGAAAGTTAGGACAGGTAGAGATTAATTTTTCAGTAAACCAACCAAACAAAAAATCTAGAATTGGCCGGGCGCAGTGGCTCACGCCTGTAATCCCAGCACTTTGGGAGGCCGAGGAGGGTGGATCACGAGGTCAAGAGATCGAGACCATCCCGGTCAACATGGTGAAACCCCGTCTCTACTAAAAATACAAAAAATTAGCTGGGCATGGTGGCGCGTGCCTGTAATCCCAGCTACTCAGGAGGCTGAGGCAGGAGAATTGCCTGAACCCAGGAGGTGGAGGTTGCGGTGAGCCGAGATTGCGCCATTGCGCTCCAGTCTGGGTAACAAGAGCGAAACTCCGTCTCAAAAAAAAAAAAAAAAAAAAAAAAAATCTAGAATTGCCAAGTTGCTAGAAGGATCATCAGCTTTTTTTTTTTTTTTTTTTTTTTTTTTTTTTTTTTTTTTTAGATGGAATCATGCTCTGTCACCAGACTGGAGTACAGTGGCGTGATCTGGGCTCACTGAAACCTCCGCCTCCCGGGTTCAAGCGATTCTCCTGCCTCAGCCTCCTGAGGAGCTGGGATTACAGGCGGCCGCCACCACGCCCAGTTAATTTTTGTATTTTTAGTAGTGATGGGGTTTCACCATGTTGGCCAAAATGGTCTCCATCTCTTGACCTTGTGATTTGCCCGTCTCGGCCTCCCAAGGTGCTGGGACCCGGCCAGTGCTTCTTAGAAAGGCTAACTGAGCAGGCCAGGCACGGTGGCTCATGCCTGTAATCTCAGCACTTTGGGATGCTGAGGCAGGCGGACCACCTGAGGTCAGGAGTTGGAGACCAGCCTGGCCAACATGGTGAAACCCCATCGCTACTAAAAATTAGCCGAGCATGGTGATGTGTGCCTGTAATCCCAGCTACTTGGGAGGCTGAGGCACAAAAGTTGCTTGACCCTGGGAGGCAGAGATTGCAGTGAGCTGAGATCGTGCTATTATTGTACTCCAGCCTAGGCAACAGAGTGAGACTCTGCCTCAAAGAAAAATAAAAGCAAAGAAAAAAAAGCTAACTGAGCAGAAAGTGATGTTACCAATTATGTGGTCTTGCTGCCTGCCTCAGCCTCCCTTACCCACCAGTTACATTTACAGGTAAAGGGCCTGAGCCCAGAGGAGCCATTTGACTAGAAAGAGAACACTGGGTTGGTTTGCTTGTCCTTGAAACAGTCAGCTTTTCTAGCTGTGTGCTCTTAGCGAGTAACTTAACTTCTCTGGGCCTCAGTTTCCCCTCCTTTCATCTAGGGGCAGTAATCCTTGGGAGCCATTTCAATCTCATGTTTTTGTGCTATGGATCCCAGAAAATAATACCTGTTGAACATCAAATACATAGGAATTGCCGAAACAAACTAAATACAAAGTAATTGCTAACATAGTTACGTTGGCCTCAGCTGTTACGGTGATTGTCGCTTCCTGCTCAGCACTCGGAAATACACTGTTGGCTTTTGTTTTTATCATCTTGAATGCAGTGAGAGCCCTTGTGGCTTTAAAGGTTGACTTGCTTCTCACTTGCTGGGCCGTGTGGGTTGGTAACAGGGATCCAGGAAGCTGGATACCAGAAATCCAGTTTGTAAAAAAAGTCACTTCCCTTGCTGCTGAATGGCCTTTCTCCGGCTTTAGGAGAGTCACCAGAAAGAAAACTCCTGGATTTGCACCCGTGGCTAACTTCGGGTGCTCACTCCCCTAGCACTTTGGGACGCCGAGGCTGGTGGATCACTTGAGGTCAGGAGTTCGAGATCAGCCCGGCCAACACAGTGAAACCTCATCTCTACTAAAAATGCAAAAATTAGCCAGAGACGGTAGCACATGACGTAGTCCCAGCTACTTGGGAGGCTGAGGCAGGAGAATCTTTTGAACCTGGGAGGTGGAGGTTGCAGTGAGCCGAGATCACACCACTGCACTCCAGCAGAGGAGACAGAGCAAGACTTCGTCTCAAAAAAAAAAAAAAAAAAAAAAGAAAGAAAGAAAAATGCTACTTGGACTTGGACTCAGGCCCAGACTCTGTCCCCAGCTTTCCAGGAGGCAGCTGGGTGAGCAGGGATGTGGACATGGTGGGAAAGGTGGGGAGCTGGGAAGGGTGTCTCTGGAGCTGAGATTCTCACCCTTCTCCTCTGTCATGTACCCAAGCATCTGGGGTAAGGGGATGGCCAGGCTGCGCCTCCCGGAGATGCTGCCTTCGTTTGCAGCTGCACAGGATGTGGTCTTCCTAGGCCATAGAGACTTTCTTCCACGTGCTCCCCAGGCCCATTCTGGACCAGAAGGCACTGCCTGCCTCTGTAGCACAAGCCAGCTGCTGGCAGGAGGAAGGTCTCAGCAGTTAATAGGTTGGAACCGGCCTTTGATGCTCACTAGCAATGTGTTCTGGTGCATCAGGCGCCACTGTGTACCTGTCAGTTTCCTTTCTTTTTTTTTTTTTTTTTTTTGAGACAGAGACCTGCTCTGTTGCCCAGGCTGGAGTGCAGTGGCATGATCTGAGCTCACTGCAACCTCCACCTCCTGGGTTAAAGCAGTTCTCCTGCCTCAGCCTCCCGAGTAGCTGGGATTACAGATGCCTGCCACCATGCCCGGCTATTTTTTTTTTTTGAGTCAGAGTCTCCTTCTTGTCACCCAGGCTGGAGTACAGTGGCAGGATCTCGGCTCACTGCAACCTCCACTTCCCAGGTTCAAGCAATTCTCGTGCCTCAGCCTCCAGAGTGCTGGCATACAGATGCCCACCACCATGGCTGGATAATTTTTGTTTTTGTTTTGAACTTTTTTTTTTTTTTAAAGACAGAGTTTCACTCTTGTTGCCCAGGCTGGAGTGCAGTGGCGTGATCTTGGCTTACTGCAGCCTCTGCCTCCTGGGTTCTAGAGATTCTCCTGCCTCAACCTCCTAAGTAGCTAGGATTACAGTCATCCATCATCACAGCCAGCTAGTTTTTGTATTTTTAGTAGAGACAGGGTTTCACCATGTTGGCCAGGCTGGACTTGAACTTCTGACTTAAGGTGATCTGCCTGCCTCAGCCTCCTAAAATATTGGGATTAAAGGCGTGAGTCACCACACCCTGCCTTGCCTGTCAGTTTTCTAAGAGCTGGGACAGAGTGAGGGTCAAGGCCCACTAGGTTTCTGCCCTTGGGGAGCTTACCTTTCCAGTCACAGAGGGAAGAGTAGGAGGAAGAAAATAAACCCAGCCAGACGCAGTGTCTCGTGCCTGTAATCCCAGCACTTTGGGAGGCCGAGACAGGAGGATCACTTAAGCCCAGGACTTTAAGACCAGCCTGGGCAACATAGCAAGACCTCATCTCTAAAAAAGATTTAAAAATTAGCCAGGTGTCGTGGCACAGGCCCGTGGTCCCTTCTACTCAGGAGGCTGAGGCCGGAGGATCACTTGAGCCCAGGAATTCAAGGTTACAGTGAGCTGTGATGGTGCCACTGCACTCTAGCTTGGGCAACAGAGTGAGACCCTGTCTCTAAAAAACAAAAAAGAAAGAAAATAAACCCAACAGGGAAACAGTGTCAGGAAGCAAATAAAATAGTGGTTTGTGCTTGAGGGTACCTTGAGACCCAAGGAAGTGCCTATGAACTGTGAGTCCTGAATAAGGAGGAGAAGCCAGCCATGAAGGTGGCAGTGGAGACAGTGTGACAGGTAGGAGGAAGAGGCTGTGAGGCAGGAGAGGGTCTGCAGCTTTCTTTCTTTTTTTTTTTCGTAGAGAGGCTCACTGCAACCTCTGCCTCCTGGGTCCAAGCGATTCTCTTCAGCCTCCTGAGTAGCTGGGATTACAGGCACACGCCACCACACCCAGCTAATTAAAAAAATTTTTTTTGTAGATATGGAGTCTCGGCTATGGTGGTAAGACTGGTCTCAAACTTCTGGGCTCAAGCAGTCCTCCTGCCCTCGTGTCTCAAAGTGCTGATTATAAGTGTGAGCCACCATGCCTGGCCAGGATATATTTTAAAGAGACAGGGTCTTGTTCTGTCACCCAGACTGGAGTGTGGTGGTGTGATCATAGCTCACTGCAGCCTGGAACTCCTGGGCTCAAGCGATCCTCCCACCCCAGCCTCTTGAGCAACTGAGACTACAGGTACCTGGCTGATTTTTTTCAATTTTTTATAGAGACAAGGCATCGCTTTTTTGCTTAGGCTGGTCTTGAACTCCTGAGTTCAAGTGATTCTCTGTTCTTGGCTTCCCAAAGTGCTGGGATTATAGGTGTGAGAACTGCACCCAGTCATTAGGAGATATATATATGTGTGTGCGTGTGTGTGCGCACAGTGGCACATTCTCAGCTCACTGTAACCTGCGTCTCCCCAAACTCAAGCAATCCTCCTGCCTAAGCCTCCTGAGTAGCTGGGATTACAGGCACACACCACCATGTCCCGGCTAATTTTCATATTTTTAGTAGATTCCAGATTTCACCATGTTGGCCCGGCTGGCCTCAAACTCCTGACCTCAAATGATCTGCCCACCTCGGCCTCCCAGAGTACTGGGATTACAGGCATGCGCCACCACACCCAGCCTCTAGGATATATTTTGGAGGAGTTATTGACACATTTTTATAAACGAATTAGATACAGAGGATGAGAGAAACACATATCATCCCATTTAATTGTACTATTCTTCTGCAAGTTCATTACTGAAGCCATTCTATAGATGAGGAACGTGAGTTTTCTTTTTATGTCCTTGGGAGGGCCTTCCTGAGGATGTAAACCATTTGGTTAGAGGTTGTGGCATCCAGGCCAGGCGCGGTGGCTCACGCCTGTAATCCCAGCACTTTGGGAGGCCGAGGTGGGTGGATCATGAGGTCAAGAGATCGAAACCATCCTGGTCAACATGGTGAAACCCCGTCTCTACTAAAAATACAAAAAATTAGCTGGGCATGGTGGCGTGTGCCTGTAATCCCAGCTACTCAGGAGGCTGAGGCAGGAGAATTGCCTGAACCCAGGAGACGGAGGTTGCAGTAAGCCGAGATCATGCCATTGCACTCCAGCCTGGGTAACAAGAGCAAAACTCCGTCTCAAAAAAAAAAAAAAAAAATCTAAGAGAGAGAATGTGGCATCCAAACAGAGATCAGGCTGGGCTGAGGTGGGAGGATCACCTGAGGTCAGGCTTCGAGACCAGCCTGGCCAACATGGTGAAACCCTATCTGTAATAAAAATATAAAAGCTAGCCAGGCGTGGTGGTGGGCACCTGTAATCCCAGCTACTCAGGAGGCTGAGGCAGGAGAATCACTTGAATCCAGGAGGCGGAGGTTGCAGTGAGTAGAGACTGTGCCGTTGCACTCCAGCCTGGGAGACAAGAGTGAAACTCTGTCTCAAAAAACACCAAAACACAAATAACAACACAGGGGTCAACAAGCTATGGCCTGCTGCCTGTTTTTGTTTGGCTGGTAAGCTAAGAATGATTTTTACATAATTAAATGATTGGAAATATCAAAACCAGGATTTTATTTCATGATAGGTGAAAATTACATGAAGTTCAAATCTCAGTGACTAGAAATAAAGTTTTATTGGCACAGAGCCTGCTCCTTTGTTTACCTATGGTGTGTGGCCACTGTCACATGACAATGGCAGAGTTGAACAGCTGCTACAGAGACTACCCACAAAACTGAAAACGTTTACCGCTTGGCCCTTTACAGAACTTTGCCAAGCCCTCATTTAAAGTAATAGATTTAAACAGTCTCCATAAACACCTGCTGCCTTTGAAGACAGTGCAGCCACTAGTGCTTTTCTTGGCAGATTCACTGCCAAAGAGCGGTTTGTTCAGTAATTACCTTGTTTTGTGTGCCAAGCTCTGTAAATAAAGGGTTGTCATGCTCAAATGTGTGGGCGATACCTCATGCTATGTATGTATATGTGATTTATGTCTCTCTAGGGAACAAACCCGTGGAATTGCTTAATGTAGTCTCCTTAAATGGTACAAAAGGGTTCTGTGGCCGAATAATTGTAGGAAAAAGATTGACAGTGACAGTGCTGAGAAGGTCTTCGATAGAGAAGTTGGTGTAGTTGTTCCTTGATCTCCCACCTCCTCCTTCTGAGTTCAGGCTTTCAGAAATTAATCATCGCCTCCTCTTCTTGCCCCTGAGTTGGAAGGGATGAGGCCTATGGGCTTCGTGTCCATAGAAGGAGAAAGAGTCAGTAAGTGAGGAGCTTTTGAAGCCCTTTCTTTGTGGGAGGGGCCACAAGAGGCCAGCTGTCAGTGCTGAGAAAGCCAAGACCAGCGTTTCTTAGGGTGATCTCAGGACTTTGTGCCTCAGAATCATCTAAGGGACTAGTGAAACAGACTCTGGGGCTATTTCCGACTCGCTGGGCAGTAGAGCCCAGCAATCTGCATGATGATGCCAATGAAAGCCGAGGTTGAATTTCCTCTTGGCGTCTCCTTCCTCCTCTGTCCCCACCTGGCTTGGGTATTTGTTGAATGAATAATAACACCTGCCACTTATTAGTGTTTATTAGGTGCTGAGCTGATCTCACTGGATCTTTTTTTTTGCTCTGAGACAGTCTTGCTTTATCACCCAGGCTGGAGTGCAGTGGTGTGATCTCGGTTCACTGCACCCTCTGCCTCCTGGGTTCAAGTGATTCTCCTGCCTTAGCTTCCCGAATAGCTGAGACTACAGGCCACCACACCTGGTCAATTTTTGTGTTTTTAGTAGAGATGGGGTTTCTCCATGTTAGTCAGGCTGGTCTTGAACTCCTGACCTCAGGTGATCCACCTGCCTTGGCCTCTCAAAGTGCTGGGATTACAGGTGTGAGCCACTGCACCCGGCCTTATTTCATTGGATCTTTATAGCAATTTGATGAATTGGGTGTTCTCCTTATCCCCTGGTGACGGGCAAACTGAGGCCCAGAAGAAGGTTGGTAATATGCTGATGAGTTAAGAGACAGTGCCGGGGTTCGCGTGGGTGAGGGTCTGACACCAGGCAGATGAGGGCTTGTCAGCGACAGTGACTTGAGTGCCTGAGCCAGGCCAGAATTGGACCCGATGGTGTGAGGAACCTCTTCCCCTCTAACTCCGGGAGGGAGGAGTCTGGGAGGGCAGGGGCTGGAGGAAGATGGTCTTGGCCCCATTTGAAGCAGACAGCAGCGTTTCCCTCTTGAGGTGACAAGTTTCCCTGCTGCCCGAGTCCCTGGGCCACAGAGCACTAAGGCTGGCCACCTGCTGGGTGGGAAGGCCCCAAATGGCTTCTCATCCTTCCTGCCTCCGCCCCTCCCACCAGAATGACCTCACCTGTAGGGAGGGTGGCCCCAGGGCCTTGCCAGCTCTGTCCCTGCCAGCCAGGAAGGTCCTGGGGTCCCTCCCCAGCCTGCTCCAAGCACAGAGGGCACACCCAAGAGGCAGGCAGATGCTCCTGTTTTCTTCGTCCTCAGCAGCCCAAAGCTCTGGACGCTGGAAGGGAGGCAGGGCCAGGAGGTAGTTTCATCTTTCCTGGAACTTCGTTAAAGAGCCTTGGGAGCCACAGTGAAGGGAGCCACAGCCATTTCCTGTGTGCTTATAGCATGCCGCATGCCTGGCCACGCGCTGCCCATAGGATCAGATTGAACTCCTCAGCAGCCCCTCCTGGTAGCGCTGGCTGGCCTCCCATTTCACAGATGGAGCTATAGAGGCCTCCCCAAAAGTCACTCAGCTAGGAGGTAGCCATGTTCAAATCGTGGTGCATCCGTCCCTGTCGAGGGCTTGTTTCTCACCTGCCTTGCCCCCTTCTGACTCGGATGGCTCTTGAGTTTGGCATGGAAGGGCAGAACCTGGGTCCCAGGGGACGGAGGTATGGGGAGGCATGAAGGACGGGTGTCACGGCGCTGCCGGGCCTTCTCAGGGCTGCTCAGGCCAGCTTTCCCCTTGCAGGTTCTGTTGCTCTATCTGGGGCCTTGGGCAGGGGGCGTAACCTCTGCAGTGACGCTTGGGCCTCCCTGTGGGAAGAACTGGCAAGATGCTGTGTACTGACTGTAAGAAGCAAATGAAGGCTGGGCACCGTGGCTCATGCCTGTAATCTCAGCTCTTTGGGAGGCCAAGGTGGGCGGATCACCTGAGATCAGGAGTTTGAGACCAGCCTGGCCAATATGGTAAAACCCTGTCTTCACTAAAAACACAAATTTAGCCACGTGTGGTGGCAGGCAGCTGTAATCCCAGCTGCTCAGGAGGCTAAGGCAGGAGAATTGCTTAAACCCGAGGGGTGGAGGTTGCAGTGAGCTGAGATCACAGCACTGCACTCCAGCACTCCACAGTGAAACTCCATCTGAAAAAAAAAAAAAAGCAATGAGCCCCGTGCCTGGCATGCTGAGTAGGGCTGGGGGCTGAAGAATGTATCTGGGGGTCAGAGAGACCCGGGTTCAATCCCTGCCTCACCAGTTACTTGAGGCTTTCAGCAGGCTACCCCTCGGCTTCGCTGAACTTGGCTGTAAAATGGGTATGATGGCACCTCCCTCACACAGCTGCTGGGAGGTGACCTCAGTGGAGGGGTCTGGGGGCTCCTGGTCAATCAGCAGCCGTTATTTTCCACCTCCTCCTTCCTTTGAGGGTCACCTTGCAGCTGGAGGGCCACCTGGGCACATCATGGCACACAGGTGCTGTTAGTGCAGAAGAGGCTCCGGTCCAGCTGGCAGCCAGGATGTAGTACTGACCAGAGTCACTGCCGACTGCAGGCAGGGCTCTGAGACCCCAGTACCTCCAGGGGCCAGGCAGGGGGGCCACAAAAGCATGGAGCTGGAGCCTTTCCTCTTGACCACTCGTGCCTCTGTCCCACTGACCCTCAGGTGCTTCAGACCTGGGGATGGGGCTCATGAGTACAAGGGCCCTGAAACCACTGCCCATTCACTGCTGCAACGGGGCTGAGCCAGAGGGAGGCCATGCCCAGCCCAGAGGGACACACCCTTTAGCCACGCCCATCCTGTTCTTTCATGTTGTTTTGTTTGGCTCTGAGACAGGGTGTTGTGCTGTCACTGAGGCTGGAGTGCAGTGGTGCAATCTCAGCTCACTGCAACCTCTGCCTCCCGGGTTCAAGCGATTCTCCCACCTCAGCCTCCCTGGTAGCTGGGATTATAGGCATTGCACCACCATGCCCGTTTATTTTTATTTTTATTTTTTTGAGACAGAGTGTTACCCTCAGCCTCCCAAGTAGCTGGGATTACAAGCACGTGCCACCATGCCCAGCTGATTTTTTTTTTTTGAGATGGAATTTTGCTCTTGTTGCCCAGGCTGGAGTGCAATGGCACCATCTTGGCTCGCTGCAGCCTCTGCCTCCCGGATTCAAGTGATTCTCCTGCCTCAGCCTCCCGAGTCGCTGGGATTACAGGCGCCTGCCACCACACCTGGCTAATTTTTGTATTTTTAGTAGAGTTGGGGTTTTGCCATGTTAGCCAGGCTGGTCTCAAACTCCTGATCTCAGGTGATCCACCCACCTCGGCCTCCCAAAGTGCTGGGATTACAGGCCACCGTGCCCGGCCCTGATGTTTGTATTTTTAGTAGAGACGGGATCACCATGTTGGTCAGGCTGATCTTGAATGCCTGATTTCAGGTGATCCAACCACCTCAGTCTCCCACAGTGCTAGGATTATAGGCGTGAGCCACCGTGCCTGGCCAAGGCCAGCCCTGTCCTGAAGTCAGCCACAGCTGCCGGGTTCTTAGTGTGGCCTGGGCCGGCTCCCAGCCCTGTCGCCCCTGGCCACGGAAGGGCACCGTCCCACTGATGAGCTTACATCTGGTGTCAAGACCCATAACTGCCCTCAGGCAGAGGGCCCAGAAAGCCCCTGTGGCCCCATGCAGCTCACAGGGCCTTTTGGACTTAAACACCTTTCCACTGAGAATGCTGCTCAGCCGAGAATCCCAAGTCCAGATGGCAGGCACGCAGGGAACCGGCACGGGCTCCTCAGAGGCCGCTCTCCCCATAACTCTGCTCTCCGGCAATCAATTGATGAGTCAGGAGCGCAGAACACCCAGGGTTCAACCGCAGCCCTACCGCTTCCCTGCTCTGTGGCTGGGGCAAGCACCTTAACCTCTCTGAGCCTCAGCTCCCTACCTAGCAGGCAGAACGCAACCCTAGACATGCTTGTTGGAAAGTTGACAATGAAATAGGCCAGGCGCGGTGGCTCACACCTAGAATCTCAGCACTTTTTGGGAGGCTAAGGCAGGAGGATTGCTTGAGCCCAGGAGTGTGAGACCAGCCTGGGCATGACAGTGAGACTCCTGTTTCTGAAAAAAAAATTGAGTGTGTGTGTGTGTGTGTGTGATTGTATAGACAGAGTCTTGCTATGTGGCCCAAGCTGGAGTGCAGTGGCATAATCTTGGCTCACTGCACCCTCTGCCTCCTGGGTTCAAGAGATTCTCCTGCCTCAGCCTCCCGAGTAGCTGGGATTACAGGCATGCACTACCATGCCCAGCTAAACTTTGTATTTTTAGTAGAGACGGGGTTTCACCATGTTGGCCAGGCTGGTCTCGAGCTCCTGGCCTCAAGTGATCCTCCTGCCTCGGCCTCCCAAACTTTAGCTTGGCTTTTGGCTGTAATTACAGGTGTGAGCCACCGCACCCAGCCTCATCTCATTGGATCTTTATAGCAATTTGGTGAATTGGGTATTCTCCTTATTCCCAGGTGACAGACTGAGGCCCAGAAGAGGTTAATAATACGTCATGAGTTAAGAGACAGTGGTAGGGTTCCTGTGGGTGAGGGTCTGACACCAGGCGGATGAGGGCTTTTCAGCTACAGTGACTTGAGTTTTAAAAGGTGAAGTAAGGCCTCGTGCGGCAGCTCACGCCTGTAACCCAGCACTTTGGGAGGCCCAGGTGGGCAGATAACCTGAGGTCAGAAGTTCGAGACCAGCCTGACCAACATGGAGAAACCCCGTCTCTAGTAAAAATACAAAATTAGCTGGGCGTGGTGGCGGGTGCCTGTAATCCCAGCTACTAGGGAGGCTGAGGCAGGATAATTGCTTGAACCCAGGAGGCAGAGGTTGCAGTGAGTGAAGATTGCACCATTGCACTCCAGCCTGGGCAACAAGAACGAAACTCCTCCAAAAAAAAAAAACATGAGGTAACGTAGGGAAAGTGCCCAGCCCTGTGCCTGGCTTATAGGAGCCTTCAGGGAGTGCCCACTTGGGTTCCTCAGCTAAGGAGATGGAGGGAAGGGAGGGGGCAGCCCCTGGCATCTGAGAGTGACCCAGTGAGAACCGTACCATTTGTCTCTGGGTGAGGGTACAGAGCCACCACATGGCCCCGAGTTCCCCCACAGGGTGAGAAAATGGATGTGGGGGTCCCTGGGTACCAGGGACTGGGAGGTGGGCATCTGGCTCGGAGTGAGTGTGGGTGCGGATTGGGGCTCCAGCCCTGGTCTACAGCTGGTACCCCTGCAGTGACGGGTTGGATATTTCTGGCCACCAGCCTGGGGATTTAATTCAGTTAGTGATGAACCCAAGCACATCTCCAGGGAGCGCAGAGCTGTCTCTGCTTTCTCTGCCTGTAGATTAATTCCTGTTTTTCCTTTTCTTGTTTTGTTTTGTTTTTTTTCTCTCCCCCCTCCCTTTCTTCCCAAGGAATAAAAAAAAAAGCCTTATTTATTACCATTTTCCCCACCGTTGGCATGGCAACTCAGGCGTATACTGAGCTCCAGGCAGCCCCGCCACCATCCCAGCCGCCACAGGCCCCTCCGCAAGCCCAGCCCCAGCCACCACCACCACCCCCTCCAGCGGCGCCCCAGGCCCCTCAGCCGCCCACCACCGCCGCCACCCCTCAGCCCCAGTATGTCACCGAGCTGCAGAGCCCCCAGCCCCAGGCACAGCCACCGGGCAGCCAGAAGCAGTATGTGACGGAGCTCCCCGCTGTACCCACACCCTCGCAGCCGGCCGGTGTGCCCACCCCGTCGCCCGCGCCCCAGCAGTACATCGTGGTCACTGTCTCCGGTAAGTGCCGAGCGCTCGTGTGTCCAAAAACTCCTCTCAGAGTTGTTCAGCTAGCCCAGCCCCCTGGGTGTGGAGGCACAGGGCTGCCTTGCCCCCCAGGGTTTCTGGGTGGGACTTCGGGCATCACTAGGGCAGGGGTGCTCATGCCATGCAAGGAGGCCTCTGGCCCCCCAAACTCCTTCCCACCAGAGCAGCTTTTAGAGTTTCTGTTTTGCTTTTGTTTTTTGAGACAGGGTCTTGCTCTGTTGCCCAGGCTGGAGTGCAGTGGCTCAATCACAGCTTACTGCAGCCTCCACCTTCCAGGCTCAAGCAATCCTCTCACCTCAGCCTCCCAAGTAGCTGAAATCACAAGTGCCCACCACCATGCCTGGATAAGTTTTTTAATTTTTTGTGGTGATGGGGTCTTCCCATGTTGCTCAGGCAGGTCTCAAACTCCTGGCCTCAAATGATCCTCCCACCTCTGTCTCCCAAGTTGTTGGGAGTATAGGCATGCAGCCAGCCCAGCTAATTGTTTTTTTTTTGAAGTAGAGTTTCGCTCTTGTTGCCCAGGCTATAGCGCAATGGCACCATCTCGGCTCACCGCAACCTCCGCCTCCCAGCTTCAAGCGATTCTTCTGCCTCAGCCTCCTGAGTAGCTGGGATTATAGGCATGTACCACCACGCCCGACTAATTTTGTATTTTTAGTAGAGACGGGGTTTCTCCATGTTTGGTCAGGTTGGTCTTGAACTCCTGATCTCAGGTGATCTGCACACCTTAGCCTCCCAAAGTGCTGGGATTACAGGCGTGAGCCACCACGCCCAGTTTTTGTATTTTTATTAGAGATCGGGTCACCCTATATTGCCCCTAGGCTGGTCTCGAACTCCTGGCCTCAAGCAATCTTCCTGTCACAGCCTCCCAAAGTTCTGGGAATACAGGCCTGAGCCACCATGCTTAGCCTCTTAGAGCTCTTTTGATCTCTCTTTGCATGTAAGATGTCGCTGGCAGAATAGTTTGGGCTGTGCAATCCAAGTGTGCACGCACCTGTGGGAGGCTGAGAGTGAGCTCCAGGCCTGGCCTGGCTACACACCAGTGTTGGCGTCCCGCTTCAGTTTCCTCATTTGTGATGGGATCGTCATACTCCTCGCTCTCAGGGGACACACGTGGGGGTCTCATAGCCAGGCTGGCCTCAAGTGGGCACTTCAGGGAGGTCAGCTGGGGGCCTGACCTCCCTTCCTAGAGGAGCCACCCTGTTGTTTTGGGGAGGATCCAGGGACCGGCCCTTTTTTTAATTTTTGCTTTTCTTTCTCATGACATGGGCTAAGGTGGGGCCGGGCGTGGTGGCTCACGCCTTTCATCCCAGCACTTTGGGAGGTAGAGGCAGGCGGATCATGAGGTCAGATCAGACCATCCTGGCTAACACGGTGAAAAATACAAAAAATTAGCTGTGCATGGTGGTGGGCACCTGTAGTCCCAGCTACTCAGGAGGCTGAGGCAGGTGAATCTCATGAACCCAGGAGGCAGAGGTTGCAGTGAGCCGAGTTCGCAGCACTTCACTCCAGCCTGGGCGAAAAAGTGAGACTCCATCTCAAAAAAAAAAAAAAAAAAAAAAATAGGCTAAGACATGCAATACCTGTGTTGAAAGCAGGTCATCTTGGACAGGCCTGTTGCCCTCTGAGCATTTCCCACAGGAAACATAGTGACAGTGTTCTGGCTTGTGTGGGGTCTGCCTGAGGTCTGGATCTCTGTCTCGACTGACTCAGGGCTTTGATGGGAATGGCAGCACAGCCTGGACGTTAGGCTAGATTCGTGTGTGTTTTGGTTTAGAGATGTGGTCTTGCTATGCTGTCTAGACTGGCCTGGAATTCCTGGGCTCAGGCGATTCTCCTGCCTCAGCCTTGTGGGTAGCTGGGACTACAGGTGTGTGCCACTGTGCCCAGTTAGTGTTGTTGTTTTTTTTTTTTGAGACGGAGTTTCGCTCTTGTTACCCAGGCTGGAGTGCAATGGCGCGATCTCGGCTCACTGCAACCTCCGCCTCCTGGGTTCAGGCAATTCTCCTGCCACAGCCTCCTGAGTAGCTGGCTCCTGAGAAGCTGGGATTACAGGCACGTGCCACCATGCCCAGCTAATTTTTTGTATTTTTAGTAGAGACAGGGTTTCACCATGTTGACCAAGATGGTCTCGATCTCTTGACCTCATGATCCACCCGCCTCAGCCTCCCAAAGTGCTGGGATTACAGGCGTGAGCCACTGCGCCCGGCCGCAGTTAGTGTGTTTTTAATTCGCTCTGTGGGGATGGAGGCCTCAGTGGGAGCCTGGATCAAAGTTGGCCCTGGTCCTTCTCAGAGTGGAAAAGGAAGGGGTGAGACCATCAGGGCATCCTGATGGGCTGTGGAAAGGGGGGATCCAGATGGGGTTGGTGATAATCAGGTCATAAAGAGTCATCAGGCTGGGCATGGTGGCTCACACCTGTAATCCCAGCACTTTGGGAGGCCAAGGCGGGCGGATCACGAGGTCAGGAGATCGATACCATCCTGGCTAACACTGTGAAACCCCTTCTCTACTAAAAATACAAAAAATTAGCCAGGCATGGTGGCGCGTGCCTTAGTCCCAGCTACTCGGGAGGCTGAGGCAGGAGAATCACTTGAATCCAGGAGGCGGAGGTGGCAGTGAGCCGAGACTGCACCAATGCACTCCAGCCTCGGTGACAGAGCGAGACTCCCTCTCAAAAAAAAAAAAAAAGAGTCATCAAAATATGTAGCAATTGGCTGCGCGCAATGACTCACACCTATAATCCCAGCACTTTGGGAGGCCTAGGCGGGTGGATCACTTGAGGTCAGGAGTTGGAGACTAGCCTGAGCAACATGGTGAACCCCCGTCTCTACTAAAAGTATGAAAATTAGCTGGGCGTGGTGGCACGACCCTGTAGGAGGCTGAGGCATGAGAATCACTTGAACCTGGGAGGCAGAGGTTGCAGTGAGCTGAGATCGTGCCACTGTACTCCAGCCTGGGTGACAGAGTAAGACTCCATCTCAAAAAAAAAAAAAAAAGAAAAATGTAGCAATTGGTTCCGTCATGGAACACAGCAGTTGGGGCTGGGGCCCTGGGCAGTGTCCCAGAGGCTTCTTGCGGGGTCTGCGTGGGAGGTCCGGGATCCCCGGGAGAGGTTTGGGGTGGGGACACTCAGCGACTCAGGGCAGTGACTCTTTACTGTATGGCAGGAGTGGGGTTGTCTGCATGAGTGCCACACTTAGTGCCCCCCGCCTGTGTAGACACAGCCCTGCCCTGGTTGAGGTCAGGCTGCAGACATGGGCAGGGTCTTCCGGCCACACACCTTTGGCGGGTTCTCAGCGCTGCTCAGAAATCCTGCAACATTTCCTTAACAGTGAACTTCACGCTCCAACAAACCTGTTCTCCCTCTGCCCCGCCTTCACCTCCATCACCTCTGCCTCACACTATGCCCCTGACCCTGCAGACAACCTTCCTGGGGATAGAGTACCATCAGGCCACCACAAGGACTCCTTCTCCCGCCCAGCTCCTGGGGTCCATCTGCATACACCACCTCTGCCTTCTCACTGGATGAATCGGCACTGCCCATGTCCCAGGCCACCCCATCTAGGACACGCTCCTGCCATTGCTCCTTCTAGTTCCTTCTGCATCGCTTAATCCCCTCTTGCAGATCTTCCCACCCATCCATCAAGGCGGAAGGGCACCCATTTTGTTTTTTTTAATGTATTTATTTTTTGAGACAGGGTCTTGCTCTGTCGCCCAGGCTAGAGTGCAATGGTGCAGTTGTGGCTCACCGTAGCCTCCAACTCCTGGGCTCTGTGATCCTCCCACCTCAGCCTCCCAAGTAGCTGGGACTATAGTCATGTGCCACCACACCCGGCTAATCTTTTGATTTTTTTGTAGAGACAGAGTCTCACTATGTTGCCCAGGCTGGTCTTGAACTCCTGGCCTCAAACAATCCTCCCGCTTTGGCTTCCCAAAGTGCCAGAATTATAAGTGTGAGCCACCTCGCCCAGCTAAGCCCCCATTTTATCCAGGAACCTCCAGCTCCTGGACCCCCTGCAGCTGGCCCCCTTTCTCCCAAAGATCCCCTCCTGTGAGTCCTCCAGGAGCCCACACTGCCCTGGTCTCCACCCACCCCCCTGCAGCCCATCTGTGGTCCCCTCTGCTGCTTCCTCCTCATCTCCCTGACTTTGTCAGCAAAGGACTCAGGCCTGGAAAGCCCTCTTGGCTCCCATAGCTCCCCCTTCATGATGGCCTCGTTCTGTGTCGCACCTCTCAATGCCCACATCGAGGTCTCCAGCCTGGGCTGCAACCCCGAACCCCAGGACCCCACGTCCAACCACTCTTTACTCATCCACCCAGTGTCGAACTCACCTCAGGCCAGCACAGCCAATCTCAATTCTGCATTTTTCCCTCTTCAGATCTTCCTTCAAGACTTCCTTATCCTCCCAGTCCAGGGTCAGTCTTGTTTCTGTCCTGCTGCTCCTTGAGTAAGACCTCTTGGCTCTGCCTCCTAAACTCTTCCAGAACTACTCGCCTCTTGCACTTCTATGACCCCAAGCCTGGTCCAGCCTCTGCCCTCACAGTCTGACCCCTCCCAGCAGCCAGAGGGAGCTGGCTCACAACTGTCAATTAGGTCCCATCACATCCTAGCTCAACCCTAAGGGCTCCAAGGCAGGTGGTCCCAGGGGCACTCTGAGAAACCCTGGCCTAGGCTTTCTCAGCTCTGGGAGAGCAGGCTCCTTCCCCTCCCCTGATACCTGACAAACAAGGGCTTTAAAAGCTACACACACACACACACACACACACACACTCTATATATATACATATATATGTGTAGGAGTCATATATATACACACACACACCCCCATATATATAAATTAGCTGGGCATGGTGGCAGGCGCCTGTAATCCCAGTTACTTGGGAGGCTGAGGCAAGAGATTTGAAAAAATGTTCCATGCACCCTGTGCCCCTTCTAGTAAATGCCAAGCCACTTCAACTCTGGCCTGCCAGCCCCCTGGCCTCACGCACCTGGTCCAGCCCCCTGGCCTTCGTATAGCTCTACAAACCCAACAGGCTCAGTCCTGCCTCCTGATCTTTGCACTCTCGGTGCCCTGCCAGGAGCACTCCCCTCCCAGACTCTCTGGGAGCTTGTCCCTTGTCTCCCTCAGGTCTCTGCTCAGCTGCCACCTCCCTGACTCCCTCCCTGTACCCCCACTGCTCACCCTCTGTCTTCTTGTTTGCAACCTCCACCTCCTGGGTTCAAGTGATTCTCTTGCCTCAGCCTCCCGAGTAGCTGGATTATAGGTGCATGCCACCGTGCCAGGCTAATTTTTGTATTTTTTGGTAGAGATGGCATTTTGCCATGTTGGTCAGGCTGGTCTTCAACTTCTGACCTCAAGTGATCCGCCTGCCTTGGCCTCCCAAAGTTGCTAGGATTATAGGTGTGAGCACCTCACCCGGCTGGTATTCTTAACACTTATCGCCACTTAAAGTTATGATAATGGGATGGTGGCGGTGCCCACTTGCAGGCAGGGCTCTGTCACTGCTCAGTCTTTGTGGAATGACTGGTGAGCACCAGCCTGATCCAGAACAGCCTAGAGGAGGAGAACCTAGCAAGCCATCGTGTCCGGTCAGCTCCTCCATGGCTGATAGTTTGCAGGAGGCCTTGCATGTCACCAGTGGACGGCTCCCCTTGGCCCCCAGAGTGTCTGACGGGTCCTGATCCACGTCCTGGGTGTGGGTCTTACCTGCTTCAGGGTCTGGGCTCCCTAGAGCTGGGGTCTGGATTGGGCACACAGCTCCAGGCTCCACAACTCCCCAAGTCCTGCCACTCTTGGCCTTGGCTTCTCCTGCTCTTCCTGGCACTTCCCCAGGGATGCCCTGGTGCTGCAAAGTTAAGAGCGAGTCCCAGCACTTTGGGAGGCTGAGGCAGGCGGATCACCTGAGGTCAGGAGTTCAAGACCAGCTTGGCCAACATGGTGAAACCCCATCTCTACTAAAAATACAATAATTAGCCGGGCATGGTGGTGGGCACCTATAATTCCAGCTACTTGGGAGGCTGAGGCAGCAGAATCACTTGCACCCCGTAGGTAGAATTTGCAGTCAGCTGAAATTACACCCGAACTCCAGCCTGGGCAATAGATCAAGACTCTGTCTCAAAAAAGAAGTGAAGATCAAGGCAAACTCTTTGGGTCAGACAGAGCCAGGCTGGACCCTAAGTAGCTGTGAGGCATGGGGATGTGGCTTCTGTCTCCCTCATCTTGGTAGTGTTCCCAGGAGGGCACTCTGTACCCATGAGGGCAGGTTACAGCAACCCTGCCGTCCACAGAACTCTCTGGGGCTTACTTTGGTCAGGCGGTGGCTTAGTTGCCTTTCACAGTGGTCCCAGGGAATTTCATTTCTCTGCTACTCCACATTCTGGCAGGTGTCAGCCTGTCCCCGGCAGGGTCACTGGGCAGCGCTTCCTGGATTTGTTCTGAGGAAGAGGAGGTTGGCTTGTGCCCTGCCAGTCATCCCCTCTCCCCACCCCCCACCACAGTAACTCTTCAGCCTTCCTCCCTGACCCTCTGCCAGGTTAGAGTGCCTCATCTTAGGGTGGCTGAGGCCACGTGAGCACCAGGGAAGCAGGAGTAACTGACACTGGTGAAGGCTGCCACAAGGCACCTGGGACTTCCCCCAAGCCAGAAGCAATTGGAGCTGACCAGGGACCCAGGGAGTGGGCAGGGAAGAGGGAGGGAGGGGCCTGGACCCAGACTTGGAGCCCGGGGCTGGACGCCAGCCGAGAGCAACACCAGACACAGCTCACCCAGCTCGGTCCCCGCCTGCCCTCCCCAAAGGTGACTTTGGGGGTGGTAGGAAGGAAGCTCAAGTTTCTCTAGTCAGGAACAATACTAGATCCATAAATCCCCGTCCTCAGAGGCCACCAGACTCTCCCAGAGCCCAAGGCGGAAGGCGAGTGCTGTGGGCTCTGGCAGCCACTCCCGGGAAGGTGAAACTGACCCGGCCTGCAGGGAACAGGGGTCGGCCCAAAGGAGGGGCTGAATCCAGCCCTTCTTCCCCGCTTCTCTCTCACTTGGGGTTCTGGGGGGTCCAAGAAGACTTGTGTCCAGATGGGGAAGTGGAGGGTATTTGTCAGCATTCCCAAACACAGATGAGGGACTGAGGTTGGAGCTGACAAGGGACATAGGACACTAGGGGCAGCCGAGGCCCCTCCAGGAGTCCCCGACTGACATCATCCCAGGGAACCCAGGGGCAGGAGGCAGAGCATCAGATGGCTCCGTCTGTCCTTGGGGAAGGGGGCCAAGTCCCCCAGGGTGGATGCCAGGGGCCCAACCTGTGCCATGCCCAGAGCCCAGCCTCTCTGGCCTCCCCTTGGCTCCCCAAGGTAGTTCATTTAAGGCTTGAGTAGGTCTAGATGTGGAAGTGCGGGGCCTGGGGAGGAGGGGGCAGCTCACTTGTCAGAGTCATTCCACTGCTCAGAGACGTTAATGTGTCAGATTCAGGGACAGGAAATCAGCTGCCGTTTCCTGAGACACTGGGGGCCTCCCTGGCCTCCTGCACATGCCCAGAGCGGCGATCCTGGCAGATAGATGCACATGCTCGCTCACAGACCCAGTCCCACCCCCCACTTCCCCTCCTGGCTTCCCCTCCCTGAAACACAGTGAGGGCCAGACCCAGTGGTGGAGAGGCCCTGGCCCGGCCGCAGGCAGACAGGGACACCTGCACAGGAAGCCCTCATCCGCACGAGTCACTCAGGCTCACCTGCTCAGCCTCGTGGTGCATCCCCTGGTGCCCTCCTAGGCTGGCAGGCATGGGGTCCCAGCCTTGAGGGCTACCCTAGAGGCAGGAGACATGCCAGGCTGTTTCCTGGAGACAGCCACCTGGTCTCAGCAGCTTCCCAGGCTTCCTTCTGCTGTGGGTCCTGCGCAGGGACCAGCCCCTGAGCCCTGGAGGTGGCGGGGCCAGACCCCCACTTGCTGCCCACCTTGAGCCTCCTGGATGAGGCACCATCCCTTAGGCTGGGCTTGAGTCCTTGTGCCCCACCATCCAGGTGTGCAGGGCTGGTCACATGACTTGGGGCTGTCTCGGGTTTCTCCCAGAGGGGCCTTCTCAGTGAGGCCTCCTCCCTTATGGCCCAGGGAAGCCTAAAGCAGATGCCAGGGAAGAGTCCAGCAAAACATAGGGATTGGGGCCTGTGGAATTAGACAGGGGCAGCTGGTTAGGCAGGCCTGGGATTGACCCCCATAGCCCATGTGCAGCCACACAGGCCTCCTCCGACACCTCCTCCCGCATCTGGCAACCCGCGCCCCCAGCACACACTCGTGTGCTCTGCCTTTGACTTGGCCTTTGCATCTGCCCTGGCCAGGCCCCTCTCCTTCCTGTGCCCTGCCTGCACACCCAAGACCCAGTCTGGATGCTCCAGACCTTGAGGGGCCCCCATAGACCCCCAGCTTACTTTCCTTCCTGTGCCCATGTGCCCAAGTCCACACATCACTGCCCTTCGGGTTTGGCGCAGGCAGGACCAGTGACTCCAGGTTCCACGTGTGGGATGAGGTTCATGTGGGGCCAGAGGGGTACCTGTGTTGTGGCCTGCATGGTGGATGGTGCATTTGACCTTGGACAAAATTACTGTCTTGCTTCTGGTCTCTGTTGCCTTGTCTGAAAATGGGTAATAAAAGCTCATACTGTCAGCCAGGTGCAGTGGCTCACGCTTGTAATCCCAGCACTTTGAGAGGCCAAGGTGGGCTGATCACTTGAAGCCAGGAGTTCAAGAGCAGCCTGGCTGGCATGGCAAAACCCTGGCTCTACTAAAACCACAAAACTTAGCCCAGCGTGGTGGTGTGTGCCTGTAGTCCCAGCTATTCGGGAGGCTGAGGCAGGAGAAATGCTTGAACCGGGAGGCAGAGGTTTCAGTGAGCCGAGATTGCGCCACTGTACTCTAGCCTGGGCGACAGAGCAAGACCCTGACTTAAAAAAAAAAAAAAGGAAGCTCTTACTGTCAGCCAGACGCAGTGGCTCACGCCTATAATCCCAGCACTTTGGGAGATGGAGGCAGGTGGATTGCTTGAGTCTAGGAGTTCCAGACCAGCCTGGGCAATATAGCAGGATTCCCATCTCTACTAAAAATACAAAAATCAGCCAGGCATGGTGGTATGTGCCTGTAGTCCCAGCAGCTCGGGTGGCTGAGGCAGGAGAATTGCTTGAACCCCAGGAGATACACTCCAGCCTGGGTAACAGCGAGACCATCTCAAAAAAAAAGCTCTTATTGTCTCTGACTGTCCAGGGAGAGCCTAGCACAACACCTGGTGTGCCAGAAACAACACTAGTGTCTGCAGTGATAACTCCTTCCCATGGCCCTTCAGTCCTGCCAGGGGAGTTGGATAAACCCGTCTAAATTTCCAAGAGAGGTGGGCCTGGGACCTTGGCTCCTTGGCGGTGGAGGAAGGACATGTTAATGTTCACCCCCAGCCCCACCCCAGCCTCTGGAGCTGCTGGGGGTAGACTGGGCCACATGAAGGGGACAGGATGGATGGTGTCCCAGCTGGGGTGAGGGTCTTATAGCCAGCGCCTCTTAGGGACACTCCCCTGTACCCCCAGCACTCCTGCTAATCACTCAGCAAGATGTGCATGAAATTTGACCTGTGCCTGCCTGATAGTGTCTCTGGGTACCAACCTCCCTCCTCGCCCTGCAGTGCTGCCCCAGCCCCTCGAAGGTCCCGCTCTGCTGGGGAGGGGAGTGTTTATCCCAAGAGAGCAGGCAGGCTCTCTGCCTCCACGGGCGGGGGGGGTGGATTAGCTCCCCAAGGTTGCGGGTATAAAGCTGCCTGCACACCCTGCTGTTCTGTAGAGACGGGCAAGGAGCAGAGGGCCAGGCAGGCCCCCCTGGATGGATGGGGGGCAGGTGGGGTTGGGGGGACGAGCACCATGTTCTATGATTGTCTCTTCTCAGCTGCCTGCCAGCGTGAGTACCCGCCTCCCCCACTCCTAGCCCCTGTGGTCCCACCCCACTGAGGACAGGGGGGCAGGGAAGGGAGGACTTGGCTACAGGCTAGCAAGACCTTCCAGGGAGCACTCCTCTCAGCAGCTTCCACTCCCAGGAAGCCTGGGGTCACCCCAGGGAAGGTGGCCCCAGCACCTTGGTTCTTCCAGCATTGCCAGGACCCTGGAGTGGACAGTCAGTTCCCTGCCTGTCCACAAGTCCTGTCTGCTGGGAAGGGTCCAGTCTTCTGGATCTTGAGTGTCATAGCTCTTCAGTTACCCTCTCTGGTCTGGCTTCAGGATGAGAAAAGCTGATGGGGGCTGCTTCCAGGTATTAAGGATCCTAGGTCCTGCGGGCCCCAGCCCACCCTGCCACGTGGGCCCCAATGGGTGCAGTTGGTGCCGGCTAGGGGTGAGCAGGACTCCTGGAGGGGCCTGACCTTGCTGGGGGCTGGCTTCAGGCTGCATCTTCCTCTCCAGGTGGGCTCAGGCTTAGGCTGGGGGCGGGGACAGCAGCAAGAGCTGATCTGGTGGCCCCTCCCTACAGAAGGTGCCATGCGGGCCAGTGAGACGGTGTCAGAGGCCAGCCCTGGCTCCACGGCCAGCCAGACCGGCGTCCCTACTCAGGTGGTTCAGCAGGTGCAGGGCACCCAGCAGGTAGGATGTGGCCCTCCCAGGGGGCAGGGGAGGGCTGGTGAGGGTGGCAGTGCAGGCTGTGGCCTCGGGGGCCTGGCCTCCCCTCCCTGCTTCCTGCCGGAGCCATCTGCTCACCTGTTCTTATCAAGATGTGCACGGCAGCCACCCTCCACTCACTGCTCCAGGCCACCCTGGGGAAGCAGTGGCTCAGCTCCTTCTGCCTTGTCCCCACAGCGACTGCTGGTCCAGACGAGCGTGCAGGCCAAGCCGGGCCATGTGTCGCCCCTCCAGCTGACCAACATCCAAGTGCCCCAGCAGGTAAGGCCACTGCACCTGGCCCCACCCTGGAAGGCTCCCTCAGGGTGGAGGACCAACCCCCTGTGGCAAGCCTGGATCTGTCCTCACCAGGATTGAGGGAAGAGGCCCCGTCCAGGGGCTGCCCTACCTCCTGGCTCTGGGCAGTCCCCAGGGTGAGACTATCAGGTAGGGGCCATCTCAGCAGAGAGAACAGGTATAGCCGGGAAGGTGGTTTTCGGGTCCAGCCTGGTGTCCCGAAGCAGAGAACCCAAGCCAGGTTTAGAGTCAGGAGTCCATAGCCAACGCAGGGTGGTCTGTCCCCAAGAAGGCCGCAGATGGGGTACAGCGCTCACCCGTTTCCGACTGGTCAGCGCAGAACTGGACAAAGTACTGTCAAGTTTTTTTGGGTTTTTTTTTGAGACAGAGTCTCACTCTGTCACCCAGGCTGGAGTGCAGTGGTGCAATGTTGGCTCACTGCAACCTCCGCCTTCCGGGTTCAAGTAGTTCTCCTGTCTCAGCCTCCCGAGTAGTTGGGATTACAGGCATGCGCCATCACGCCTGGCTAATTTATGTATTATTAGTTAAGATGGGGTTTCACCATGTTAGCCAGGCTGGTCTCAAACTCCTGACCTCAAGCGATCCACCCACCTCAGCCTCCCAAAGTGCTAGGATTACAGGCATGAGCCACCATGCCCAGCCTAGTACTGTCGGGTTTTAAGGATGACAGCACATTCCACGTGGCCTGACGACAACTCCAGCTCTGCCACTTCCTGGCTCTAGGACCTCAGATAAGCGCCTTTGCCATCCTGAGCCTTGGTGTCACCCTCTGTGAAGGGGAGGCAGCAGCTGAGCTGCACTGGGGCTGTTGGGGTTCTGTGAGCTAACAGGTGTGAAGCATTTACAACATTAGCTGGCACTGCGCACATGCTCGGTGCAGCCGCGCTGGCTGTCATGAGTGATCCACCTCCCTCTCTCTCCCTGGGTCCAGGCTCTCCCCACGCAGCGTCTGGTGGTGCAGAGTGCAGCCCCAGGCAGCAAAGGCGGCCAGGTCTCCCTGACGGTCCACGGCGCCCAGCAGGTGCACTCACCCCCGGAGGTAAGTGGTAGCCCTGTCAGCCACCCTCCCCAGTGCTGTCTCCCCAGGTCAGCAGTGTACCCCCATAGTATATTTGGGGCTCCCTGCCCCCCCAGCCCACTTGCTCCTCCAAAATCCTACATCCTCTCCACTCCCAGTGTGATGCCCTTGTGGACCCCAGGTAGGGTGGCTTGGCTGCCCAGTTCCTGGCCCTGCCAGCTCTGAGCTAAGCGGCCGTGGAGCTCTGCTCTAGGAGAAAGAGGTGACTTCCTGGGTTGAGATGACCCTGGCAGCTCCAGCTCAGGGAACTGCATTCCAGGAAACAAAGCGGGTTCTTCTTCCTTCCATAGGGGGAGAGTCTCTACCACGAAGCCTCGGACCCCAGGATAGATTCTGGGGACCTGCAAACACCAAAGAGGGTTTTGGAGACAGGCTGTGGGCGTTGTCTGCATCAGGAGCACGGGGTTGATGGCTGGCCCAGCCCACTCACTTCCTCTTCTGGGACTCTGGGCAGGCCTGTGAGCCTTCGTTTGTTTTTTGGTTTTTGTTTTTAGACAGAATCTTGCTCTGTCACTCAGGATGGAGTGCAGTGGCGCGATCTCAGCTCACTGCAACCTCCAACTCCTAGGTTCAAGTGATTCTTCTGCCTCAGCCTCCCAAGTAGCTGGGATTGCAGACGTCCACCACCACGCTTGGCTAATTTTTGTATTTTTTGTAGAGACAGGGTTTCGCCATGTTGGCCAGGCTGGTCTTGAACTCCTGACCTCCTCAGGTGATCCTCCCGCCTTGACCTCCCAAAATGCTGGGATTGCCAGTGTGAGCCATGGTGCCTGGCCTCTTTGGGCCTTCTGAGCTACAAGTTTTCTCTGTGTCAAACAGCTGATGGTATAAACCACCCCTCAGTTTGCTGTGAGAATTACAGCCTGAGGCACAGCGGGGCTCAGAGCCAACACGGGGCTCCATGGCCAGCCTGTCCGGGCCCAGCCCTGTGCCTCACCACCTGCAGCCATGTCACCCGGGGCTTGTCCCTTCCCCTCTGCGCCTCCATTGGGAAGTGGGGGTGCTGTGAGATTCCAGTGAGTACATTTAAAGCACTCAGCCAGTGTCTGGTAGGAGTCAGCCCAGTATCACACCAGAGGCTGCTGTTGTCATTGCTATAACCTTTGAGGATCAGCCCCAGGAGAGCTTCAGGGGTGTTGCAGGCACCACCTACCATCAGCCATCCTTGCTGGGGAGGGTGAAACCCCAGTCATTGCCAGGAGTTGACTGGGACTGTTGCAGGGAGTAGGCATTTGGATGCATGGGATGTGGTCAGTTACCAGCCTGGGTGGTTGGTAATTGCGACAGGTGGTTGGGACAGGTCCCTGCAGGCTGCTACCCTCCCCAGTCAACTCTCCTGAGAAGGGTGTGTATGAGGGCCCGGGTGCCCCAGAGAGGATGCGAGCCTACCCCAAAGAGGGTTCGAGCGCTCCCCAGAGAGGATTCAAGCCCACCCCAGCACACTCCTGTGTCTCCTTCCCTTACAGCAGTCGCCGGTGCAGGCCACCAGCTCTTCCAGCAAGACAGCCGGGGCCCCCACGGGCACAGTGCCACAGCAGCTGCAGGTCCACGGTGTCCAGCAGAGTGCCCCCATCACCCAAGAGGTGCCAAGCCAAGGCGGGCAGCAGCTCGGGCCAGGGGTCCCAGCCAGGCAGCCTCTGCAGCCCCCCGTGGCTGTGCCTCTGGCCTATTAGAGCCCAGCCCTGGCCTGCTACCCAGGCCTTTGATAAGCGTCTCTGCCTGTCTCCAGACTCGGCATCCTGGGGCTGGAGGATGGGGATGCCGTGGGGAGTCTGAAATTTGAACTTGAGGCATAGTGGGCCAGGGGAACCGCTAGGAGAAACCACCTTGGTCTCTTTGGGCCCATTTGCCTGAAGGAAGCCCCAAAGTCACGTCCTGGCTCATTCCGGGGAGGGTTTCAGGAGGGGATCCCGCCCTCAAATCCATGCCCAGCCTCTGCAGAGGCAGAGCTCTGAGCCGGTGCAGGTTAAGATGCTGGAGCTGCCTGCCACTGGATGTTAACAATGAAGTTGAGGGGTTCCCAGCCCCTTGAAAAAATAGACGAAATCCATAGACCCTTCCCCAAGTGTAAACAGAAACCCTGTCCCAGAGGATTTATAGATACTCTCCTGCCTGGCACTAGAGCTCCCCCAGACCTCCAGATTTGGGTCCAGACCCCAGCTCCTCCATTCAGCATCCCCCTCTGCCAGCCTCAGTCTCTGGTTCTGCGCCCCTAGGATAATCCCAGCATTCCCGCCACGGCACAGAACAGGGCAGACAGTTGACATGGGAAGGATGCAGGGACGAAATATAACCAAGGCCATGCCTGCGGGTTCTTGGCACAGCGTCGGGGGCCTGTAGGGAAAGG
Organism: Aotus nancymaae; assembly: GCF_030222135.1. NCBI lineage: Eukaryota > Metazoa > Chordata > Mammalia > Primates > Aotidae > Aotus > Aotus nancymaae. The sequence continues at coordinate 31,167,041 of NW_026988441.1, forward strand.
AGGCAGAGAGCAAAGACCCCTCAGTCCCAGGTTCAACTCAGCCTGGTAGCCTCACTTTGCCCCTGTAAGCGGGTGCCCATTAGTAATGGACTGGGACGTGCTCGGTGCTGGGCACAGCACCCTCCCTGTTTGGCTGGAGAATGGCAGCCTCTTGCTTACCGAGCTGCTGTGAGGTTACAGAAGCTCACCTGTGCAGGGGCTGGGCGGGTTGACGGCCATCGTTCCCATGGTCATCTTAACGTTCCCTTTCCCTTTCCAGAGGTCTGTGGTCCAGGCCACTCCACAAGCGCCCAAAACCGGCCCGGTGCAGCCACTGACCGTGCAGGGCCTCCAGCCAGTCCACGTGGCTCAAGAGGTGTGTGTCCGGCTCCTACCACAGGGACAAACGGGCTGGTCTTGGGCTGGGGCTGGGGAGTGCAGGCCCCTGAGGCCGCAGGGAGGGAAATGCCTCTGTGAGCTGCAGACCCTGCCCTAGATCCTTCTCCTTTCCCGGCCCCCTGGCAGCTCAGGGCCCAGGTTTTGCTAAGAGAGGTCTGGATTCGAATCCCGCTTCATTCTTGCGTGGGCCTGGGTCAGTTCTTCCCCTCTCCGAGACCCCGGGCGGCGGGGATCTTCCCTCGGGTGGCTGCGTGCGCGCTCAGCAACCCGGTGGGTGGAGGCCTGGAGCCCCGCCCGCGGCCGCCCCTGTTGACCCCCCAGTGTCTCTGTTTGTCCTCCAGAGCTCAGGCAGTCAGTTTCCCGCTAGGAAGGCAGAGCAGCGAGATCCCCGGCCCACGCCGCCGCCGGAGCCGCCGCCCCGGCCGCCCGCGTGCAGCGGCGAGGCCCAGCAGCTAGGCAGCCCCGAGCTGCCGCCACCCTATTACGAGCCGGGCACCGAGCAGTGGGTGGAGCTGGTAGGCGTGCTGCCCCCGCACCTGCTCCTGCCGCAGCAGAAAGTGGTCTTCGAGCCACTGCCCCGGCTCCCGGCCCAAGCCAGCCCCGACCAGAGGGTCAGGATCCAGAGAATCCCCCAGGTGCTAGTGTTCGGCACGGCCGCCACGGCCCTCAAAGTAGGTGGCGGACGCACGGACGGGGGGCAGCGGGCGGGCAGGGGCGGGGGCGCCCGGTCCGGGCCGCCCACCAGGCCCCTCAAGCCCTGTAGACCCCACCTCCGCCCGACGGGTCGGTCTGGGGACCCGCCTCTGACTCCCTACCCAAGCCCTGTCCTGGTCCCAGCTCCGCCCCTGCAGACGCGGGTTGGGGGATGGAGGTGGGGGACTCAGGCCCCGCCCCTAAGGCCCTGTCAGTGATTCCAAGTTGTTTCCCACCAACCGGGGCCCCGGGCTCTGCCCCTTACATCCTGTGCCTGGTTTCCAGACCCCGCCCCTGAGGCCCTTTCTGTAGCAGCGGGCTCTGGCTGCATCGACAGCCTTGCCCCTGTGCCTGGGGTCCAACCTTAACGCCCACTGCAGGACCCTGTCTCGCATCCACTCCACTGCCCGTCATGCCCCACCCTTGCCGGCCCCAACCGAAGCCGAGAGTCCTGGCTTCTGCTCCTGAAATAGCCCTTCCTGATCCCCAGCCCTGGCGCAGGCAGCAGCCCCTGGGCCTCTGTCCCCAGGCCTCCTCTAGGGCGTTTTGTTCAGAGCCCAGAAGCTGCCCTTGAGTCTGGGAGCTGGGCGTCAGGGAAAGCCTGGGTGGGCACCAGCCCTTTAGAGGTGGAACGGGAGGAGCTGGCCCACCTTGACCCTCCATGTGCCCTTCCTCTGCCCCAGGTGCAGCAGCTCCAGCAGGTGCCTGTCCCACACGTGTACTCCAGCCAGGTGCAGTATGTGGAGGGCGGTGACGCCAGCTACACGGCCAGTGCCATGTAAGTGAGGGGAGGGGGTGGGTGAGGGGCTCGGGTCTGCACTGGACCTTCCCCAGGCTCCCAGGACAGCAGGCCCCAGTCCCAGCCCCCAGCACACCAGCTGGCCTTCAAGGCCTTAGGAGACAGACACTCAGGTGGCACTCCCTAGGGGCAGCCACAAACCAGGAAACGTGGCAAAGCAGAGGGACCCTCGAAGGTTAGGGTCCTTGGCATAGCTTAGGGCTTGGGAGTCATATGAGCCTGGTTTTTAACCAAAAAAAAAGGCCGGGCATGATAACTCACCTGTGTAATCCTAGCACTTTGGGAGGCCTCAGTGGGTGGATCACTTGAGGTCAGGAGTTCAAGACCAGCCTGGCCACCATGGTGAAATTCCGTCTCTACTAAAAATACAAAAATTAGATGGGTGTGGTGGCGGGTACCTGTAATCCCAGCTACTTAGGAGGCTGAGGCAGGAGAATCACTTGAACCCGGGAGGTGGAAGTTGCAGTGAGCTGAGATTGTGCCACTGCATTGCAGCCTGATGACAGCAAGATTCTGTCTCAAAAAAAAAAAAATTGTTTGACTTCCAACCCTCTCCCAGAGGGGATGCTGTGACCTGTTTGTTTCCTTCTAGTGATACTCTAAGAATAGAAACTCTACCCCTCTACCCATTTTTTTTTTCTTTTTTTTCTTTTTTTGAGACAGGGTCTCACTCTGTCACCTAGGCCAGAGTACAGTGGTGTGATCAGGGCTCACTGCAACTTATGGGCTCAAGTGATCCTCTGACCTCAGCCTCCCTGGTAGCTGGGACTACAGGTGTGCACCTCCACGCTCAGCTAATTTTTGTATTTTGTAGCGATGGGCTTTTGTCATGTTGCCCAGACTCATCTCCTTGAACTCTTGGACTCAAGTGATTTTCCCCTCTTGGCCTCCCAAAGTGCTGGCATTACGGGCATGAACCACCGTGCCCGGCCTCTACCCCTTTTCTTTGGTCAGATAGAGGCAGGCATTCCATCCATACCTTGTTTCCTTCCTGGCTCTTCTCCCACGTGTCCCCGTGGGTCCTGGTCACCCTCTTAGCTGCTGTGTAATAATCCTGTGTGGATGAGCAGCCACGATGTCGTCAGTCCCCACCCAGTGGCACGTAGGGGACTTCCCCTTCCTGGGTGCAGCACTTACCATTCCAGTGTGTGGGCCGCGTCAGGCAGGTGCCACGTCCTGGCCCCACTTCAGCCCCAGCTCTGGCTCCTCGCTGGGGGTCCTCCCTGCCACCTTCCCTCTCCCATCTCCACAGCAATCACTGCAGTACTATAATTACTGTTGGTTTAGTTTCTAGAAGTTTCGCTTGGTTTTCTTTGCATTTGCATGATTTCTTTTTTCGTCCCTGCCACTTGTTCTTCTGGGGACAACACTGAGATTGGTTAGCTCATGGATTGACTGAGTCCTCAGGTCATGAGGCTCTGAATGACCCCCAGGGCATGGTCCAGGCACCTGAATTGTGAGGCTTGGTCCCCACCATCCAGCCGCCTCACAGTTCCATCCGTTTATTTCTAGTGCTACTAATCTTTTCATTGTTTGGTTGACCCAAGCTGGCAAAGGCCAGACAGGGCGTTGCAAAGAGGAGACCAGCGTCTGAGGGCTCCTGCTGGCATCCCTGGGAGCGCCTCTCCTGTCTCTCCTTTGCTTCCGTCTGAATTCCTCACTCAGTGATTGTAGTATGTGTGATTGCACTTAGTTCATCATTGCTATCTGATTTTCCTGCTATGTAAAGTTGTTGGGGGCCACTCCCCCTGTCAACTGTCCACTCCTGTTTATCCCTCTGTGTGAATTACTGCTGAGTTCCTGACCCTTTGCCAGCCTGATCCCCACCCTGGCCAGAGCCACAGCTCCTGGTCCTCCCTCCCTGGTTCTGTTCTGGGGCATCCAGAGCCACACACGTTCATTTATTGAGTCATCAGCAACCATCGACTGAAGCAACATTTTTGCAGCACGTGTCGCATGCTGGGTGTGCAGGGGTGAGCAGGCTGCAGCCCCTGCCTTGGAGAAGTGAGGGCACTTGCTCAGGTCACGTGCTCTTGGTGTCACTTTGTGTGGTAGACATTGGGCAGGACAGAGAGATTGAGAGCTGGACCTGGTGTCTGACGAAGACCATGCTTCCATATCTCCTTCCACTGTCCTCCTCAGCTCCCTCTCCTTGTCCACCCACAACCACTCAAGCCTCCAGAGCTCTGTCCCTTGCCACTTTGAGAGTCTGAGCCAGGTCACCTCTTGACTGACCTCACTGTCTTTCTGGATGTTAATTTTTTTTTTTTTTGAGATGGAGTTTTGCTCTGTTGCCCTGGCTTGGCACAATCTCTCCTTACTGCAACCTCTGCCTTCAGGGTTCAAGTGATTCTCCTGCCTCAGCCTCCTAAGTAGCTGGGATTACAGGCACGCACCACCACACCCGGCTAATTTTTTGTATTTTTTTTGTATTTTGTATTGTGTATTTATTAAGAAAAAAAAAAAAATAGAGACAGGGTTTCACCATGTTGGCCAGGCTGGTCTCGAACGCCTGACCTCAGGTGATCTGCCTGCCTTGGCCTCCCAAAGTGCTGGGATTACAGGCGTGAGCCACCACGCCCGGCGTATTTTTTTATTATTATTAATTTTTTGTATTTTTTAGTAGAGACGGAGTTTCATCATTTCACCATGTCGGCCAGGCTGGTCTTGAACTCCTGACCTTAAGTGATCCACACACCTCAGCCTTCCAAAGTGTTGGGATTACGGAAGTGAGCCACTACACCTGGCTTAATGCTATGTGTTTAATCACTAATACATTGAAAGAGTTCAAAAATCAAAACTGTGTCCAAGGACGTTTAGTGAGATGGTGAGAGGTGCCCCCCGCCCACAGATGACAGACATGCAGACATGCATACGAAACATGACACAGTCTTCCCTGTCTTTCAGTCACACCGTCCCCACCCTTCTCTGCCTTTTATCTGCCCAGTGGTCGGTTCTGGAACTTGTTCTTTTGGAGGACCGAAACCCTGCCTCCTCTTTCACCCCTGTGTAGGATTCCATCATCTTTTATTTAACAGCCCCTTGAGGTTGAATCCCTGGTGGTTTTTATGTTGTGACGATTTGCAGCCTCGAGTCTGTGTCTCCCGGTGCCCATTCTGTCCCTGGATAGCTGAATGAGAGAGAATTCACCAGCCTGGATAGGTAGCTTGGCTCAGGGGAAAAATATCTGCATTCTTGATGGTCTCCTCCAATCACAGCATCGCCTTCTCTAGTCCCCTCCAATCACAGCGTCACCTTCTCTAGCCCTGCCCCCTTCCTGCTTCACTCACCTCATCACCTTCTGTATAATCTCTAACTTACCTTTGCACATGGCTTCTTGCCTGTCTCCCCGACTAGACCTCAGCTCCTCCAGGGGCAGGGGCTTTTCATTCTTGTCCATTGCTATGTCCAAAGTGTGTGAAACAGTGCCTGGCACACAGTAGGCACTTGAAGCACTCGCCAATTTTATTTTTATAATGAAGTATGTAGCATTGCAAGTTCCCTAACCCTTCAGTATTTTTTTTTTTTTTAATTTAAAAAGGCAGGGTCGTCCAGGTGTGGTGCCTCATGCCTGTAATCCCAGCACTGTGGGAGACAAGTGGGTGGATCACTTGAGGTCAGGAGTTCAAGACCAGCCCCGCCAACATGGTGAAACCCCGACTCTACTAAAAAAAAAAATACTAAATGTAGCTGGGTGTGGTGTAGTTCCAACTCTTCCAGAGGCTGAGGCAGGAGGATCGCCTGAACCCTAGAGGTAGAGGTTGCAGTGAGTCAAGATTGGGCCGCTGCACTGCAGCCTGGCTCAAAAAATAAATAAGTAAATAAAAGAATAAAAATAAAAAGCCAGGATCTTGCTGTCACATAGGCTTCAGTGCAGTGGTGGTGTGGTTATAGCTCACTACAGCCTGGAACTCCTGGACTCAAGGGATCTTCCTGCCTCAGCCTCCCAAGTAGCTGGGATTGCAGGTGTGCACCACCACCCCTGGCTAATCTTTATATTTTTTGTAGAGATAGGGTCTCACTATGTAGCTTAGGCTAATCTTAAACTCCTGGCCTCCAATGAACCTCCTGCCTCTGCTTCCAAAGACTACAGGCAGGAGCCGCCATGCCCGGCCAAGTTCCCTAGTCCCTCTATCCCGATCTCCTAATTTCCAAAGTGGAGAAGGTGACTCCGCTGCCAGAGGACTGGCTGCTTCAGCGATTGTATGAAATATTGCCCATCAGGCATTCAGGATGGTACCCAGTCCGTTGTAGGTGAATGCTAGGATCTGGTCCTTGCCGTGGGGAAGCTGCTGCTTCCCCAGTCCCCTCCTGGCACCCCTCCTTCCTGCACAGTCATGCCCCTCAACCCTCCAGTTCTCATCCCCCTGACTGTCCTCTGGCTTTGCCTCTTTCCCAGCCGTTCCAGCACCTACCCCTACCCCGAGACGCCGCTGTACACACAGACGGCAAGCACCAGCTACTATGAGGCCGCAGGCACGGCCGCCCAGGTCAGCACCCCCGCCACCTCCCAGGCGGTGGCCAGCAGCGGCTCCATGCCCATGTACGTGTCTGGCAGCCAGGTCGTCGCCAGCTCTACCAGCACTGGGGCTGGGGCCAGCAACAGCAGCGGAGGTGGTGGCAGTGGCGGTGGCAGCGGCGGCGGGGGAGGTGGTGGCGGGGGTGGCAGTGGCGGCACCGGAGGCGGCAGCAGCGGAGCAGGCACCTACGTGATCCAAGGCGGCTACATGCTGGGCAGTGCCAGCCAGTCTTACTCCCACACCACCCGTGCCTCACCAGCCACAGTAAGTGCCCCAGCCTGGGCCCCAGAGGAGACAAGTGGTGGTGGGTGGTGGGCACTTGAAGCCCAGTCCATGATGGCAGCTGCCAGTCACTGTTAGCAGGAGTCTGTGTGCCCCCCGATGAGCACATATGCAGGTGTCCTGGGATTGAATGCTGTGTGGCCTCAGATAAATTACTCAGCCTCTCTGGGCCTCAGCTGATATGCATGAAGTTCTTAGAACAGTACCACAGTTGGCTGGGCACAGTGGCTCACACCTGTAATCCCAGGACTTTGGGAGGCTGAGGTGGGTGGATGAGCTGAGGTCAGAAGTTCAAGACCAGCCTGGCCAACATGGTGAAACCCCATCGGTACTAAAAATACAAAAATTAGCCAGGAATGGTGGTGAGTGCCTGTAATCCTAGCTCCTCAGGAGGCTGAGGCACGAGAATTGCTTCAACCTGGAGGCAGAGGCTGCAGTGTGCCAAGATCGTGCCACCGCACTCCAGCCTGGGAGACAGAGGAAGACTGGCTCAAAAAGAAAAGAAAAGAAGTGATGTCTGTTCTTTTTATTCTTTTTTTTTTTTGAGACAGAGTTTTGCTCTGTCACCCAGGCTGGAGTGGTATAATCATAGCTCAGTGCAGCCTCAAATTCCCAGGCTCAAGTGATCCTCCCAGCTTACCCTCCCAAGTAGCTGGGACTACAGGCATGCACCACCATGCCTGGCTAATTTTTTTTCTTTTTTTTTTTGAGATGGAGTCTCGTTCTCTTGCCAGGCTGAAATGCAGTGCACGATCTCAGCTCACTGCAACCTCCACCTTCTGTGTTCAAGTGATTCTCTTGCCTCAGCCTCCCAAGTAGCTGGGACTACAGGCGCGTGCCACCACACCCAGCTAATTTTTGTACTTTTAGTAGAGACGGGGTTTCACAACGTTGGCCAAGATGGCCTCAATCTCTTAACCTTGTGATCCACCCACCTCTGCCTCCCAAAGTGCTGGGATTACAGGCATGGAGCCACCATGCCTGGTTTCAATTTTTAAAAATTTTTTTGTAGAAACAGGATCTCACTCTGTTGCCTAGGCTGTTCTCAAAATCCTGGCCTCAGGCAATCCTCCCACCTTGGCCTCCCAAAGTGCTGAGATTATTCTGATTAAAATTGATGATAGAGAATAGATAATGAGGGAGAAACCAGTACTACCATGCGGAGCTTCAAGAACAGGGTTCTTCTGCCATCTGGAGAGTGGTACTGGAGCTTCCTGTGCCAAGAAGTGGCTGCATGAAGTCCCTGGGGCAGCCCGAAATTCCAGCCCCAACTGGGCCCCTCAACAATTGTGTGACCGTGGGGTGGGTCAGTGCTGGTGGTCCTGGCGGTCCCTCTTGGTCCTGATGTAGCCTGGCTTCTGTCTATTCTAGTCTTTTTTTTCTTTTTTTTCTTTTTTGGAGATGGAGTTTCGCTCTTGTCACCCAGGCTGGAGTGCAGTGGTGCAATCTCAGCTCACTGTAACCTCCCCACCTCCCAGGTTCAAGCAATTTTTGTGCCTCAGCCTCCAGAGGAGCTACAATTACAGGCACCGATCACCACACCCAGCTAATTTTTTTGTTGTTTTTGTTTTTTTGAGACAGGCTCGCTCTGTTGCCCAGGCTGGAGTGCAGTGGTGCGGTCTTGGCTCACTGCAACCTCCGCCTCCAGGGTTCAAGACGTTCTCCTGCCTCAGCCTCCCAAGAGGCTGGGACTACAGGCGCCTGCCACATGCCAGTCTAATTTTTTGTATATTTAGTAGAGATGGGGTTTCACCATGTTGGCCAGGCTGATCTCTAACTTCTGACTTCAGGCGATCCGCCCACCTCAGCCTCCCAAAGTGCTAGGATTACAGGTGCGAGTCATCACTGCTGGCTTGGAGATTTGCTTTTTTTCACTCTGCATAAATTAATATAATTTTTTTTTTTTGAGACAAGGTCTGACTGCTACCCAGGCTGAAATGCAGTGGCTCGATCATAGCTCATTGCAGCCTTCAACTTCTGAGCTGAAGGGATCCTCCTGCCTCAGCCTCCCAAATAGCTGGGACTGCAGGCGCGCACCACAACACTGGCCAATTTTTTTTTTTTTAAACAGAATCTCACTTTTGTCGCAGTCTTGCAGTGGTGAAATCTCGGCTCACTGCAACCTCTGCCTCCCAGTTTCAAGAGATTCTCCTGCCTCAGCCTCCTGAGTAGCTGGGACTACAGGCGTGTGCCACTGCACCTGGCTAATTTTTTTTTTTTTGTATTTTTAGCAGAGATGGTTTCTCCATGGTCACCAGGCTGGTTTCGAGCTCCTGACCTCAAGTGATCCACGTGTCTCAGCCTTCCAAAGTGCTGGGATTACTGGCATGAGCCACTGTGCCTGGCTGACACTGGCTAATTTTTTAAAAAATTGTTTGGTAGAGACCGGGTCTCCCTATGTTGCCCAGGCTGGGCTCAAGTGATCCTCCCGCCTTAGCCTCCCAAAGTGCTGGAACTATAGGGGGCAAGCCACCGTGCCCGTCCCTTAATGTTTTTAACTAGCTGCATGTGACAAGTGTATAGGACAGTGCAGTTCTGGAGAGTTCTGTGGGACGTAGTTCCTGGGGAGGATGGCAGTAGGATGTGCTAACTTACGGTGGGCGTGGCTGTCAGGATCCCAGGGGGAAGTCGATACAGGGCACTCAGCTCAGAGATGATGGAAGCACCTCTGACTGGCGCTCTCCCATCTCCCTCCGGCCCCAGGTCCAGTGGCTCTTGGACAACTATGAGACAGCCGAGGGCGTGAGTCTGCCACGGAGCACCCTCTACTGCCACTACCTTCTGCACTGCCAGGAGCAGAAACTGGAGCCCGTCAATGCCGCCTCCTTCGGCAAGCTCATCCGCTCCGTCTTCATGGGCCTGCGAACCCGCCGTCTGGGCACCAGGTAGGGCCATCCGTCTACTCCCGGCAGCCCCTGGGGAATTGGGGGGCACACTGAGACCCACCCCCACTCCAGGTCATCTCAGGCACTCCAGCCCAGCCCAGCCCATCCCCACCACCTCTACAAACCTCCTCAACACACCTGCTGACTCCCAGCCCAGGGCCTTTGCACTGGCGGTGCCTACCGCCTCATGTGCTTCTACCCCATCTTACTCACACGCCCCCTGGCGGCCTCAACTAAAACTGCAGGCTTCCTCTGTCACTGGCCTGTCATCCCCAACCCTACTTCATTTTTCTCCTTAGCCTTGAGCACCCGCCTACCTGCCTTTTTTTTTTTTTTTTTTTTTTTTTTGGGAGACAGAGTCTCACTCTGTGATCCAGGCTGGAGTGCAGTGACTCAATCTCGGCTCACCAAAACCTCCACCCCGCTGGGTTCAAGCAATTCTCTGGAGTAGCTTCAGCATCTTGAGTAGCTTGGGACTTAGAAGCAATGCACAACCATGCCCAGCTAATTTTTTTTTTTTTTTGAGATGTAGTCTTGCTCTGTCACCCAGGCTGGAGTGCAGTGGTTTGATCTTGGTTCACTGTAACCTCCACCTCCTGGGTTCAAGCAATTTTCCTGCCTCAGCCTCCTGAGTAGCTGGGATTACAGGCACGCACCACTATGCCTGGCTAATTTTTATATTTTTAGTAGAGATGGGGTTTCACCATGTTGGCCAGGCTGGTCTCAAACTCCTGACCTCGTGATCCGCCCCCTCATTGGCCAGGCTGGCCCAAACTCCTGACCTTGTGATCTGCCCACCTTGGCCTCCCAAAGTGCTGGGATTACAGGCGTGAGCCACTGCACCTGGCTAGCCCAGCTGATTTTCAAAAAATATTTTTAGTAGCCAGGCGAAGTGGCTGATGCCTGTAATCTGAGCACTTTGGGAGGCTGAGATGGATGGATCGCAAGGTCAGAAGATCGAGACCATCCTGGCTAACATGGTGAAACCCCATCTCTACTAAAAATACAAAAAATTAGCCGAGCATGGTGGCAGGCACCTATAATCCCAGCTACTCAGGAGGCTGAGACAGGAGAATCGCTTGAACCCAGGAGGCAGAGGTTGCAGTGAAGCTGAGAGCATGCCACTGCACTCCAGCCTGGGTGACAGTGTGAGACTCTGTCTCAAAAAAAAAAAAAATTATTTTTAGTCAGAGACAGGGTTTCACTATGCCCAAAGTGCTGGGATTACAGCCATGAGTCACCGCGCTCAGCCCGCACGTGCCATTTACGTGACTTATTTCAAATTGTTCTGGTCCGTCTGCAATGCTCGTACCTTGATGATGCAGGGTTGAACCTAGTCAGTGCTTAATCAGAGCCTGTGAATCAGTGAATTCATGTGGGAAGGAACAAGGAGCCATCATCCCATGAACCTGCCCCTTTCTTCCTTTCCTTTGCAACCCCATGGCTGCCCCCTGCTCATCTCTTGGCTCCTGTTCCCAGGTTCAGCGTCACCCCATTCAGTCATTGATAGCCACTGCCCCTGTGCCTCTTCAGTACAGCACCCCCGGCTCTGCAGGGCAGGGCTCTCTCCATCTGTCCCCCTGATAGAGGAGATGGGTGTGCTGTGAGGCACTCCATACCCTGCCAGCCAGCAGACCCCCAGCCCAGCCCTTACCCTCCACCTTCCTCCCAGGGGCAACTCCAAGTACCACTACTATGGCCTGCGAATCAAGGCCAGCTCACCACTGCTGCGGCTGATGGAGGACCAGCAGCACATGGCCATGCGGGGCCAGCCCTTCTCGCAGAAGCAGAGGTACAAGGGCAGGGCTGGAGCCGGGGCAGGGCAGGCAGGGAAGGACACGCAGGCCATCCCCCAGCTGGCCCGCCTACCCATTCTCCTCCAGGCTCAAGCCCATCCAGAAGATGGAAGGCATGACCAACGGCGTGGCGGTAGGGCAGCAGCAGAGCACGGGGCTGTCGGACATCAGTGCGCAGGTGCAGCAGTACCAGCAGTTCCTGGGTAAGACCTCCTGCCCCTGCCTGTGTAGGCGGTTCCCAAAGCCAAGTGGCAGCCGGCAGCCTCTGAGCCAGGGGAGGGCTTGGTGAGAGATGCCTGAGGACCAGCAGGGGTTGTGTGAGACATCAGTCTCCGTCCACAGTGACAATTCTGTCTCCAGAATTTTTCTTCAAGGTAGATTCTCATTTCTTTCAATGCAAAGCATTTCTCTGGGGGTTTGAGCTCCCCAATCAATCCCCTTTTTGCTACATGAGATTTTATTTTATTTTATTTGAGATGGAGTCTCACTCTGTCACCCAGGCTGGAGTCTAATGGCCTGATCTCGGCTCACTGCAATCTCCGCCTCCCAGGTTCAAGCGATTTCTCCTGCCTCAGCCTCCTGAGTAGCTGAGATTACAGGCACCTGTCACCACCCACAGCTAATTTTTTTATTAGAGACGGGGTTTTACCATGTTGGTCAGGCTGGTCTCGAACTCCTGACCTCGTGATCCACCTGCCTCGGCCTCCCAAAGTGCAAATGTGAGCCACCGCACCTGACAGAGATTTTATTTTTTAATTTTTGTTTTTTTTTTTTGAGACAGATTCTCTCTGTTGCTGAGGCTAGAGTGCAATGGCACCATCCTGGCTCACTGCAACCTCCGCCTCCTGGGTTCAAGCGATTCTCCTGCCTCAGCCTCCTGAGTAGCTAGGACTATAGGCATATGCCACCACGCTCGGCTAATTTTGGTATTTTTAGTAGAGATGGGGTTTCACCACATTGGCCAGGCTGGTCTTGAACTTCTGACCTCAAGTGATTCTCCCCGCTTGGCCTCCCAAAGTGCTGGGATTACAGGCCTGAGCTGCCACACCTGGCCTACCTGAGATTTCAGATCCTACCCAGATGGTCATGGTTACTTGTTAGAGATGTGACGGGTCAGGTCCTCCTCCTTCGTGAGTCCTGTGAGGGCCACTCCTTTTCCCATTCAGCTATCCCACAGCCATGGTGTCCATGGGGGAGGGGGCAAGTGCCATGCTAGGACCACTCACTTGCCAAGAAGGCAGGCAGTACCCAGTGTTTCTAAAAGTAAGCTTTAAAAAAAAAAATAAGCCAGGTGCAGTGGCTCACATCTGTAATCCCAGCACTTGGGGAGGCTAAGGCAGGAGGAATCGCTTGAGGTCAAGAGTTCGAGACCAGCCTGGCCAACATGGTGAAACTCTGTCTCTACTAAAAATACCAAAATAAGCCAGGTGTGGTGGTGGGTGCCTGTAATTCCAGCTACTCAGGAGGCTGAGGCAGGAGAACTGCTTGAACTAGGGAGGTGGAGGTTGCAGTGAGCCAAGATCAAACCACTGCACTCCAGCCTGGGTGACAGAGTGAGTGAAACTCTGTCTCAAGAAAATAAAAAAGGCTGGTACAGTGGCTCATGCATGGAATCCCAGCATTTTGGAAGGCCAAGGCAGGAAAAGTTGCTTGTCCAGGAGTTTGAGACCAGACTGGGCAACATAGCAAGATCCCTCCCCTCCTTTTTTTTTTTTTTTTTAAAAAAACGAAGAAGACAAAGTAAAAATCCATGAAAACAAGGCCGAAGGATGCTAAGTAAACAAGCAAAGCCTTGGAGCCCATAGTCCAGCCACACATCCTCAATCCTGAGCACGTAGCAACTAATTTCCTCATCTGCTTAGGAGGCCTCGATGTCCCACGTGTCCCTTCTGTGTCTGGGGACCTAGGGGAGGGTGGAGAACAATTCTGGCAGAGTCGAGGGGCATCCCCAGGGTGACTGTCCATGGCTAGTCCCCACTTGGGGGCAGAGTCCTGTGGTCCTGACTGCAGCCTGGGGGCCACCCACTCCTGGCCAGGTGGGTGCAGGGTTGCAGCCGGGACTCAGGCCCATGTCCTGAGGGCTGGTACAGTGCCGCCACTCAGCAGACAGGCAGGGCTGGTATAAGACCCTCCATCCTCTCTGCCAGAGGAGCGTGGGCTCTCAAGTTCCCCCTGTCCTGGGCCCCTCGCCAGGCACTCGCCCCCTCCCCCCCACCATGCCTTGTCCCTCACAGGCACATGGGGGACCCCGGCCTGGCGGGAAGGTGATGACAACTAAGTAGGACCCCAGGGTGGGCCGGCAGGCGGGGTGACGGGCCTCTTGGTTTTTCCCGGCCTCCAGATGCCTCTCGGAGCCTCCCGGACTTCACAGAGCTCGACCTCCAGGGCAAGGTGCTGCCCGAGGGTGTCGGACCCGGGGACATCAAAGCCTTCCAGGTCCTGTACCGGGAACACTGTGAGGTAGGGTGGCCAGGTGGGCAGGCGAGCGGGCGGGGACGAGGCCACTGGCATGAGAAGGCCACACTGCCCCTCAGCCTCCCTGAGCCTCCGCCTCTGCCACAGGCCATCGTCGACGTCATGGTGAACCTGCAATTCACCCTGGTGGAGACGCTGTGGAAGACCTTCTGGAGGTACAACCTCAGCCAGCCCAGCGAGGCGCCGCCACTGGCCGTGTGAGTGTCACCCAGCGACACGGGAAGGGCGAGGTGGGAGGAGGGCATGACCCCCAGTTGATTTTGACACCCAGGGTTGGGGTGCCTGCTTGTCCCCTGCAGTTTGTGGGGTGCACATGCCCCTCACTGTGTAGAATGTGTGTGTGTAACCGCCCGATGCTCAGGGCCAGGGCTGGCGTGCCTGACCAAGCCCAGGCGTGGGGCACGGCACCATCTCCTCCCTGGAGTGGCGGGTTCTGGGATCTATTTGACCCCTGGATCCCATCCGACCCCTTGAGCCTGTGCCAGCTGGACCCTGGGGATCCTTGGGAGGCAGGAGGTGCTTACCTGACCCTGGGTGGGGGATGGGGGTACCTGTGTGCCTCTGACACTGGGGGCAGGGCCACAGACTGCCCCAGTGACCCTGGCTTGGGGACAGGGTGTACTTGTGCCTTTATAGCACTTGGGACAGGACCCTAGAGTGACCCAGTGACCCAGGGTGGGAGTAAGGGGGTACCTGTGCCTTCTGACGCTGGGAGTAGAAACACAGTGTGCCCCAGTGACCCTGGGTTGGGAACAAGGGGGTACCTGTTCCCTTCTGACAATGGAGTCAGGACCATAGAGTGCCCCAGTGACCCGGGGTGGGGTGGGTACTCACAGGCATGACGAGGCCGAGAAGCGGCTGCCCAAAGCCATCCTGGTGCTCCTCTCCAAGTTCGAGCCCGTGCTCCAATGGACCAAGCACTGTGACAACGTGCTGTACCAGGGCCTGGTGGAAATTCTCATCCCCGACGTGCTGCGGCCCATCCCCAGTGAGTGCTTGGCCTCCTCGGCACCCCCTGGCACCCATATGCCCACCCTGCCCTGACCGCCCCCCTCACTGCCTCTCCCCACAGGTGCCTTGACCCAAGCAATCCGGAACTTTGCCAAGAGCCTGGAGAGCTGGCTCACCCACGCCATGGTCAACATCCCCGAGGAGATGCTGCGGGTGAAGGTGAGGGTGTGGAGGGTCCCTTCCTCCTAGCTCTGGGGCTTAGGCCTCGTCTCCTCTGCTCCCAATGGCAGTAAGATTTGTTCCCACGCCTGTTTTGGGGATGCTGCCTATCAGGAAAGGGGAAGTCTCCTCTGCCTTGGGGAGTGCCCTGGGTGTCGTCTTTATAAACCAGTGTCCTCCAGCACCCACTTCTGAAATGCAAACTTTTTGTGGCGTTATTGTACTCAACACAGCATCTTTAAAAAATAAAAACCAACTGCAAATGTACAGTAGTTCCCTATTCAGACAAGCCTTGCTAGAAAGTGCCTCAGGTGTGCAGAAATAGATAAAACTTCAGAAAGCCAACAGCATCTGTGAGGAAACATAACACTTGCCGTTTTCATCAATACCGCACATTCGCTGACTACTTAGATGTTAGGAATTTGGTGGGATGTGCTTGGGCAACAAAATGAAACAAAAAGCCGCCACTGGACACGGGGCAGAGATGGGCCTGCGGAGACAGCAGACGCCAGCACCAGGAGCAGACCCGTCGGAAGAACCGGCAAGACTCACGCATTCACGTATTCCCCCAACCTCCTTCTCATACACAGCAATGAACCAGGTGGACAAAACCCCTGTCCTCTCCCAAGCTGAGATTCCAGGCTATGAAAGCAAACGAGATGGGGCACAGTGGCTCACGCCGTACTCCCAGCGCTTTGGGAGCCGAGGCGGGCGGGTCACCTGAGGTCACGTCACTTGAGGCCAGCCTGGCCAACGTGGTGAAACCCCGTCTCTACTTAAAATAGAAAAATTAGCCGGGCATAGTGGTGTGTGCCTGTGGTCCCAGCTCCTCGGGAGGCTGAGGCACAAGAATAGCTTGAACCTGGGAGGCGGAGGTTGCAGTGAGTCGAGATTGTGTTACTGCACTCCAGCCTGGGCGACAGAGGGAGATTTCTGAGACTCAGTCTCAAAAAAAAAAGAAAAAAGAAAATGAAACGTTTGTCAAAGCAGTGTTCACCCTTTCTACCGCAGCGCCCTCCATATTTTCTATTGTGTACTTTCCTTGAAAAAAAAAAAAAAAAAAAACGGGCGCAGTGTCTCACGCCTGTAATCCCAGCACTTTGGGAGGCCAGGCGGGCGGATCATGAGGTCAGGAGTTTGAGACCAGCCTGGTCAACATGGTGAAACCCCATCTCTATTAAAAATACAAAAATCATGCATATATGTAGGGCATAATAGTTTTTAAAAAATACAAAAATCAGCCGGGTGTGGTGGCGGGCACCTGTAATCCCAGCTACTCGGGAGGCTGAGGCAGGAGAGTTGCTTGAGGTTGCAGTGAGCTGAGATCGTGCCACTGCACTCCACCCTGGGCAACAGAGCGTGACTCCGTCTAAAAAAAAAAAAAGATTGACTCTTTCTGGCCGGTGGCTCATTCCCAACAGTTTGGGAGGCTGAGGCAGGAGGATGACTTGAAGCTAGAAGTTTGAGACCAATCTGGCAACATGGCGAGACCCTGTCTCAATTGTTGTTTTTTTAAAAATAAAAAATTTTTTAAAATACTGTGCCCTGGTCAGAACACAGTAAACTGAATTGGGGAGAGGGGCGGCGCTTGTGAGTGTACACCCAAAGTTTGAAGGTTCCAACCCTTCTGTGTCCCAACAGAAGTAGCGAGGCACATCCCTCCTTTTTTAGCAAAAAGGAAACAGGCTTGGCGAAGTTGCAGCGAGGTGGGGCTAAGGCTGGTGGGCTGGGGTTCCTCGGAAGCAGCAAGCCCCCCATCCCTGCATGCAGGTGGCCGCGGCCGGCGCCTTCGCACAGACACTGCGGCGCTACACGTCTCTCAACCACCTGGCGCAGGCAGCGCGCGCTGTGTTGCAGAACACCGCGCAGATCAATCAGATGCTGAGCGACCTCAACCGCGTGGACTTCGCCAACGTGCAGGTGAGCGCGGGGCGGGGCGGGTGAGCGAGGGGCAGCCCGGCGGGGCGCTCCAGGCCGGGGTGATGGTGGCTGAGCCCCGGGCACCTGCCCGTCTGCACGCTGTGCCGCAGGAACAGGCCTCGTGGGTGTGCCGCTGCGAGGACCGCGTGGTGCAGCGGCTGGAGCAGGACTTCAAGGTGACGCTGCAGCAGCAGAACTCGCTGGAGCAGTGGGCGGCCTGGCTGGACGGTGTGGTGAGCCAGGTGCTCAAGCCCTACCAGGGCAGCGCCGGCTTCCCCAAGGCCGCCAAACTCTTCCTCCTCAAGTGGTCCTTCTACAGGTGCGCTGGCGGTGGGTTCGGGCCTGGGCGGCACCAGGGAAGTCCCCGCGTCCCTGGGGGGCTCAGGTACTCTTCTACAAAGACCCGAGCCTGCAGGCTGGCTGGCTGGGGCCCTGGACTCTCTACCATGTTCGCCCCAGGGAAGTCTGTGCGGTGTCCAGGCTGGTCGCTGAGTTGGTGCGAGGCCGGGCGCATCGCGGTGGGGAGGGGGCAAGGGGTTGGGCGGGGCGGGGCCTGACTGTCTTCTCTGTTGCCCTCCCCAGCTCCATGGTGATACGTGACCTGACCCTGCGCAGCGCGGCCAGCTTCGGCTCCTTCCACCTCATCCGGCTGCTTTACGACGAGTACATGTACTACCTGATCGAGCACCGTGTAGCCCAGGCCAAGGGCGAAACCCCCATCGCCGTCATGGGCGAGGTGCGCACAGCAGGGAACTGGGGCCGTGCGAGCGGAGTGCCAGGTGGCAGGACCCTCACCGTTTTTCTTCTCTCTTCCCTCTAGTTCGCCAATCTGGCCACCTCCCTGAATCCCCTGGACCCCGACAAAGGTAGGTGAAGCGTGTTCCCACCCAGGGCGCGGGGTCGTGGGGGTGGCAGACAACCGAGGGGCTAGGGTGGAGGAGGAAGCCGCGGGGCCCCGGGGGCGTTGCCACCCCACCCCGAGCCGGACTTGGTCCCTGTGCCCCAGACGAGGAGGAGGAAGAAGAGGAGGAGAGCGAGGACGAGCTGCCGCAGGACATCTCGCTGGCGGCTGGTAGCGAGTCTCCCGCGCTGGGCCCAGAGGCCCTGGAGCCGCCGGCTAAGCTGGCGCGGACTGACGCGCGTGGCCTCTTCGTGCAGGCGCTGCCATCCAGCTAAGCCCTTGGCCTCCCCATCCTACCTGCCCCCGCCACCCCTCCACACCAGGGTCCCTCACAGCTTCTGTGGCTTCGTGGTCCCCGCTCCAGCCTCTGCCAGGGCAGGGAGGGGGCCTCCGAGACAGGGAAGGTCGGGGCCCCCCCTCCCCCATGGGGCCGGCACAATCAGTGGGCTGGGTGGAGCCGCAGCTGCAAACTCTTGACACAAAAGACGTGCCTTAAGGAACCCGCCGCGTGCCCAGGTGCCCCGCAGGGCATCCAGCTCGGCCCCTTGCCCCCCCCCCCTGCAGGCCGCAGCATCTTCCCTCAGCCCTGTCCTCCCTCCACCCCAGGGGGCAGGCAGGCAGGCCCCCTCCCGTGCGAAACTGTTAACTTATTCAGCTCGCTGGCTTTGCACAGCCTGTCCTGGGGCATCACCTGGGGATCCCCCACTGTCAGCAGCAACCCCGGTACTCCCTCCCGCGCCCGGCAACCCCACTGCTTCCCCTTCTTGGTATTAAGTGCAATTAAAGCCGTGGGTGTCGCATCTTCTCCAGAGCTGGGCCCTCCCTTGCCCCCAAGCCCGAGAAGGGGGCACTGCCCGGCCTGGCTGGGAGGAGGGCGGCAGGGGGCATGGCCTCCAGCTTCCAAAGAGCCACGGGGCCGGGGAATGCCCACACACCACAGCCCCTGCGCCCCGCTATCCGCCGCTGGTTTGTAATGGAACCTTCTTTGTGCTATGTTCCCGGAGACCGTGCTCCTCCGTGTCGTGCACCCCCTGCCCCCATAACTATTGTGCGATTCGTGAGCGCCGCCCGAGCGGAGTTGGTAACTTGTTGGGTTTTTTTCCAACCATCATGGCCTTATCTGTTCCAGTTTTCTCGGTGTTTTCAACCTGTGAGATAGATGTTTATGGCAAGAAAAAGAAAAAAAAAGGCAATCTGACCTATTGTATAAAAATCACTATTTTGTGTGCTCCGCGTGCTACAGCTTTTGGGGCGGCCCTGCCCAGTCCCCGCGCCCATGGGCTCCCTCTCCCGGCGGTGAGTGTCCACGTGTGTGGTAGTCTAGTGTGCCGAGCTGTTTTCTACCTTTTTGTAGTCTTTCTTAAAACAATAAATTCCGCTGTGGTATTTGCCTACTGCTGACTCGCCGGGCTTTGGGGGGGCCTTGGGGCGGGGGCTCCGGACTGCAGTTACGGGGCCTCAATGAGGTTCAGAAATTAAAACATTTATTACATTAAGAACGGAGTGGGGATGGCCAGGAGGTTGCCGGCCTGGGTGAGGAGGCTGGAGGCTGGAGGCGGAAGGGCAGGGGGGAACGGGGTCCATTCGGCCTCCCCGAGGGCAATGTCCACAGCTGTAGCCGAGGAAAGGGGCGAATGCATGAGGGGCCAGGCCCATGCCCAGCTCGGGGTGAAGGCAGGGCACTCGGGCTGGTGGGGCAGGGGGCACCCTCTCTCGGCCCCTTCCCAACTTAAATAGGCATAAATAAAGTGTCCAGACCCTCAGGCCACCAGGGGCTGCCCTGCCCAGCCCTGTTCCGCAGCCTAACACTAGTGCCGGTCATCAGTCGGTGGGCCAGCCGGCCGGGAAGAGGCCACCCCGGGGAGGTAGTTGGAGTCAGTGTCCGGGGCAGCCCGGCCCTCACAGCACGATCCATGTGTATCGCTCGCTGTCTGCCAGAACCTTCAGGGAGCACCCTGCAGGGACAGGTGAGGACAAGGCATGGAGCCCCTGCCTGTCTGGCCCTGAGGCTGCACCCTCACCTGACTCGCTTCTGGCCCAGAGGGTTCCAGAAGGCAGGGACCCTGCTGAGTTGCCCTCCACCTCTAGTCTGCAGCATGAAGCAGTGACCGGCTCCCAGGCCCTACGCTTTCAGGGCCCCGGAGCTGGACCTGGCCTGGGCCGCCCTCTCCTCGCCCCGATTCCAGCCTTCCCACCCATTTCATCAGCGCTCAGGAATCAGTGCCTGGCTGAAGGCAGGTGTTCTCGGGGACCCTGACCATGGCGGGGTCGCTGAGCCCCACCTTTGTGCAGCGCCTCGTTGGTCATCCTGTTGACGTAGCGGCCGCTGCTCTCGGGCACCAGCCACTTCATGACCATGTCCACGCAGCTCTTGCGGTAGGAGCTCCAGACACTGCCGCTGCGGGGCCAGGGGGTGAGTGGCTCTCATGGCCTGGCCGCCCCGACCCTGCCCCCCAGCCCTGCCTCACCTGGTCTGCCCTTTGACCTCGGTGAGGTCGCCCACACTGACTGTCTCGAAGATGCCTGTGTTGAGGTCCCATGCTACCTTGAGGCTGGTGTGATAGGTCTTTGGTCTGCAGTGGAGAGGGACAGAGGACAAGCGCTGGGACGGCCTGGCTCCTGAACCAGGCCCCATGCCACCTTGAGGGGTTTTTGTCTTTGAGCAGCTATGGAGGGGCCCAGCCAGGTTGTGGCACAGGGAGAACCTTCTCCCGTCCCCAAGCCCCACGCTGAAGTGTCTGCAAGCGGCCCCCCTGGTGGGTGAGGAGGGCAGGGTCCCCATGCTCACCGGAGCTGGCCCTCCTCGGTGGGGGACGGGAAGGCCAGGAGCAGCAGGCCAATGTTGATGAGGACCTGGCTGGTTTCCGGGCAGACCTGGGGCAGGGAGCGGGGAGGGCGGACGACACCAGCTCCTGAGCATGACCCAGGGTACGGGAGGCCCTAGACCCACCTTGCCCGCCCTGGGCCCACCTCTAGAATGACTATGTCGTAGTCGCTGAAAGAACAGAACTGGTGGCCCCAGGTGGCGTCATGGCGGATGACCTCATTGATGACATACTCAAAGTCCAGCGTGAGCTGCTCCACCGTCAGGTACTGGCCCTGTGGGCGAGGGGGCAGGCACAGAGGATAGTGCCAACCGCCCCCCAGCAGTTCCCTGGGGTTGCCCTCGGCCTGCCCGCCGCCCACACCCACCTGGACAGCAGTCCGCTCCCGCATGGGCCGCAGGTTTCGGCCATGAAGATCGGTCACCACGAAGGGCAGGGAGATCTTGTCGTCCTCGAACTCTGGGGAGGCAGGAAGTGGGGGTGGGGTGGAGGGAGGCCAGGGCCCCCTGGGTTGGCCTTCCCATCCCAGGCCCTGCCACAGGCCTGCTCCCCGCTCACCATCCTCTGGCTCCGTCCCCTCTCCGGACTCCAGCACATAGTACAGCTTGGTGTAATTGACGTAACCAGGCTCAGGGGCAGGCACCTCCGAGGCAGAGGGGCTATCCCGGGGTGCTGCCTCCCCACCCAGCGCTAGGGCCTCAGAGTGCGCACGGCAGCGGCTGCCAGAGGGTCCTGGGCACGGGGCAGGCCGGGCTTCCTCAGGGGCCCCGCCCTTGGCCTCTTTGGCCCGGCGAAAGATGTCAGCCACAAACTCCTTGGCTTTGGCAATGGCGGGTGAGGGCTCAGGAGACCCAGAGGAACAGGCTGAGGCCGCGTCAGGGCAGAAGCTGGGGAGGGCAGGGGGCACCTCTGGGCTCCGGGGCTCAGCGGGGCTGGCAGGCGCTGGGGGGCAGGTGCTGTGGTCATACAGGATTTGGCAGAAACTCCTGTCACCTGGAAGAAGAGATGGGGGTGGAGAAGTGTCAGTAAACCTCTTCAAGTCTGGGGCACTCCCAGCCTCGCTCAGTGTCCCCAGAGGTTTTCAGAAACCCACCTTGAGGAGACGCTTCTAGGAGACCTGGCTATGCTGAGATCAGTTTGAAACACCCAGAAGGGGAAAGACTTTTCTGCGCATGCACACCACGCACACATGCATGCAGACGTTCATTCAAACCCCTCCTTTTTATTTTTTTTAGACGGAGTTTCATTCTTGTTGCCCAGACTGGAGCCCAGTGTCGTGATCTCGTCTCACTGCAACCTCCGCCTCCCGGGTTCAAGTGATTCTCCTGCCTCAGCCTCCCAAGTAGCTGGGACTACAGGCGTGTGCCACCACGCCCGGCTATTTGTATTTTTAGTAGAGACACCATTTCACCATGTTGTCAGGCTGGTCTCGAACTCCTGACTTTGTGATCCGCCTGCCTCAGCCTCCCAAAATGTTGGGATTACAGGACGTGAGTCACCACGCCAGGCATCAAGCCCCTTTCTTTCTTTTTTTTTTTTCTGAGACAGTTTCGCTCTTTTTACCCAGGCTGGAGTGTGATGGCACAATCTTGGCTCACCGCAACCTCCGCCTCCCAGGTTCAAGAGATTCTCCTGCCTCAGCCCCCCGAGTAGCTGGGATTACAGACATGCACCACCACACCCGGCTAATTTTGTATTTCTAGTAGAGTCTGGGTTTCTCCATGTTGGTCAGACTGGTCTTGAACTCCCAGACCTCAGGTGATCCGCCCACCTCAGCCTCCCAAAGTGCTGGGATTACAGGCATGAGCCACCGTGCCTGGCCTAAAACGTCTTCTGACACATGCTCCATGGATGCACACACAGGGACCTTCACTGGTTCTCCACAGATGCCCCCAATGCCCTCCACCTTCTAACTCACTCCCCAATCCCAGGGAGGGTTCTTCAGGTGGCCCCCAGCTCCCCATCAGCAGCCCTAGACATACAGACCCAATGGGAGATGCAGGCACAGGGCAGCTGGGTCCGTCATAGTCACAATTCTGTTGCCAAGTGGCCCCCAAGGCCCCCTCCCTCCCATTGCTGCCAGCCAATAGCATAATCCAGCCTCTTAACATCTGTCACTGTCAAGGGCCATCTTGTAGTTTTCACTGGCATCTTTCCGACGTCAAAGATGTAAAGCAAGTGCCTGCCCATTAACCACGCCCCAAGATATCACGAGAGTTTCTCTTTTTCAGAGAAAGGAGCGCTTTCCCCGTCCAGCACAGCAGCCGCCAACCAACTGTGGCTACTTCAACTTAGCTACAATGAAATCCATCACAGGCTGGGCGTGGTGGCTCACACCTATAATCCCATCGCTTTGGGAGGTTGAGGTGAATGGATCCCTTGAGGTCAGGAGTTTGAGACCAGCGTGACTGACATGGTAAAACCTGTCTCTACTAAAAATACAAAAATTAGCCAGGTGTGATGGCAGGCGCCCATAATCCCAGCTATTAGGAAGGCTGAGGCAGGAGAATCTCTTGAGCCTGGGAGGTGGAGGCTGCAGTGAGCGGAGATCGTGCCTCTGTACTCCAGCCTAGAAGACAGAGCGAGACTCGATCTCAAAAAAAAAACAAAGTAACAAAAGCTTGGTTCCTCAGTCACATGAGCCACATTCCAAGTGGCTCCTGGAGGCAGCCATGGTGGACAACGCAGATATGGGACATCTCAGCCACGGGAAAGATTCCTTGGGCAGGGCTGTGGAGGTAGTGGCCACATTTGGACCCCTGCATTCCTGCGCCCAGGCTCTGTGCCTGGGGCCCCTCGTCTGTGTGATGGGGTAGGGAGAGGCTGGCCTCACGCACTGCTGGGCTGCCATGAGCCCTCAGGGCCTACCTGCCGAGTGGACAGAGACGGCGCAGGCCACCAGGGAGTAGCTGGTGTTGAGCAGCACCACCTGGTCCTTCTTGAGCTGGAAGGCGGGCTGGAAGGTGGGGAAGGGGTAGACCACCTGGTACTTCGTGTGCAGCATGAAGCCGTGCCGCAGGCACTGTGCGTTTGGGTCTCCTACAACAACACACGCCACAGTGGCTCACGCCCGGCCCAGAGGAGGCGGGCGGTGGGGAGGGGGGCAGGCTGCCCTTGCCCCCTCGGCCCCCTCACCTGGGTGGGCCCGGCTGGCGTCCTGGCAAGCAGCACAGCGGCCCAGTGGCGGCACAGCCACGGTGCTGACGTAGATGTCACGGTGGTTCTCGTCACTCATCATCATCATGTTCATGAGCATCCCATTAGCCGAGCGGGTGCTGGGGGCCGGCACACCCTCAGCGGCCTGGTCGGCGCCTGGGGGCCCCCGTTGCACACCCCCAGCCCCACCCAGCCATGGCTCCCCCAGGACCCGTGTCTCACTTGAAGCCGAAGACGATGACCTTAGAGGCATCGCTGGGCCACTCGCATACGGTCAGGTACAGGTCGCTGTAGATCTCCTCGTCCTGGAAGAGCCGGACCTGGCGGACCTGCGAGGCACATTCAGGGTCAGTGCCAGGCCAGGGTGGGATGCAGCCGATGGGAACACTGTCTCAGTGGAGACTGCGCCAGGCACTGGCCCACCCTGAAGTCCATTCAGCTGAGTTCACACATATGCTGATGTTACAGCACCCAGCTCCTGGGAGGAGGGGTTCCAGGAGTCAAGGGTCAAAGCTAAAGCCAAGTGGCTTGGTCCTAAGAAAGCTAACTGGCCTGAGCCGACATGTTCTATAGTTTTATAGGCTGTGTGGAACCAAATGGAATTGCCCTATTTTTGAACCATAAAAATGGTAATTTTTTTTTTTTTTTTGAGACAGAGCCTCACTCCGTAGCCTAGTGCAGTGGCGCGATCTGGGCTCACTGCAACCTCTGCCTCCCCGGTTCTAAGTGATTCTCCTGCCGTGGCCTCCAGAGTAGTTGGGATTATGGGCGCATGCCATCATGCCCGGCTAATTTTGTATTTTAAGTAGAGACGGGGTTTCACCATGTTCAACAGGTTGGTCTCGAACTCCTGACCTCAGGTGATCCACCCACCTCAGTCTCCCAAAGTGGTGGGACTACAGGCGTAAGCCACCATGCCTGGCCCTGGTAATTTCATATGGTTGGATCTAACACACAGAATCTTGACAATGACCCCATGAGTACATGATGATCATTTTACACCCAAGGAATATGGGGCTCAGTGGCTGCTGTGTCCTGCTGGGCCATGCTATCTGAAGGGCCAGCCTGGTGCTGAAGCCTCCCATGGGGGAGGGCCTGGCCCTACCAGCTTGAGCTTGCTGTGGACGTTGAACTCCCACCAGTACAGATGGTAGATGTAGAAGGAGAAGTCATCATCCCCACTGCTGCTGGTGTAGGAGAGGACGTAGCGGCCGCATTTGGAGAAGCCCAGGAAGATGTGTCTGTGGGGGTGGAGAGGGCACAGCAGCCAGGTCAGGGCAAGCCCGCCACTCTCACCCAGCTGCCCCCCTGGCCCGGCCCCAGTCTCACCCTGCATAGAGGAAGTCCTCATCCACGATGTTCTTGAGGGACACACAGACCCGGGGAGGCAGCTTCCGGAAGAGGCGAGGGGAGAGCTGTCCACTAATCTGGGGAAGGGGTGATCAGGGCACTTCAGGCCCCATCTGCAGCCCCCAGCCCCCTCACCCAAGGGAGAGAGGCAGAGCAGCTTTCAACGGATCCAGCCCAGCCCAGCCCACCATAATGGTCAAAAGGAGGCCAAGCTCTGGAAGGTGGGAACAGCCAAGGCAGATGGGCGACACTAAGCCAGGTGGACCTCGCTTGAGCCTCCATCTCCACCAGGGACCCACGCCAGGCTTCCAGTTCCACACCACTTCGGCCTCAGGTCCCTCCTGCCTGAGCCCAGCATCACCACCTAAAGAAGGCTCCCCAGTCACCCTGCCCCACGCTGGGCCACCTGCTTCCCTCCCTGAAGGCTGTCCCTAAGCTGTGGGTATTCATCCTATTAAAGGAGGCTGGGACGGGGTCCTGACCTGCACCCATCTGTCCCCAACCCACCAGCCTTTAAACAAGGGCACTCCTGCTCCCCAGGGCAGCTCTGGCCTCTGCTGGAGGCCAGTGGAGGCAGAGAGAAGGGTGAGCCTAACCAGTGACCCAACTCCCCCTTCCCAATTAACTGCCACCTTCCAATGGAATCCCTCAACCCCAAAACCTCACCATGGAAGGATGTGGGGGGACTGACAGGCACAAGCCAGGCACAGGGATATCAGGGCAGCCTCAGTCTTGCTACCCAGGCTGACTGGAGAAACACAGCTCTGCCTTCAAGAGATTCCAATCTGATGGGATGAGTCCTGTCTGGGAAGCTCCCTGATGGAAGCCCTGCCCTCAAGGAGGTCTCAGAGGTCTGTCTGATGGAGGAAAACAGCTAGGCCAGCCAGGCCCAGCCCGAGAGGGGAGGCACAATCCCTGCCCAAGGAGCTTCCAAGCTAAGGGAGGAACCACAGCCAAGCCCAGTGGAGCTCCCAGGCTAAAGGCGGAGACTGTCCCAGCCTAGGGAGCTCCCAGTCAAAAGGGGGAGACACAGCTCTGCCCTTAGGAAGCTATCGGCCTCACGAAGAAGGCGCAGTCCCTGTCCACAGAGACACGGCTTTGCCCCAGCTACTTCCCACCTGCAGGAGATTCACATTTCTGCCCTTCAGAGCTCCCAAATTGATGGGGGAGAGAGACATCGTCTCCCAGCTCTGGGAGTTTCCAGTCTGATGGAGGAGACAGAGCCTGCTTCAGTAACTCCCACTCTGCGGGGGAAGACTCAGCCCCATCCAGGGAGCTCCCACTTTCAATGGGGGAGGCCCACCCAGGTACAGGAACTCCCAGCTCCTGTGTGGTCGGAGCTTGGGCAGGGAGAGGAACACCAGGCGGAGGAAGCCCAAAACCAGAGGCAGGGGTTCTGCAAAGGGGGCGGGAAGGTTCCATTATCGAGGGGCCATGAGAGCAGGGCTCTGAAACCTGGATCGCTCCCCTCCTCCTGATTCTCCCTGCGGCCCCTGGGGTCGCCTCCTTCCGAACCCCCTCCCCGGGGGCCCCGCCCCCAACTCCCTCCATCCAAGCCCCTTTACCAGTCACCCGACACAACCTCCAGCATCCAGGCCCCCGCCTGAGCCCCTTCTATCCAAGTCTTCTCCCCCGGGTCCCGCCCAGGCCCCTCATCCGAGCCCCCTCCCCTGGGGCCCCGCCCCCAACCCCTCACCCCGCGAACGCCCTCCTCCCTCCGCCTCCCTAGTCCCTACTCCCAACCCTCCGGCGCACTCCCCACTCCGGCTCCAGGCCTCACCTTGACCCGCTCCAGCTGCTTGAGGACGTGCTCCCGCCGCCGCCCTGCTGCCCGCTTCCCCCCAGCTCCCCCGGGGCCGCCGCCGCCGCTCCCAGCCCCGCTGTTCCGCTCCGATTTCGAGCTGGGCGCCATTTTCACCCCCTCCCTCCACTTCCGGAGCAACCGGCCCCTTCGCCCCACCCCTGCCGCCTCCTCATTGGTCCTTTCTCGGGACAGCGGCCCGCCGGTTGGGTGAAAGCCCGCACTCGCGCTATGCCTGTCCATCAAAGCCGCCTTGACTCTTGATTGGTAGCGACAGTAACAGCCCCCGCGTCCCTTTGCCGTATTCCCGCCCTGCCTTAAGGACCCACCACTCAGAGGTCCCGTTTGTTCGTCTAGCCCAGAAAACTTTGATTTGATAGGTGGATATCTCCGTCTGTCTCAGCGGCGTCACGCCCCCTGTGGCTAGCGGGTTTCCATGGAGACCACTGGCGGTCCAGGCCCTTGGGCGGGGTGATGGGATCCTGTGGTCCACCAGGGCTCGAATCCTCAGCCAGGGTCTGCCCACTCCCGGTCCGGGTGGGCAAAGGCCTGACGACCATGTCTAGGCTGAGGAAAGAGATTTTAAAAAAGGGAAAAAACGATGGGATTCGATGAAAGCTTGTTTCCGATGGGCGGATTGGTGGGAGCATGGTGGTGGTAATGATAGCGTCAATCAGGTATCGCTTTACGTGTGACAGACACGGTTCTGAGCTTAAACAGTTCGATGTGGCAGGGCCCTATTGTGCCCATTATGCGATGATGGCGAAAAAAACAGTTGTTGAATGCCAGCTCTGTGCATCATATTCGTGTGCATTAACTCGTTTCTTTTTTTAGACAAATCTCCCTTTGTCACCGAGGCTGGAGTGCAGTGGCGCGATCATGGCTCACTGCAACCTCCACCCCCGGCTCAGGTGATCCTCCCACCTCAGCCTCCCATGTAGCCGGGACCACAGGTACACACCACCGCCCGGCTATTTTTTTTTTTTTTTTTTTTTTTGGACCGAGTCTCGCTCTTGTCCCCCAGGCTGGAGTACAGTGGCGCAATCTTGGCTCACTGTAACCTCCGCCTCCTGGATTCAAGGGATTCTTCTGCCTTAACCTCCCAAGTAGCTGGGACTGCAGGCGTGCGCCACTGCACCTGGCTAGTTTTTTGTATTTTTAGTATAAGAGACGGGGTTTCACTATGTTGGTCAGGCTGGTCTCAAACTCCTAACCTCAAGTAATCCACCTGCCTCGGCCTCCCAAAGTGCTGGAATTACAGGCATGAGCCACCGCACCCGGCCTAATTTTTTGTATTTTTTTTATAGAGACAGAGTTTCACCAGGTTGTTCAGGCTGGTCTCCAAATCCTGGGCTCATGTGATCCTCCCACCTCTCCTTCCCAAAGTGTTGGGATGACAAGTGTGAACCCCCACCCGTGGTCAGCTCATTTAATTCTCTGAACAATCTAGAAGATAAGTGCTTTTATTATCTCCATTAAATTTTTTTTTTTTTTTTTAGGAACAGGTCTCACTATGTTGCCCAGGCTGCTTGCAAACTCCTGACCTCAAGCGATCCCCCCCATCCCAGGGGACACTCGTGAAATTCAAATGAAGTCTGTCATTCAGTGAATAGCACTGTTCCAAAGTTAGTTAATCTCTTAGATGTGATAAATGTACCATAGTTGTGCAAAATGTTAACACTAAAGGAAGTTAGGCCGAGGCAGGAGGATGGCTTGAGCCCAGGAAATCGGGACCAGCCTGGGTAACATAGGGAGACCCTCTTCTCTACAAAATGTTGTTTTTTTTTAATTAGCAGGGTGTGGTGGCGTGAACCCGTGGTCCCAGCTTCATAGGAGGCTGAGGTGAGAGGATCATGTGAGCCTGGGAGTTTGAGGCTACAGTGAGCAGAGACTGAGCCGCAGTGTTCCAGCGTGAGCAACGGCGTGAGATCCTGTCTCAAAACAAAACCCAAAACCAGAAAAAATTAGAGGAAATTGGGTGAAGGGAATAAAAGAACTCTCTGTACCTTCCTTGGAGATCTTCTGAAAATGTGTAATTGTTTCAGGCTGGGCACAGTGGCTCACACCTGTAATCCCAGCACTTCGGGAGGCTGAGACAGGAAGATTGCTTGAAGGGAGGAATCTGACCAGCCTTGGCAACTACCGAGACCTGTCTCTACAAAAGAAAAAAATTTTTTTCATTAGTCGGGTGTGGTAGCACCTCTGTATTCCTATGTACTCGGGAGGCTGAGGCAGGAGGACCCCTTGAGCCCAGGAGTTTGGAGTCTGAAGTTACAGTGAGCTGTGATTGCACCACTGTATTCCAACCTGGATGACAGACCAGATCCTGTCTCTAATAATAATAATAATAATAAAATTAAAAATAAAAATAAAGTTGTTTCAAAATTCAAAGTGGCTGGGTGCAATGGCTCACACCTGTAATCTGAACACTTGAGGAGGCCAAGGGCGAGGAGATCACTTGAGGCCAAGGGTTCGAGACCAGCCTAGCCAACATGGTGAAACCCTGTCTCTACTGAGAATACAAAATTAGCTGGACGTGGTAGTGGGCGCCTATAGTCCCAGCTACTCAGGAGGCTGAGGCACAAGAATAGCTTAAACCTGGAAGACAGAGGTTGCAGTGAGCCGTGATTGGGCCACTGCACTCCAGCCTGGGCGACAGAGCGAGACTCTGTGTCAGTAAATAAATAAATAAATAAATAAACTCAAAGTTCTTTTAAAAGAGCAGGGGGAGGATGTTATTATGACTGCCATGTGTGGACAGTTTGAGGGGATGAGGATAGGGGCAGGAATAGTCTTGCAGAAGCTAGGAGGGTAGGTGATGCTGATTTAGATTCAGGTATTAGCATTGAAAATGGAGAAGGCTGGCTGCAGTGGCTCTGGCCTGTAATCTTAGTGCTTTGGAAGACCGAGGCAGGAGGATGGCTTGAGTGGGAGGATTGCTTGAAGTCTCCCTTGATGGCTGGAGACCAGCCTGGGCAACATAGTGAGATCCCGTCTCTACAAAAAATTTAAAAATTAGCATGAGGGCGTCAGCCTGTACTCCCAATTACTTGGGAGGCTGAGGTGGGAGGATCACTTGAGATCAGGAGTTCAAGTCTGCAGGTAAGCCGTGATCACACAACTGCACTTTAGCCTGGGCAACAGAGTGAGATGTTGTCTTAGAAATAATAATACAAATAAAAAGAAAGAAGACCGGGCACAGTGGCTCACACCTGTAATCCCAGCACTTTGGGAGGCCAAGGCGGGTGGATCACCTGAAGTTGGAAGTTCAAGACCAGCCTGACCAACATGGAGAAACCCCTAAACTACTAAAAAAAAAAAAAAAAAAAAAAAAAAATAGCCAGGTGTGGTGGTGTACTCCTGTAGTCCCAGCTACTGGGGAGGCTGAGGCAGGAGAATTGCCTGAACCCAGGAGGCGGAAGTTGCGGTGAGCTGAGGTCACGCCATTGCACTCCAGCCTGGGTAACAAGAGCGAAACTCCGTCAGAAAAAAAGAAAGAGAGAAAGGGAGGAAGAGAGGAGAAAAGTGGCCATAGTCAGAGCTGATGGGGTCATGTTCATGGACTAGATATTGGGATGGAGGCAAGGAGAGAGCAGTTAGCGATGATGTTAGCATCTGAGTAGAAGGTTTAGCAAAATAGTAGTTGCCATTTTCTGATGTGAGGAAGACTAGGGAGAAGTCAGTTTGGGCCATGTCAGTTAAACACATATGTGGGACAAACAGACTGTTTCCTTCTATATCACATCACTTTCAGTCCTTTGCTTAGGGGTGGGGTTCTCCCATGCCAAGAAATTCCCCAATTCTTTGTGGACACCAAGTTAGTGTACTGCAATTTACCTCAATTCTTTTTTTTTTTTTTTAAGATGGAGCTTTGCTCTTGTTGCCCAGGCTGGAGTGCAGTGGTGCCATCTCGGCTTACTATACCTCCACCTCCCAGTTTCAGGTGATTCTCCTGCCTCAGCCTCCTGAGTGGCTGGGATTACAGGCATGTGCCACCATGCCCAGCTAATTTTTGTATTTTCAGTAGAGATGGGGTTTCGCCGTGTTGGCCAGGCTGGTCTTGAGCTCCTGACCTCAAGTGATCCACCTGCCTTGGCCTCCCAAAGTGCTGGGATTACAGGCATGCGCCATTGTGTCCAGCCTTTTTATTATTTTTATTTTTATTTTTTTGAGACACAGTCTCGCTCTGCCGCCAGGTACCAGGCTGGAGTGCAGTGGCACATTCTTGGCTCACTGCAACCTCTGCCTCCCGGGTTCAAGCAATTCTCCTGCCTCAGCCTCCCAGGTAGCTGGGACTACAGGTGTGCACCACCATGCCCAGCTAATTTTTGTATTTTTAGTAGAGACGGGGTTTTACCATGTTGGCCAGGATGGTCTCAGTCTCTTGACCTCGTGATCTGCCCACCTCAGTCTCCCAAAGTGCTGGGATTACAGGCGTAAGCCACTGTGCCCAGCCTCTGTTTTTTTTATTTTTAGATTGATTAGCCTAAAAAAGCTGGTTTTTAAATTTATTTATTTATTTTCTAGGCAGGGTCTCGCTCTGTTGCCCAGCCTGGAGTGCAAGTGGTATGGTCATAGCTCACTGCAGCCTCAAATTCCTAGGCTTAAGTGATCCTCCCACCTCAGTCTCCCAAATAGCTGGGACTACCGGCTGCCATTGAAAGTTCCTGCAACCGCTTCTTAGGGTTTATCATTTGCTGGAGCCACTCACAGAACTCAGAAAAGACCTTTATTGGGCGGGCGCGGTGGCTCACGCTTGTAATCCCAGCACTTTGGGAGGTTGAGGCGGGTGGATCATGAGGTCAGGAGATCGAGGTCAACTGACAAACATGATAAAACCCCGTCTCTACTACAAAAATTAGCCGGGCGTGGTGGCGCGGCGCCTGCAGTTCCAGCTACTCCGGAGGCTGAGGCAGGAGAATCGCTTGAACGCAGCAGGCAGAGGGTGCTGTGAACTAGATTGCGCCACAGCACTCCAGCCAGGGTGACAACTCCATCTCAAAAAAAAAAAAGACCTTTATTTACTATTATGCTTTATTTTTATTTTATTTAGTTTATTATTTTTTGTTTTTGAGACAGGGTCTCACTCTGTCACCCAGGCTGGAGTACAGTGGCACCAACTCAGCTCACTGCAACCTCTGCCTCCTGGGTTCAAGTGATTCTCCTGCCTTAGCTTCCCGAGTAGCTGGGATTACAGGCACCCGCCACCACGCCTGGCTAATTTTTGTATTTTTAATAGAGATGGAGTTTCACCATGTTGTCCAGACTGGTCTTGAATTTCTGACCTCAGATGATCTGCCCACCTTGGCCTCCCAAAGTGTTGGGATCACAAGAGTGAGCCACCGTGCCCAGCCTAATTTTTTAATTATTTTTTATAGAGATGGGCTCTTGCTCTGTTGCCCAGGCTGGTCTCGAATTTCTGGCTTCAAGTGATCCTCCCACCTTCACCTCCCAAAGTGCTGAGATCACAGGCATGAGCCACTGTGCGCAGCCAGGCTTGGGATTTCAACATACGGATTTCGGGTGAATACAGCACTTAAACCACCTCAAGAGCTAAACTCCTGCCACCCTCTGGGCACGTCCATTCCTCCAGGACAGGCATCCAACAAGAACAAGAGGACATGACAATCCAAGAGCTCATGCCCTCTCTTTTCCTTAATCTTCTTTTTTTAGGTAACTGAGTCTCACACTCTGTTCCCCAGGCTGGAGTGCAGTGGCGTGAACCTGGCTCACTGCAACCTCCGCCTCCCGGGTTCAAGCCATTCTCCTGCCTCAGCCTCTAGAATAGCTGGGATTACAGGCGTACACCACCATGCCCAGATAACTTTTATATTTTTAGTAGAGACAGGGTTTCACTCTGTTGGCCAGGCTGGTCTCGAGCTCCTGGCCTCAAGTGACCCACCCGCTCAGCCTCCCAAAGTGCTGGGATTATAGGCATGAGCCACCGCGCCCGGCCACATGCCCTCTCTTCTAGATCCCACTCTGGGATCCTGGGACCCTAGACTTGCTTCTCCTCCTCTTCAGGACCCTAGGAATAGCCAAGGAGTTATTGTTCGTAGAGTGGCTGGAGCTTGGATGAGTGGTCTGAGGGTGTCCACACACGGGTACATAAGACCCCTCACACTGCATGGCGGACTGGGAGGTACAGAGGCGTGAAATTCAGAAGAGTCCTAAATTCTAAATTAGGACCTGTGTTCCAGGACCTAACCGTGCTGTAGATAAGAAGAAGGATGATGGCTAGGTTGGTTTTCTCCTTTCCAATCGGAGGCCTCTGCCACAGACATGCTCCCCCAGATCTTAGGTCAGGCCAAGAAGCATCCGAGCTTGATCCCCTCTGTGTATTTATTGGAGGTGGTGGAGCAGCCCTGTATCTCTTGCTTCTGGCATTGTTCAATCCAGATGTTTCTTGGGACAGAAAGAATAACCCAGAGCCCTGGAACAAACCAGGTCCCAGTGATCAATACAGGTTCTACTCAGTGAATGTGGATTACAGCAAACTGGAGAAAGAACGTCCAGATTACGAAATGAAATGTAAATCTGCTCTAGAATGAACGTCTCCCAGAAGTCATCCGCACAATTCTCCACTGAACCAGGAAATATTTCTTCTCTAAATGCATGAAGTCATGTTGATGTAATCTATCGGTGATTACACTGATTAATAAATAACTGAAACTTGGAAAAAAAAAAAAGTTAGCCTGATGTGCTCACTTGAACCCAGGAGGCGGAGGTTGCGGTGAGCCGAGATTGCGCCATTGCACTCCAGCCTGGGTAACAAGAGCGAAACTCCGTCTCAAAAAAAAAAAAAAGAAAGAAAAAGAAGGATAGAAGATGTATGTATATATAAACTTTCTCCTTAAAGTTTCACCCACTAATGTCAGCAGTCATCAGTGGCTCTTGCCTGCAATTAGTATCAAGGTGTTTCAATGGTGATGTTTTTTCTTTGAGGCGGGGTTTCACTCTACCATTCAGGCTGGAGTTCGGTGGTGTGATCATAGCTCACTGTACCCTCGACTTTCCAGGCTCAGGAAATTCTCTCACCTCAGCCTCCCAAGTAGCTAGGATTACAGATACACACACTGCCACTCCTGCTTTTTCTTTTCTTTTCTTTTTTCTTTTTTTTTTTTTTTTTTTGGTAGAGACGGGGCTTGCCCAGGCTGGTCTCTGAAACTCCTGACCTCAAGCAATCCACCCACCTTGACTTCCAAGAATGTTGTGATTTGAGCCACTGTGCCCAGCGAATGGTGACTTTCTGTCTCTACATTTTATTCTTTTCTTT
Source organism: Aotus nancymaae (assembly GCF_030222135.1). Lineage (NCBI taxonomy): Eukaryota > Metazoa > Chordata > Mammalia > Primates > Aotidae > Aotus > Aotus nancymaae. The sequence continues at coordinate 31,201,268 of NW_026988441.1, forward strand.
CTTCCTTTCTTTTTTTTTTTTTCTTGAGACAGAGTCTTCTTGCTCTGTTGCCCAGTCTGGAATGCAGTGGCGCAATAGTGGCTCACTGCAACCTCCACCTCCTGGGTTCAAACGATTCTCCTGCCTCAGCCTTCTGAGTAGCTGGGACTATAGGTGGGTACCATCACACCTGGCTACTTTTTGTTTTTTTAGGTAGAGATAGGGTTTCACCATGTTGACCAGGCTGCTCTTGTACTCCTGACAAGTGATCTGCCTGCCTGCTTAACTTTTTTTTTTTAATTTTATAGAGATAGTGAAACCCCATCTCTATAAAAAATAGAAAAATTAGCCAGCATGGTGATAGGTGCCTGTAATCCCAGCTACTCAGGAGGCTGAGGCAGGAAAATTGCTTGAATCTGGGAGGCAGAGTTCGCAGTGAGCCAAGATCCTGCCACTGCACTCCAGCCTGGGTGACAGAGCAAGACTCCATCTTGAGAAAAAAAAAATTGAGTTTCTATCACTAGTGCATAAAAGTGAGATAATCTATAAGCAGAAAGCAATGAGGAGTTCTGACCATGAGGAAGACGGTGCCCAAGGTTTTCTGTATTCAAAGCTGCTGTTCCCCAAATTCAGGTTGGGAAATGAATCATAATGTCTAGTTCTGTTTGCTTGTCTCATCCTGTTTTATGGCAATTTTCCAGGTGTGATTTAATTTATAAGTCTAGAAAGAGTGGTCTCAATTCGCCTGTACAATTGTGTTATTTGTAAACAAATACCTATGTGTATTAAGGGAAAGTCCTGAAAATTATCTTCCATAAAATGACACAAAATCAGAAATATGGGAAGTCTTGGCCAGGTGGGTGACTCACAGCTGTAATCCCAGCACTTTGGGAGGCCAAGACAGGCAGATCACTTGAGGTCAGGAGTTTGAAACCAGCCTGGTCAACATGGCAAAACCGCGTCTCTATTAAAACTACAAAAATTAGCCGGGCATGGTGGCATGCGCCCGCAGTCCCACTCTGAGGCTGAGACATGAGAATCGCTTGAACCCAAGGGTCGGAGGCTGCAGTGAGCAGAGATCCTGCCACTGCACTCCAGCCTGGGCAACAGAGTGAGACTCTGTCTCAAAACAAAACAAAGAAAGCAAAACAAAAACAGATGTACGAGGATATCCAGCGGCAAGCCTCTCTTTACCCCCAGCCACAACCACTCGGGTCTTCCCCCAGAGCTAGCCAATATGTATGTTTCAATATATGGAAATGATCAATATCGCTAGATCATTATGCAATTTTTTCCCCACAAGGTCATCTCTCCCCATGTTAATCCATGTCGTGGTTTGAATGGTGGCCCTCAAATAGACAGGTAAATGTCCGTCCTGTCTCCCTGACGCTGTGAATGTGAACTGATTTGGAAAACAGGTCTTTGCGGATATAATTCAGTTAAGGACCTTGAGATGAGATTATCCCAGATTAACCGGGTGGACGCTAAATCCGAAGACCAGCGTCTTTATAAAAGACAGGAGAGGAGAAACAGGTTCAGTGACGAAGGCCGCGTGGAAGCTGAGGCCGAGGTCAGAGTGATGCGGCCACAAACCAGGAAACATCACCAGGAATTGCCCAGAACCACTAGAAGCCACGTAAAAGGCTCGGAGGCGCCTCCATTCGGAACAAGGCTGCCAACACCTTGATTTCAGACTCCTAGAGAGGAAATGTCAATACATTTCCCTTTTTTCTGTCTTTTTTTAGACAGAGTCTCGTTCTGTCACCCAGGCTGAGGGGCAGTGATCTTGGCTCACTGCAACCTCTGCCTCCTGGGCTCAAGCCATTATCCTGCCTCAGCCTCCTGAGTAGGTGGGATTACAGGTGCGCACCACCATGCATGGCTAATTTTTTTTTGTGTGTGTATTTTTTAGAAGACACGGAGTTTCACCATGTTGGCCAGGCTGGTCTCGAACTCCACTCCATCATGACATTTTGGCCCAAATGTCATTTCCTCAGAGACCTTCCCTCACTCCCTATCGGGTGTAATATTTTTCTTCCCTTCCCTGCCTTTTCTTCCTGGCATTTCTCAAATCCTGGTTTATGTATTTACTCATTGTGTATCTCCATCATCAGAACGCCAGCTCCATGGAGGTAGAGGTGGGCCACTTTGCTACAGTGACTGCTGTATCCCCGCACATACAACTGTGCCTGGTACATACCAGACACATATTATGCAATATTGGCCAGAGCCTGGTGGCTCACGCCTGTAATCCCAGCACTTTGGGAGACTGAGGCGGGCAGATCACCTGAGGTCAGGAGTTTGAGACCAGTCTGGCCAATATGGTGAAACCCCATCTTTACTAAAAATACAAAAAATTGGCTGGGCGTGGGGGGGCGGGTGGCGCCTGTAATCCCAGCTATCATACCAGGTGATTCATAAACAAGTGCTAGGCTAGATGTGGTGTAACGTGGCTGTAACAGCAGCATTTTGGGAGGTTGAGGCAGACAGATTGCTTGAGCCCAGGAGTTCAAGACCAGCCTGGGTAAAATAGTGAGACCCTGTGTGTACAACTGAAAAAAAAAAAATTAGCCAGGCATAGTGGCATGCATTTGTAGTCCCAGGTACTTGGGAGACTAAAGTGGGAAGATTGCTTGAGCCTGGGAGGTCGAGGCTGCAATGAGCCGTGATCAAGCCACTGTACTCCAGTCTGGGTAACCCTGACTCCAAAAAAAAACCAAAAAATCAAAAAACAAAAAAGATGAATCAGGGAATGAAAAAGAATAAAAGAGGAATACATAAATAAAATATGTGTCACATTAAAATAATAGATGCTGGGCACAGCGGCCCACATTTGTAATTTCAGCACTTTGGGAGGCCAAGGTGGGAGGATCGCTTGACCCCCCAGGAGACTACTCGGGAGGCTGAGACGAGAGAATCGCTTGAACTCAGGAGGTAGAGGTTGTCATGAGTCGAGATTGCACCAAAATGCATCTGGAAGATACCATGGAAGCCCTGGATTCAGCTGTGCCTGAAGGATGCAGGTTTTCTGTTAATGAGCCAATAAATGCCCTTGTTTGTCTTCGCTAGTTCAGCTGCGTTCTCTTTTCTTTGCAATTGAAAGAGACTTGCCAGCAACTGAAACATCTTGATTCTTTTTTTTTGAGACAGAGTTTCCCTCTTGTTACCCAGGCTGGAGTGCAATGGCGCGATCTCGGCTCACCGCAACCTCCGCCTCCTGGGTTCAGGCAATTCTCCTGCCTCAGCCTCCTGAGTAGCTGGGACTACAGGCGCATGCCACCATGCCCAGCTAATTTTTGTATTTTTAGTAGAGACGGGTTTTCACCGTGTTGACCAGGATGGTCTCGATCTCTTGACCTCGTGATCCACCGTGGCCTCCCAAAGTGCTGGGATTACAGGCGTGAGCCACCGCGCCCGGCCAACATCTTGATTCTTACTGCTGCTTCCCTGGGGGATGGGACTGGAGCAGTAGTTCTGTCTCCCTGTGGTTACCCACTTGCTCTGCTAAAGAGACTGAGGAACCTCCACCCAGTGTCCAAGCTAATGGCCATCCATCTCATGGGGAGGACTTGAGACAGGACTCAAGTTCTCTTCTGGCCGAAACTCAGACCCATGTCCTGTCTCATCCCATGAGGAGGGACCCGCAGGAGATCACACAGCCCTAGAAAACATGAACAGATGACCACCTCTCTGGGCCCATGTTTCTTCCTCCGTGGAAGAGTGGGTTATACAGACATCATAGCTGGGCATGGTGGCTCATGCCTGTAATTCCAGTGCTTTGGGAGGCCAAGGCTGGAGGATTTCTTGAGGCCAGGAGTTGGAGGGTGCAGTGAGCTATGATGGCGCCATTACACTTCAAAAAAACAAAACAAAACAAACCCAAAAGAGATCCTCCTGTCTCAGCTTCCCAAAGCACTGGGATTACAGGTATGAGCCACAGTGCCAAGCCTGTCAATCCTATTTTATTCGTAGGAAAGCTGAGGTCTGGGCAGGAGAAGGACCTGTCTGAAGCCGCCCTGTTTGTAAGTGGTGGATATGGGAGATTTGACCTTAGTTGGAGGCCAGCTTGTTACCTCCGTCCAGGTATGCCAGGCACTGTTCCAAGGGCACGTTTCATATAATCCTTATTATCTCATATAATCCTTACAACACCGTGGGGGAGTTGGGGGGTGAGTCAACCATTACCCGACTTGACAGAGAGGGAAACCAAGGCCCTGAGAGGTGGCACAGCCCAGGTTCAAACTGAGGCAGGCTGGCACCAAGCTCACACTCTTAACCACCAGGCTGATGCCTGGATATATGTAATTTCCTTCCAGGCGGCTGTGGCCATTTGCGGAGGGGGGTGTCTGGAGCGAGACCAGCCAGCAGAGGGGAGGTGGGTGCGGGGCAGCAGACCTTGTCAGGAGCTCCCAGGCTGGCATCTGGGCTGCCAGGCTAAGCTCAGGCCTCCCCGATCCCTTGCTGCTGCCCACTCCTGCGTCTCGGGACTCTCCTGTGCCCCGAAGCTCCCCCCATCCCTCCATCCCCACTCCTACTCCTGCGGTCGTCCCAAATACCAGACAGGGCGAATCTCAGCTTTTCCCCAAACATTCCTTGTTCTCGTGGCCCGGCCCAGGCTGGCTGAGGTTACGAAAGCAGAGATGGGGTGGTTGTTGGGGGGGACCGAGGGGACGGGCTCGCCTGTCCTCACCACCCCATCCCAGGGCGGGGAAGGGGGTGGGTCAGCTCCCGCAAACCCCCGGGAAAACAGGCTGTTGCGGGGGGTGGCCTGGGTCCCGAGATGGGGGGCAGTGGCGGCCACAGCAGAGACTCCAGGAGGTGACCGCCTGGTTTCCATTAGGGAGTCCTGGTCAGCAGCTTGGGCGAGACAGCAGAGTCCAGGCTGGCCATGGTAAGGTGGGGCGCGGGAGGGTCCGAGGGTGGGGCCTGCCTGCCCCCTTACCCCTACTCTGCCAACTGGCCACTGCCTCCCCACCAAGACACTCCCCGAGGAGGGGATGCTCTGGTCACCATGGCGACCCTCCCTCCCCCGCAGTGGCCCAGCCTGCTGCTGCTCCTGCTGCTGCCCGGCCCTCTGCCCGTCTCTGGCATGGATGACGCTGCCTTCCCCCACCTGGGGGAGAGCTCGCAGCCCCCGCCACGGGCCTGTCCCCCGCGCTGCTCCTGCCCCCGAGCTGACACTGTGGACTGTGACGGCCTGGACCTTCGGGTTTTCCCCGACAACATCACCAGGGCCGCGCAGCACCTCTCCCTGCAGGTGGGGCCCAGGGAGGGGCATGGGGGTGCCCAGAGGTGAGGGGAGCTGGAGGGCCACCCTGGGCTGAGGAGCATGGTGGGGTGGAGGAACCCACGTGCGAGAGGGCGGTGCAGAGCTGGGTGTCACGGGGCTTTGCCTTGGGAGGTTGGCTCTGGCCGAGCCCCAGGTGAGAGGGGTGGGCGTGGAGATGCAGGAAGTGGGCAGGGACTGAGGATGAGGGGGGTTAGGGTCAACGTCTTGGCGGTTATGGTGTTGTTTGGAGTCAGTGTGATGGGGAGTTTGGGGTTGATTGTGGGGGTGTTGCGGCACGTGGAGTTGATGGTGAGGGTGGTGGCACTTCTAGGTTCAACTGTGTGGGTGTTGGGGCATTTGGGGTCGATTGTGGGGGCATTGGGGCATGTAGGGTCGATTGTGGGGGTGACGGCACATATGGGCTTGCTTGTGGGGTGTTGGGGCGAGTGGGGTCAATTGTGGGCAGATCAGGGCATTTGGGGTCAATTGTGGGGGTGATGGCACATTTGAGGTCGATTGTGGGGATGATGGGGCATTTGTGGTTGATTGGGGGGGTGTTGGGGCATTTGGGGTCGATTGTGGGAGTGTTGGGGCATTTGGGGTCGATTGTGGGGGTGATGGCCCATTTGGCTTTGATTGTGGGAGTGTGGGGGCATTTGGGGTCGATTGTGGGGGCTTGGGGGTTGACATCTTGGCAGTTACAAGACTGGGTCAGGGTGATGGGGTGTTTCGGACCAACTGTGGGGTGATGATGGCATGGGGCTTGTTTGGGCTGATGGGGAGTTAAGAATCAGTGCTTGGGGTCACTTTGTCATGGGGTCACGGGTGTGAGCACCCCAACTCCCGCCCTGCAGAACAACCAGCTCCAGGAGCTCCCCTACAATGAACTGTCCCGCCTCAGTGGCCTGCGAACCCTCAACCTTCACAACAACCTCATCTCCTCGGAAGGTGATGGGGCAGAGGGGGGTGGCCCCTCTGGGGCTGTGGGACCGACAGACTCAGGTCTCGGCCGCCATCCCCCTTCCCCGCCCCATCTGCGGGCAGCTCTGTGGCAGTTCCCAGAACTGCCCTTTGCTGAGCAGGATGGAAACTCAGGGGCTGGGGTGGGGGTTGGGGGCTGTGGCTTTTGAGTGGGGATGGAGGGAGGGGATCTGAGGGCCCAGGGAGCCTCTGCCAGTTCCCAGCCCAGAGCCGTGGGGCAGCTGGGAGCCCAGACTCCCCCTCCACCCAAGACCAGGCCGGGGGTCCCTTCACTGCCCCCACTCCCCCAGGCCTGCCCGATGAGGCCTTCGAGTCCCTCACCCAGCTGCAGCACATCTACGTGGCCCAGAACAAGGTGAGTCCCCAGCCCCACCTGCAGGCCGAGCCCAGCTGGGCAGACGCAACTTCGGTCACACAGCGCAGAACTGGGAGGGGGCTGCTCACTGGGGCCCAGGCGGGGCCTGGGTGCACCAGGACCAGTGCAGCTGTGGGCTTTGTCCCCGCAGCTCTCGGTGGCCCCGCAGTTTCTGCCCCGCTCCCTCCGCGTCGCAGATCTGGCTGCCAACCAAGTGATGGAGATCTTCCCCCTTACCTTTGGGGAGAAGCCGGCACTCAGGTAGCCCCTGGCCCAGCGCAGGCCCCCAGGCCTCAGATATGTCTGGGTCACGCCCGGTTCTAGAAGCAATGAGGGAGTTAAGGGCACAGTGGCTCACACCTGTAATCCCAGCACTTTGGGAGGCTGAGGCGGGCAGATCATCTGGGGTCAGGAGTTCAAGACCAGCCTGGCCAACAAGATGAAAACCCATCTCTACTTAAAATACAAAAATTAGCCAGGCGTGGTGGCACATGCCTGTAATCCCAGTCACTCAGGATTGACTGAGGCAGGAGAATTACTTGGATCCAGGAGGTGGAGGTTGCAGTGAGCTGAGATCGTGCCACTGTACTCCAGCCTGGAGACAGAGTGAGACTTTGTCTAAAAACAAAACAAAAAAACAAAAACAAAACGGCTTGCCCTGGAGGGCTTAAGGGGGGCAGATCCCTAGCTTTGGCTTGGGGAATGGGAAGAGGGTACAGTTCTACCCTGGGAGAGGGGTGAGGGGGGAAACAGTGCTGTACGCTGTGTCAGAACTCTAGACTGAGGCAGGGACACACATACAAACATGCAGTCTTACAGAAACTCACAAACACACCTGCACACATACTCATGCACACACACATTTACAATCACATGCACACAGACTCACATACACCTGCAGACACACACTTTCAGCCACATGCACACATGCATGCACAATCACATGCACAAGCACACACGTGCACCTGCATACACATATGTACACACACGCATGATCGCATGCACACACACAGCACATACATGCATACACAGTCGCACACTCACAGGCACACACGCATACTTACAATCACATTGCACACACACGCACACTTCTGCACAGGCACACACATGCACACCCACACTTACAATCATGTACGCACACATGCATATACACAATCACATGCACGCACACATACAATCACATGCACACACATATACACATGCACAGGCACACATGCACACCCACACTTACAATCACATACACACACATGCATATACACAATCACATGCACACACATACACACATATGCACATTTATGCACAAGTACGTAGTACACATTTGCATATACATACACACATGCACACCCACACTTACAATCATGTACGCACACATGCATATACACAATCACATGCACGCACACATACAATCACATGCACACACATACACACATGCACAGGCACACACATGCACACCCACACTTACAATCACACACACACATGCATATACACAATCACATGCACACACATACACACATATGCACACTTATGCACAAGTACGTAGTATAGTACACATTTGCATATACATACACACATGCACACCCACACACTTACGATCACATGCACATACGTGCACACACACTCCATATACACACTTATTACACTCACACATGCACAAGACACATGCACACACCTCTTCATGCAACACATGCACACTTACCTGCACACCTACACACAGTCACATGCACACACAGATTTACACTCTCACACAGACTCCACACATGCACACACTTGCACACACTCTGAAGGCGACCCTAAGCGGTGTGTGGTGCGGGTGTTCGGTGGTGGGAGGCGAGGGGCAGGCTGGTGGCCAGAGCCTGGCTCTCCTCAGGTCCGTGTACCTTCACAACAACCAGCTGAGCAACGCTGGCCTGCCCGCTGACGCCTTCCGCGGCTCCGAGGCCATCGCCACCCTCAGCCTCTCCAACAATCGGCTCAGCTACCTGCCGCCCAGCCTGCCGCCCTCGCTGGAGCGGCTCCACCTACAGGTAGCCCTGCTCTAGGTCCCACCCCGGGCCACACCCCCTTCACCTCTCCCCAGGGGTCCCCTCCAGTTCCTTGCTTTCCATCCTTCCAATTGCCCCTCAGAATTCCAGTGGTTGCAGTTATCTTTCTTCGAATCACTTTATTGGGAATCACTTTGAGCTCAAGGCGAGCTCCTGTCACTCCCTTACTCAAGAGCCTTCTGTGGCTCCCCGCTGCCCACATCCCAGACTAAAGTCTCATTCTCTTCTCCCTTCTCCAGAACAATCTCATCTCTAAGGTGCCCCGAGGAGCCCTGAGCCGCCAGACTCAACTCCGTGAGCTCTACCTCCAGCACAACCAGCTGACCGACAGTGGCCTGGATGCCACCACCTTCAGGTGCAGGCTGATGGGGGCAGCAGGGGCTGAGAATTTACAGTCAGGGGTCCCAACCTTGAGTGCCCCTCCCCTGGATGGCACCTAAGCCATGGCCTCATCTGGTGAGTGCCTGCTGCGCGCCAGGCTCGGCAGAGCACTGGGCAGGTGTCCCTGTTCCCCACAGCCCAGCAGTGACATCATAACTCTCACATGCATTCGCATCTTGGACCCAGGGCTGTACCCCAGTCATCCCCATAGCTGACCCTCAGGCTGGAATCTCCCTTCAGCACCCCAAGTTTACCTCCCACTCAGCTCTCTCAACGCATCCCTCCCAAGTTGAAATCTCCAGCTTAAATCTGTCTCAGGCCCACTCCCCAGCCTCCCCGGTGAGATCTATCACGCATCGGCTGGGCGTGGTGGCTCACGCCTGTAATCCCAGCACTTTGGGAGGCCGAGGCAGGTGAACCACCTGAGGTCAGGCGTTCAAGACCATCCTGTCCAATATGGTGAAACCTCATCTCTACTAAAAATACAAAAATTAGCTGGGTGTGGTGGTGCATGCCTGTAATCTCAGCTACTCGGGAGGCTGAGGCAGGAGAGTTGCTTGAACCCGGGAAGCAGAGATTGCAGTGAGCAGAGATCAGGCCACTGCACTCCAGCCTGGGCAACAGAGTGAGATTCCATCTCAAAAAAAAAATTAAAAAAATAGAGATCTATCAGGCATCCCACTCGGAGTGCCCCACCTGACATCGCCCCTCTCTCCTACTAGCAAGCTGCATAGCCTTGAATACCTGGATCTCTCCCATAACCAGCTGACCACAGTGCCCGCCGGCCTGCCCCGGACCCTCGCTATCCTGCACCTGGGCCGCAACCGCATCCGGCAGGTGGAGGCAGCTCGTCTGCACGGGGCACGTGGTCTGCGCTATTTGTTGCTACAGCACAATCAGCTGGGGAGCTCAGGGCTGCCAGCCGGGGCTCTGCGGCCGCTGCGGGGCCTGCACACGCTGCACCTCTATGGCAATGGGCTGGACCGTGTGCCCCCGGCCCTGCCCCGCCGCCTGCGAGCCCTGGTGCTGCCCCACAACCGCGTGGCCGCGCTGGGCCCCCGCGACCTGGCCGCCACGCCGGGCCTGGCAGAGCTCAACCTGGCATATAACCGTCTGGCCAGCGCCCGCGTGCACCGCCGGGCCTTCCGCCGGTTGCGTGCCCTGCGCAGCCTTGACCTGGCCGGGAATCAGCTAACCAGGCTGCCCATCGGCCTGCCCACCGGCCTGCGCACCCTGCGGCTGCAGCGCAACCAGCTGCGGATGCTGGAGCCCGAGCCTCTGACCCGCCTGGACCAGCTGCGGGATCTCAACCTGGCGCACAACCGGCTTCGGGTTGGTGACATCGGGCCCGGCACCTGGCATGAGCTCCAGGCCCTCCAGGTCAGGCATGGGCCGGTTAGCCACACTGACTGTCCCGAGGGCCCTTCCCTCCCCGTTCCTGCCCCACCGCGTTCCAAACGTTCTATTTAGGGGGTAAAGCAATCAGAACAAGAAAACGGTGACAGTTGGTTTAGAAGGTGATGAGGAGGCTGGGTGAGGTAGCTAATGCCTGTAATCCCAACACTTTGGGAAGCCAAGGCAGGAGAATTGTTTTAGGCTATGGGTTTGAGACCAGCCTGGGCAACACAGCAAGACCCTATCTCTACCAAAAAACATAGCCAAGCGTGGTGGTGCATGCCTGTAGTCCCAGCTATTCAGGAGACTGAGGCAGGAGGCTCGCTTGAGCCCAGAAGTTTGAGGCTGCAGTGAGCCGTGATCGGGCCACTGCCCTCCAGACCGGGCAACAGAGCAAGACCTTGTCTCTTGAGAAAAAAAAAAAAAAAGTGATGAGAGGTATGGTGCGATTCAGTGACTGACTCATCGAATCAAGGGGGGACCCGTCTGTCTGTGGCTTCCGGGAAGGGCCTTGGTTTATCTCTGCAGAGGGGAGGACTTTGGCAATCACAGGGGGGACGGAAGGGCCGGGCTGGTGTGAAGGGGGCAGGAGGGGACTCTCAAGCTCTCAAGGAGGGAGGCTGGCTGAGCCGGCTGGCCCAGGCCTGGGCTGCCACAGCACCGTCTCTGCCCCTGGCCCCAGGTGCTGGACCTCAGCCACAACGAGCTGTCCTTTGTACCTCCGGACCTGCCTGAGGCCCTGGAGGAGCTGCACTTGGAGGGCAACCGAATCGGCCACGTGGGCCCTGAGGCCTTCCTCAGCACGCCTTGCCTGCGTGCCCTCTTCCTCAGGTGCCCCGAGGGTGTCCGGGTGGGCAGAGGTGGGCAGGGGAGGACCTGGGAGGGTCACGACCACCTCTCTATACAGGGCCAACAGGCTTCACATGACGAGCATCTCGGCTGAGGCCTTCCTGGGGCTCCCGAATCTGCGCGTGGTGGACACGGCAGGGAACCCAGAGCAGGTCCTGATCCGGCTACCTCCCACCACCCCACGTGGACCACAGGCAGGGGGCCCCTGATCCTGGAGAGGCCCAGCAGAGCAGCCCAGACTCCTGGGGCTCTGCTGAGCCGTGGACTGAGGAGACGGCGCCCACAGGGGGCCCTCTGTCTGGCTCTCCTGGGTCTCCAGGGCTGGCCAAGGCACTGAGGCATGCAGCTGGCACACTCCAGGCTTGCAGACCCACACACTGCCCCAAACCCCCAACGCAGATGGACGCAGCAACAATAAAGCCAAACCCTTCCATACTCAACAGACTCAGCAGACTGGCGCCCTTCGCGGGGCTCTGTCCATGGACTCCTCCCCATGACCAGTCCAGCTGGGGAAACTGAGGCTCTGGGATGCTAAGTAGGTCTGGACTGGATTTTGAGGTCCTGAGGTACACAGTGGGGTCACCAAACAGCACCCTGTGTGACCCAGCCACGTGTGATTGCACAGATGCCCAAGGCTACCCGCTGAAAAAACATTGGGTGACAGATATAGGGACCCTCACATGTATCCCCCACACAGCAAGCATGGGAGTCAAATGCACCCTTCAAGGCAGGTGTGTGGTGTGGCACCCTCCTGTAACCCCAGCTACTCAGGAGCCGAGGCAGGAAGATCACATGACCCCAGGAGGTGGAGGCTGCAGTGAGCTGATTGTGCCACTACACTCCAGTCTGGGTGTCAGAGGGAAACCAGGTCTCTAAAAAGAAAGCACCTTTCGTAAGCACACTGCCCCAGCCTGGTTCCCTGACAGGCGCCTCCCTAACCACCTCCAGGGGAACTAGAGGGCGAGTGGGAAGACCTAGCCTGGTCACCGAGGGTCCAAGCAAGAAACACACAGGACAGAGCTGGGCGAAGTGTGGCCCTGGCTATTTTATTCCATGTGCTGGCCCTGGGGTCCCAGCTGGGCCGGGTCAGCGCCCCGGGGAGACAGTTGGGCCTGGCCAGCCCCAGCGGATTCTTTGGGGTCGAGGCCGGGGAGGGACAGGAAGTAAAGTGCTTGCAGGGGCCCTTGGGGCTCGGTCCCAGCCACCCTCCCTGCTCTGGGGCAGGCCAGAGGGCAGACACCCCTGGGCTGTGCAAACAGGACTCTCTGGGGCCCACCCAGCCTGGGTGAGGGGCACACGCTGGCTGGTGGGCATCCTTCCTGACCCCTGCAGCCATGGAGGCTCTGGCTGGGCTGGGGGCCCGGAAGAGGGGCGAGTCCAGAGCCGATTGTCCGCTGATTGTCTGCTTGTCTGGTTCGTGGCTGTGTCGGCTCTTCCTGGTGCCGGGGCCTGCTGCCCGCTTTCTGGGGGCCGCCTGCCTCGTGGGCTTCTCACCTGCGGAGCCGCTGCAGCTGGGGGAGAGGCCACTGGGGTCAGGGGGGTGGCCGTGACCACAGTGAGCGCCCAACCACCCCCATCTCCTGAGTCGCTCACCTCACTCTCCACCAGATTCCGCCTGTAGAGCGCCTCCTTTGCAGCCTCCTGTGGGGGATGGGCGTTCAGCAGGTGGTCCCTGCAGGCCCCGCCCTGCCTGCCACCCAGCGCCCACCCGGCTCTCGCCCAGCTCACCCTGCTGCCGTCATTGCCCAGGCGCCGGGCGGCCTCCGTGTAGAAGTGCAGCTGCCGCTCCAGCTGGGCTACGTATTCTGAGAATGGTGAGGGGAGTCAGGGTGGAGCCTCGCTGCCCCCAGCCCTCCTGGACTGTGCCCAACCCCGAGCCCCTCCCCCAGCAGGTGCCCCTTCCCCAAGCCCCTCTCCTACTGGATATCCATCTCTAGCCCCTCCCCCACCAGGTGCCCATCCCCAAGCCCCTCCTACCAGATGCCCATCTCTAAGCCCCGCCCCCACCTGATGCCCATCCTTGAGCCTCTCCCCCACCTGATGCCTATCCCCAAGCCCTCCCTCCACAAGGTGCCCATTTCCAAGCCCCTTCCCCACCAGATGCCCATCTCAGGACCCCTACCCCGTCGGATGCCCATGCCCCCCTGCTCCAGCTGTGCCCTCTGCCACTGGCTGCGTTGCATGATGTCCTGGTACTGCTGGGCTACTTCTGGGGGCACTGGCCGCCGCGCCTGCCTGAGGGCCAGGATCTGGAGGATACAGAGGGGCCTGTGAGGATCCTGCCTGGGCCTGCAGACTCCCCAGTCCTGCCCCACGGAGCCCGGTAGGATGGATACCCACCTTCCGCTCTAGACGCTCTTGGTCAAAGGCCAGCACACTGAGGCTATGCAGGGGCCTGGTTGATCTAAGGGGTGGAGGAAGAATAAGGGGCTGCAGAGATTCCCCCTGCCCAACCCTGTTAATTCAAAAGATGCACTGGGGATATGGTGGGTCTTGACCCAACCCGGTGTTGCTGATCCCAAAACCTAGTGGGGATGATGGCTGCACACCCAGGAAACTATGACACCTAGTGGTCAGGGAGGGCTTCCTGGAGGAGGTAACAGCCAAGTTGGGATCCAAAGAAGGAATCAGAGGTGGGCAGAGGAGCAGAGATCAAGGGTATGGGTAGGGGTGCTTAGGGGACTGGAACCGACAGAAATCCAGAGGCCAGTGAAAGTCCAGAGGCTATGAACCACAGGAGGAGTGGGGAGACAGAAGCCTGGATATATTGACAATGGTCAAATCACAAAAGGTCTTAAAGATGAAACCAAGGAGTTTACACTGGATCCTCTGGGAAAAGGGGTGCTAGGAAAGGTTTTGAAGCAGGGGAGAGACATGGTCCAATTTGTGCCTGGTGGGAAACTGTCCATGTGGGACTGAGAGGGGAAGGGGGTGTTCCCTCCAGCATGCCCTGGCCCAGATACCTACCTGTTCCCTGGCTCCCTTGCAGGGGCAGGCACAGGAGGGGCCTTCCCTTTGGGCCCAGCAACCTGCTTCAGAGGAGAGAACCAGTCGTGTGAGTCCTGGGCCTCTGAACCAAGCTTCCCTCCCTGAGGCTGCTGATGGGCGGGGAGGGGTCTCACTGTTGGCACAGCTGCTGGCACGGGGTCAATGACCAGCCACCTCTCTGTTGTCGTCTCTAACTGCTGGGCTGTCAGTGGCTCCCGAATCCGGACCATCACCTCCAGTCGCCCCCCTGTGGGCCGGCGACCATCCAGGACCTGGGTGGCGGTAAGGAGAAACTTACCCTGCTTCCTGTTGGAAGCAGGAAGTGACTAGAGACCCAGGGCCAGGAACAGGGAGAAGAAGAATAGTTTCTAAAATATGAGCCCATGGTATGGCTGAGACACCAGCTGACCATAATGGAGTGGGGCACTCCAAGTATTTAGGACTAGGCAGTAGGGGGGTCTAAGGCTCTGAGGGGAGGGGCTGGGTCAACAGAGGGGCCCATGGGGGGCTCAAGGCAGGCAGTGTGTGAATAACGTTAATGAGTAGCGTGGCCATACCGGAGCGTGCAGATGAATGTCCACCTCTCACCTCAAGGATCTCCCGGACCTCACACGCTGTCTCCAGTGCATCCAGCTTCAGCTGGGCTGTCCCCAGCACCCGGTCATTCTTGAACAGCCCCCTGTGTGTATGTGTGTGTAGTGGGGACAGGATGGTTGGTTGAGAGGAGCTCCCCTTGCCTGGAGCCCACCCAGCGGCTATGGCTCTCTCTAGCTCACCCCTTGTGAACCACTTCGAACTTGATGCCTTTGGTCTGGATGGCTCTTCGGAAGCCACGGTGGCTGCGGTTGATGCAAAGTTTGAACTGCTCCTTGAACTCTGCAGGGGGAAGGAGGGAGGGGGGTTGGGTGGGGTCAGGCCATGGTCTTACGTCCCTTCTGCTGCAAGGGAGTAGGGGTGGGGTGCTTCCATCCGAGGCTCACCAGGGGAGTCTGTGTTCTTGATCACACTGGTCTTGTCTTTCTGAGCTTCTTCCTATGACCAGAGAAGAGGCAGGAAATCTCAGGGGCCCGGGACTTGGCTTTGGCTTACTGAGGGCTGCAGCCCTCCCCTCCTCAGCGCCCCACGTACCACGTTGGGATAGGGGAAGTCAAATCGAACAAAGACATCCAGATCGCCAGGGGACAGTCCTGTGGGCAAAACAAGGGTCAGAGCTGGGCAGAGAGGGGGTCCCCATGACCCTGACCCCTACCTACAGCCCCCTCACCTGGGGGTGTGGGCAAGTTGATGCCCTTCACGATGAAGAGAAGCATGTCGTTGCTGCTGAGGTCAGGGAAGATCCTTCCAGGCGGGCAGGCAGGCGGGCAGGCAGGTGGGCAGGCGGGCAGGGAAACAGGCACTTCAGTCCCACTGCCCGCCTGCCTTCTCTTCCCCCAGTGGGGGCAGGGAACAAACCCTACCCTGGTCTTTGAGGGTGTCTCAGCTCCTAGACTAGAGTTCTCTGTTCAGGTCGGCAATGGATCACTTTTGGGCCCTTTCTTCAGTCTGTGTATATTTATTTGATACCTACTATGTCCCAGGTACCCTAGCTGCTGGGTGACATTCCCTTCACTTAATAGTTCTTGAATCCTACTAAGCACCAGTCTGTGCCCTAGCTGCTGGGAGATCTTCCCTTCATTTCCCAATATTTCTTGCATTTCTTGAGTACCTACTATGTGCCAGTCAGTAGGTCCTTCATTATATATATATATATATATTTTTTTTTTTTTTTTGAGACAGAGTCTTGCTCTCTCAGGCTGACGTGCAATGGTGCGACCTCGGCTCACTGCAAAGTCTGCCTCCCAGGTTCAAGAGATCCTCTTGCCCCAGCCTCCAGAGTAGCTGGGATTACAGGCGCCCACCATCACACCTGGCTAATTTTTGTATTTTTAGTAGAGATGGGGTTTTACCATATTGGCCAGGTAGGTCTCGAACTCCCGACCTCAAAATACTATACCCGCCTTGGCCTCCCAGCCTGGCCTCACTTAGTATTTTTTGAGTCCTACTAAAGCATCAGTCAGTGCCCTAGTTGCTGGGGGACCTTCTGTTCATTTCACAGTATTTCTTGAGCACCTACTATGTGCCAGCCAGTACCCTAGCTGCTGGGGATCTAGAAGTAAACAAGAAATACCCCAATCCTGTGCTCAATCTAGCTGAGTGGACAGACGAGCATAAGTACATGAATAGAGAAGCAATAAAGACGTCAGTAGAGAGGGAGAGTGAAGTGTGCTCAGAGGGGACTGGCTGGATAGACGGGGGCTCTCAGGGAAGGTGACATGGTGGTGACTCTAGATGTCGAGGGAGCTGCCACATGGAGACCTGGGGAAGAGGGTGGGGGCAGAGGAAAGAGCTGATGCAGAGGCTTGGGGTAGGAACACACTTCGTTTGTAGGAGGGACGAGAGAGTCCCGTGTGGCCAGGGCTGAGTGAAGCGGGGACAGCGGCAGAGAGGAGGCGACAGGGAGCCAGGCTGTGTGGAGACGGGGGAGGCAGGGTAAGGGGTGTGGGTTATCCCAGGGGCAGCGAGGAACCACTGGAGGGCCAGTGGCTACACCTAACCTCGTTTAGAAAGTGGAGAAAATGGCCGGGCGGGGTGGCTCACACCTGTAATCCCGGCACTTTGGGAGGCCGAGGCGGGTGGATCATGAGGTCAGGAGATGGAGACCATCCTGGTTAACATGGTGAAACCCTGTCTCTACTAAAAATACAAAAGATTAGCCAGGCGTTGTGGCACATGCCTGTAGTCCCAGCTACTCAGGAGGCTGAGGCAGGAGAATTGCTTGAACCCGAGAGGCGGAGGTCGCAATGAGCCGAGATCGCACCACTGCACTCCAGCCTGGTGCCTGGCAACAGAGCGAGACTCCGTCTCAAACAAACAAAAAAAAAAGTGGAGAGAAGGATCCCTACTCCTGGGGGCACAGGAAGACTTGAGGGTAGCAAGACCAACCCCCACCAAAGCCGAACTCATCTCTGGTCCACCACGGACTCACCCAGGCCCTGGGACAAGATACACTTTTGCACTCTAGATCTTTCTCAGTTGTGTCACTGTGACTGCACCCTCGCCACCCTTCACTTGTACCTCACGCCTGCCCAGGGCCTTTGCACGCTCTGCGCTCTTGCGCCCATCCAAACTTTCCTCCAGGTGTAAATCTTGTGCTGGCTTCCGGGGAGCACAAACCACACCCCCCACCTCCAAAGGGCCATCGGGGCCACGTGGCGGGGCGTAGATCGGGAGCCTTACTTGATGATGCTGAAGGTCCTTTGCTCAAAGCGGGCGGTGGGCGTGGGGAGCCCCCGGGCGAAGGCTTGCTTCAGAATGTCCATGCTCCGCTTACAGTCCTCCGCCAACTTCTCAAACCTGCCGGTGGGAGGGCCTGCTCATATCCCTGGCCCCGGGGTGGGTGGCTGGGGGTGCACATGTCTGGCACAGGGCGGGGCACTTACTTGGTGGTTTCAGTGATGTTGCCCAGGTGGGTGAATTGGTTTGAGTGGTTCAGGCACATCTGGGGGAACAGAAAGCAGTGCGGCAAGAGAAGGGAGGAGAGGGAGGAAGGAGAGGGGAAGGAGGAGAGGGAAGGGAGGATCACACCCCTGGGGGATGGGCTGGGGCCTTCCTGCTCACCTCATGCTGCTGCCGTATGAGCTTGGTGAGTTCACCATAGCGCCGGGCGGCCTCCTGAGACAGACCTGGGCCAGGCCGCTGGACCAGGGCAAAGTCATCCTTGTTGACGGGGGCAGGAGGCACCTGGGGAGGACGAGGCTGGTGGCAGGGGGAAGGGGGACAAGCGGAACCACCTAGGGCTCTGCAGAAATGTCGTCCTTCCTTGACAGGGGGAATTCCCCAACCACGGCTCTGTCATCCTTCCCTGGTCTTTCTTTTTTATTGAGATAGAGTCTCACTCTGTTGCCCAGGCCGGAGTGCAGTGGCAAGACCTTGGCTCATGGCAACCTCCGCCTCCCAGGTTCAAGCGATTCTCTTGCCTCAGCCTCCCAAGTAGCTGGACGTACAGGCACCCGCTACCACACCTGGCTAATTTTTGTATTTTTAGTAGGACATGGTTTCACTATGTTGGCCAGACTGGTCTTGAAAATTCCTGACCTCAAGTGATCCGCCTGCCTCGGCCTCCCTAATTACTGGGATTATAGGCATGAAAGACCACGCCCAGCCCCTGTTCTTTCTTCTTGATCTTTCCATTGTCCCACTTAACAAGAGCATCCTTCAGTCACCCCAGAAATCATGTATGGTGCTGGGTCTGGTGGCTCATGTCTATAATCCCAGCACTTTGGGAGGCTGAGGTGGGTGGATTGCTTGAGCTCCAGAGTTCGAGTAATCGTGTATGGAGCCCCTACTGTGCACCAGGGATGAAGAAGAGAGACCAAAATCCCTGCCCTCGTGGGGCTGACATTCTCTTTGGGGAGATGGCCATAATCAGAAGAAATAAGCAAATCATATGAGAGAGTAGAAGGGGACACATGCCACAGGGAGGCACAGAGTTGGGAGGAGGAGCAGAGGAATCTGGGATTTTAGACAGGCAGTTAGGGTAGGCCTCTGGGAGATGGTGAGGTCGGAGCAGAGACCTAATGAGGGGAGAGAGTGAGTCACATAGTTGTCTGTGGGAAAAGCATTCAGGCAGAGGGAACTGCATGTGCAAAGGCCCTGAGGTTGCAGAGTGACTGGTGTTTGAGGCTACCAGACAGCAAGGGGGAGAGTGATTGAGGGGTGGGTGAAAGAGACCAGACAGGCTGGGCACAGAGGCGCAAGCCTGTAATCCTAGCACTTTGGGAGGTCGAGGCAGGCAGATTGCCTGAGGTCAGGAGTTCAAGACCAGCCTGGCCAACACAGTGAAACCTCATCTCTACTAAAAATACAAAAATTAGCCAGGTGTGGTGGCATGCATCTGTACTCCCAGCTACTCTGAAGTCTGAGGCAGGAGAATTGCTTGAACCTGGGAGGCAGAGGTTGCAGTGAGCTGAGATTGAGCCATTGCACTCCAGCCTGGGTGACAGAGTGAGACTCTGTCTCAAGACAAAACAAAACAAGAGAGCAGGAAAGGGAGGTGATGGGGCAGATGGTGCAGGTCTCTTGGGCTATGATAAGGGACTGTATTTATTTATATGTTTCTTGTGGTCTCTCAATTAGCTATCCACTCCATGACAGTGGGTCTCACTGTGTTTCCCAGTCTGGTTTTGAACTCTTGGCCTCAAGTGATCCTCCCACCTAAGCCTCCCAAGTAGCTGGGATTACAGGTGTGAGCCACCGTGTCCAGAGTGTAGATCTTGCCTTTTTTGCTCAAGATCATGTCTTCAGTGCCCAGCAAAGACTACATGTCCCAGGCTCCTCTGAGGGTAAACGTAGCCATGTGACTTAGTTTGGGCCAATGGGAGGCAAGCAAAAGTGATGTCACTTCCTTGAACTGGGTGCCCTTTGCTGGGTATTACTCTATCACATGAGGAATCCTGGCTGTGTTTCTTTGAGGTGGGGGTCACCATCTCCACTTCCCAAAGGAGAAAAATGATGCTCAGAGAGAAAGGAATGGTCTCGCCCAAAGTGGTGGAATCTAAGTGTCTCCCCAAATCTGATCCCATTCCCTTCCCTAGTAATGGAGCTCCAGCTGATCACACTGTGCACCAACAAGAGACTACATGTCCCAGGTTCCTCTGCAGCTAAATATGGCCATGTGACTTAGTTCTGGGCAAAGGGAGGCAAGCAATAGTGATGTCACTTCCTTTAAAGGGGACTACTATCTCTGCCTCTTTCTCTAGTCCTTCTGACAGGATCCACTTGGATCATGTGGACCAGGATGACCTCCTAGGGTGCACCAAAGCAATGAGATGGAAGGAACTCAGGCACTGGAGGACCTCCCATTGCAGAGCCCAGACTGCCCTGAGTGGTTCAGGCAAGAAACATAATAAATGTCTGTCTCGTTTCAGCCACTGACTTGGGAGGACCTATTTGTTACAGCAGCTGGACCCTGACTGATACACTTCAGTTCGCATGGCTGCTAAGGGGCCAGGAGCCTGACCGGTGGTGGATGCCCAGGCAGTTCCCACAGGCCCGGAGCGTTCACCTTGGTGATGTCCACAGGCAGACCGTTGCGGGAGGCCTCCAGCATAGGCTCCAGTCCCTTGGCCTGGCGTAGGTGCATCTTGGCGCCCTCCACATCGTTTTTCTGCTTGGCTCGCAGCGCGGCCTGCAGGAGCTGCTTCTTGCGGCCCTCTAGGAAGGCCAGCTGCTGCTGGGCTATGGGCATAGGAGTCGCTACAGGTGCTGCTCAAGCCACAGCCAGGCAACAGCTGGGACAGGGAGGGGGTGCCTACCTCTGGTGGATGTGCCTTTGGGGGGTACTTTGGCTGCTGGGGCTGATCCCGACTGGGAAGCCCTTGAGGCTGGGGCTTTGGGCTGGGCTGTGGGGGCCACAGGGCTGTTCTGCTGTGGAGGAAGGAACAGAGAGGATGTCAGAGACTTCCTAGCACCTGTGATGAGTGCAGTCCCCAAAGATCAGGGTCTGATGCTGACAACAGTGGTCACTTAGTGGGATCCCAGGACTTTGCTTTGGGGCCATGCCCCCTGCCTCACTCAAAGTCTCTGGCCCCAAACACCTTTTTTTTTTTTTTTTTTTTTTTTTGAAACACAGTCTCGCTCTATTGCCCAGGCTGGAGTGCAGTGGCATGATCTTGGCTCACTGCAACTTCCGCCTCCTGGTTCAGACAATTCTCACCAAACAAATACCTGTTTGTTTTTTTTTAATTGTCTTAGAGACAAGGTCTTGCTCTGTCACCCAGGCTGGAGTACAGTGGCACAACCATGGCTCACTGCAGCCTTGAACTCCTGAGTTCAGGCAATCCTCCCGCCTCAGCCTCCCAAGTAGCAGGGACTACAGGTGAATGCCACCATGCCTGGCTAATTTAAAAAAAAAATTTTTGTAGAGACGGGTGTCTCACTGTGTGGCCCAGGCTGGTCTCAAACTCTTGGCCTCAAGCGATCCTCCCACCCTGCTTCCCAAAGTGCTGAGACTACAGGTGTGAGCCACTGTGCCCGGCCCCAACCCTCACACCTTCTTAGGCACCTCATCCTCTTCATCATCTGGGCCTTCATCCTGGTTGGCCAGCTTCATGGCGGTCTCCAGGACACCCACCAGACTCTGCTGGGTGGGCTTGGTGGCCTCCAAGCCCTGGATGGGGGGAAAGCCTGGGCGGCCGGTTGAGGCCTGGTTATTGTGTGGTCAGGATGGAGACCTACCCACGCCATTATGGTGGAGATACAGATTCCTCCCCCACCTACAGAGTCTTGGACCTTTATTTTTTATTTCTTAAAATTGTTTTTTATTTTTAGAGAGAGGATCTCGTTCTGTTGCCCAGGCTGGTGTACAGTAGTGGGACTACAGCCGTGTACCACCACACCAGGCTAATTTTTAAATTTCATGTAGCCCCAGGGTCTCGCCGTGTGCCCAAGATGGTCTTGAACTCCTGGCCTCAAGTGATGCTCCCCTCTCAGCATCCCAAAGTGCTGGGATTACAGGTAGGAACTGCTGTGTCCAGCCAGTTTGCCAATTTCTATGGTGCAAACACTTACGTCATATCCAGTGTCAAGCTCCCAATTAACAAGTTTACAAAACCCCTGAATATGTTGCATTCAGCTCCCTGAGCCTGTGCCATGGGGAGTAATAGCATCTGCCCAGGCTCAGAGGCTGGAGGAACAGGAGTTGGGGGGCACAGCCTGCTGGGGGCGGGGCCTACCTGGGGGCACGGGCAATTCAGCAACATCCACGGCTCGGCCAGCCTTGTGAGCCCTGATGGCATCTTGGTATTGCTGCGAGGGCCACAGGTATTAGGGCTTCCCGCGGAAGAGCTCCAGGGCTGCCCCCTTGCCCCACCTCCCCCCGAGTCCCCAGGGCACCTTAACGATGCGCTCGTGCATTCGAGCTTTCCGCTGGTCCCCCTTGCTCTTGGCCTGGGCTGCAGCCACCTGGTACCGCTCCATCCGCTGCTCCAGCGCCTCCAGCAGGGTCCTCGGGGGTGAGGGGACCTCTAGGCCGGACAGGGGAGCAAAGTTAAGAGTCAAGGGACAGGTAGACAGTCTGGCTTCAGCCTGCCCCCCACCCCAAAGGGTCCCCGAACCTACCTGGCGTGGAGGGCGCCGTAGTGGGAGTCGGAGGCTGCGACGGTGGTGATGGTGGATCTGGGGGCAGCTGGTCTGGGGACAGAGAGGTCCAGGCCAATGAGGGGCTTGCTTGCTGCACCCCCCACAAGCTGGTCTGGCAGCATCAAGGAAACCTTAGTGTATGCCTGAAACCATCCCAGCCAGCGGGCATGGCAGCGTCCTCACCGGGTGGAGGGGGCAGGCAGGAGAGGTCCACGGGCTCCCCCCGGCTCAGGGCCTCCAAGACAGCATCAAAGCTCTGGGAGAAGGAAGAGATTGGAAGCGGAGGTGCAGTTGGAGGCTGGGACCCCGTGGGGAGCCCCCCAGCCCTGCCATGTCACTGAAGAATTCCAGCCCCCTCCCTTCCCTTTGCACCATCTTGCTTAATCCTTTTCCAACACATGTGCCCATTTCACAGGGGGGTAAACTGAGGCTCCAAGACTTATAGCAAACTATCACTAGGGAGCGACCAAGCTAGGATGCGAATTTGGGTCAGCCTGACCCAGCAAACCAGGTGCTTTCACATGGGGCCATGTGGGAAGCATCCTGCCCCATCCCTCCAGTCCTATTCGTCTGGCTGGATGCACCTTCGCCACGCGGAAGTGTCTGGCGGCAGCAGCGGTATCTCCCTGCTGCTTGGCATGGAGTGCAGCCAGCTTGTACTCGCGCTGGCGGCTCTGCAACTGGGCCAGAGGGCCTGGGCTGCAGGGACCTGGAAGAGGGAACAACGTACAGGAAGCCTCCAGGGCCTGGGCCAAGTTCACCGTGTAAACCATTTTTATTTAATGTCATTATTTTTCCTTTTTTGAGAAGGAGTCTTGCTCTGCTGCCCAGGCTGGAGTGCAATGGCACGATCTCGGCTCACTGCAACCTACTCTCTCCTGGGTTCAAGTGATTCTCCTGCCTCAGCCTCCTGAGTAGCTGGGATTCCAGGTGCCCGCCACTGTGCCTGGCTAATTTTTGTATTTTTAGTAGAGACGGGGTTTCACCATCTTGGTCAGGCTGGTCTCGAACTCCTGACCTTGTGATCCGCCTGCCTCAGCCTCCCAAAGTGCTGGGATTATAGGCATGAGCCACCATGCCTGACTCACTTTTTAAATATATCCTGGGACTCACTTTTAGCAGTTGGGAATTTTGGGTCTTCTCTTATTTCCATCCACGTCCCTCACAGAATTTTATGCTAACATGACATAGCTGTGTGTTTGAAAGTCTTTTTTGCCTACCCTATTGTATATTTATACAACCAAAATACATTTATGCAGTCTGTTTGCAAAGTTGCGAAACCCAGTATTCAGTGCTTTTTAAACAGAGTGTTAGTTATAGTTTCAAATAATATGCTCAATATGTTTTCACGGGAAGTATCTCAGAGTTTAAAGTTAGTTATACATGCAATTCTTAGTATAAAATAACACAGCATAATGAAGACACCACCCAGTACCTACAAAATCTGGAAACACCCATAAAATAGCACGCAGTATCCTTTTTTCATACTAACAACTGGACCCATTGCTTTCAGCTTAGGCTACTTCCCCAAACATTTGGAGGTTGAAGGGACACACCTTTGACAT
The DNA here is from genome assembly GCF_030222135.1 of Aotus nancymaae. Classification (NCBI taxonomy): domain Eukaryota; kingdom Metazoa; phylum Chordata; class Mammalia; order Primates; family Aotidae; genus Aotus; species Aotus nancymaae. The sequence continues at coordinate 31,225,250 of NW_026988441.1, forward strand.
TGTATTGGTTTTATTTCCTGTGATCATAAATCTTTCCGTGTTAAAAACAATGTGTTTTTCCAGGATGAATTATTATTACATTTATTATTAATAGCATGGAATTGGGCAGAACCTACATCAAACTTACTTTTGTTTTAATTTTTTTTGGAGACAGGGTCTCATTCTGTCACCCAGGCTAGAGTGCAGTGGTGCGATCATAGCTCACTGCAGCCTCAACCTTCCAGGCTCAAGCGATTCTCCCACCTCAGCCTCCCAAGTAACTGGGACTATAGGCATGCACCACGATGCCTGGCTAATTTTTAATTTTTTGTATAGATGTGGTTTCCCTATGTTGCCCAGACAGATCTTGAACACCTTGGCCTTACACAGTGCTGGAATTATAAGTGTGAGCCGCCACACCCGGCTGAGCTTTTTGGTTTTGTTTGTTTGCTTGTTGAGATAGAGTCTCGCTCTGTTGCCTAGGCTGGAGTGCAGTGGCGCAATGTTGGCTCACTGCAACCTCTGCGTCCCGGTTCAAGTGATTCTCCTACCTCAGCAACCCGAGTAGCTGGGACTACCAGCATGCGTGACCACGCCCAGCTACTTTTTGAATTTTTAGTAGACACGGAGTTTTACCATGTTGGCCAGGACTGGTCTTGAACTCCTGGCCTCACGTGATCCACCTGCCTCGGCCTCCCAAAGTGCTGGGATTACAGGCGTGAGCCACCACACTGAGCCCCTGCTGAGCTTTTTGATAGTTTTTGTATACCAAGAGTAAAATTCTGCCAGAAATGCACCTCTTGCTGACATAATTGGACAGAGTAAGACTCCATCTCAAAAAAAAAAAAAAAACAAAAAACCTCTCTGGGTATCTGTGTCCTGCTTGGGAGGTATTCATGAACTCCAGGGGCATGAGGACCCCAGGACTGAAGATGTTAAAGATATCTCACAATCAGGGCACAGCCTGCACCCCCTAGAGCAGCCTCCTGCTGCACGGCCCACTCAGATCCCACATCAGCCCTGCCCTGCCCACCACCTACCTGGGGGCATCTGGGGCTGAGCTGAGCCTGGAGATGAGGCTGGGGCGGAGGGAGGAGGTCCCTCCAGGGTGACCCTGGGCTCCAGGGCTGATGCGATTCCAGGAGCCAGCTGGGTGGGTGCAGGGCTGTAGCTAGATGTGGATGCCGGGCCTCTGCCTATGGCCACTGGCGGTGGGATGTCCGCTTCATCAATGGCATTGCCCTTCCGGACGGAGGCCAGCAGGTTTTCCAGTGTCTGAGACAAGGTGTGAGCATTGGTTTGGGAGAAGCCAAGAGCTTGGTGTGGGGATCGGGGTGGCAGGGATCCCTGTACCTTGTCCTCTGCCCACTCACTTTAAGTCCCCGGTCATAGCGCCGCATCTTGGCGCTGTCTCCGGCTTGCCTGGCGCTTTCAATTGCTGTCTGATAGAGTGCCAGCCTCTCCTGCAAGGTGGCCTCCAGCCCCAGATGGGGAGCCTCAGGCTTCAGCTGTGGGAGGGACAGGGGCACAGTCTGGGTGATGACCCCACTTGGGATGCCTCCATCAGCCCCTTCTGTGCTAACAGCCACATGTCACCCCTGAACCAGCCTCCCTGCCCCAGTGAGGCAGAAATCATAGTCCCCATTTCCCAGTGGAGGGAATGGGGTTTCAGAAGCGTCCTATTACCGCCTGATGTCAGTCATGATGTGGCTGTGAAGGACAAGAGTGAGCTGGGCGTGGTGGCTCATGCCTGTAATCCCAGCACTTTAAGAGGTCAAGGTGGGTGGATCACTTGAGGTCAGGACCAGCCTGGCCAGCATGGCGAAACCCCATCTCTACCAAAAAATACAAAAATTAGCCAGGTGTGGTGGCACACAGCTGTAGTCCCAGCTACTCCAGAGGCTGAGGTGGGAGGATCGCTTGAACCTGGGAGACAGAGGTTGTGGTGAGCTGAGATGGTACCACTGCACTCCAGTCTCCGTGACAGAGCAAGACTCCATCTTGTAAAAAAAAGGGTAGGCCTTGAGCCCTGGGCCGTCCGTTCGGTTGTGGTTCAAGGGAGTGGGGCCACCTGAACTGTACCTGGGCCACAGGAGGCGGGGTCTCTGAAGCCTTCTGCTCCTCTCCAAGGACCTCATTTAGCTCCGCCTGCAGGGACACATGGCCGGGTGCAGGACATGAGGGCCTGCTGGATGGGGGCAACGGGATAAGAGCCCCCACCCTGCCCTCAGTACTCACTAGCAGGTCATCATCAGCCTCTAAGTCGTCCTCGTCCGTCCCCTCCTCCTCATCCTCATCCGGGTCTCTCATGCACAGGCTGGCCATCTTCTCAATGGCCTCCATTGGCAGGGGACCTGGCGGCAGGGAGATGCCCCAGATGGACCAGGGTCATCCATCAAGAGCCCCCATTTCCCATCCCGGACAAGCTAGGTGATTCCACCTCTCGCCGACCTCCCCATTTCATTTCTTCCTTATTCAGCCTCAGGTCTGGGGCCTGGCTACCTGAATCCAAAACCCAGCTCTGCAGGCCAAGCATGGTGGCTCACGCCTGTAATCCCAGAACTTTGGGAGTCCTAAGTAGAAGGATCACTGGAAGACAGGAGTTCGAGACCAGCCTGGCCAACATGGTGAAACCCAGTCTTTACTAAAAATACAAAAATTAGCCAGGCGTGGTGGCATGTAGTCCCAGCTGCTGGAGACGCTGAGGCAGGAGAATCGCTTGAACCCGGGAGGTGGAGGCTGCAGTGATCTGAGACCGCGCCACTGCTGCACTCCAGCCGGGGCAACAGAGCAAGACTCTGTCTCAAAAAAAAAAAAAAAAAACAAAAGGCCAGGTGTGGTGGCTCACATCTGTAATCCCAGCACTTTGGGAGTCCAGGGTGGGTAGATCAGGAGTTCGAGACCATCCTGGCCAACATGTGAAACCCGTCTCTACTAAAAATACAAAAGTTAGCTGGGCATGGTGGCGCACGCCTGTAATTCCAGCTACTTGGGAGGCTGAGGCAAGACAATCGCTTGAATCCGGGAGGCAGAGGTTGCAGTGAACCAAGATTGTGACACTGCACTCCAGCCTGGCAACAGAGCGAGACGCTGTCTCAAAACACACACACACACACACACACACACACGCCCCAAAAAAAACAACAAACCCAGCTCTGCAACTTTCTTGCTGTGAGACCTTGGGCAAGTCACTTCACCTCTCTGGGCCTCAGTTTCTCCCTCTGTGACACAGTGATAAAAACAGTTCCTCCTTCATAGGGAAGTTGGAGCACAGAAGGGCAATGGAGCTCTTAGAACAGCACACTGCCGGTATCTTGTTATTATTTAAGTTGTATCCTATAAAGTTGCCTTGAAGACTAAATTAGTGGCTATGGGACTGTTGCTCCTAGGGGAAATTTCAGCTTAGGTTCCCATGAGCCTCCAGTCATAACCTTTTTTTGGAAACAGGATCTTGCTCTGTCACCCGGGCTGGAGTATGGTGACCCGATCAGAGCTCACTGCAGCCTCAAACTCTTGGCCTCAAGTGATCTTCCTGCCTAAACCTCCCAAGTAGCGGGGACTACAGGCATGTGCCACCACACCCAGCTCTGGCACAACATTTTTTTCTTTTGTTTTTTGAGATGGAGTTTCACTCTTGTTGCCCAGGCAGGAGTGCAATGGTGCGATCTCGGCTCACCGCAACCTCCGACTCCCGGGTTCAAGCGATTCTTCTGCCTCAGCCTCCCGAGTAGCTGGGATTACAGGCATCCGCCACCACACCCAGCTAATTTTGTATTTTTAGTAGAGACGAGGCTCCTCCATGTTGGCCAGGCTGGTCTCGAACTCCTGACCTCAGGTGATCCACCTGCCTCAGCCTCCCAAAGTGCTGGGATTACAGGTGTTAGCCACCGAGCCCGGCTTGGTCACAACATTTTAATCAACTGATCAATACAAAACCTTGCTCTGTATGTTTCTATTTGAAGACAACTTACTGAATCTATATCGTTAATTCATTAACTTTGAACTCACAGCCAAGAGCACAGTAATTCATGCCTGAATGAAGAATGATCCCATCTCTTTTGTTTTGTAGAGATGGGATCTTGCTCTGTTGCTCAGGCTGGAGTGCAGTGGCGCAATCTCCACTCACTGCACCTTCTGCCTCCTGGATTCAAGCGATTCTCCTGCCTCAGCCTCCGGAGTAGCTGGGATTACAGGCGTTCACCACCAAGCCCAGCTAATTTTGGTATTTTTAGTAAATACGGGGTTTCGCCATGTTGGCCAGGCTGGTCTCGAACTCCTGGCTTCAAGTGATCCCCCCACCTTGGCCTCCCAAAGTGCTGGGATTTTTACAGGTGTTCGCCACCAAACCTGGCTAACTTTTGTATTTTTAGTAGAGACAGGGTTTCGCCATGTTAGCCAGGCTGATCTCGAACTCCTGGCCTCAAGGGATCTGCCTGCCTTGGCCTCCCAACGTGCTGGGATTACAGGTGTGAGCCACTGCACCTGGCTGACATGAGCTTATTACGTGACAGAGGCCCCAGGTGAAATATGGACTCCAGAAGATTAACTCCTATAACATAGTGATTATCCCAATTTTACAGATGGTGAAACAGGCCAACGCACGTGATATGACTCATCAAGTCACATGGCCAGTAAGTGGCATGGAGCTGGGGTTCCAACTCTCAGTGTGGGCCCAGAGTTGATCTTGACCCTCTTACCCAGACTGTGGGCTCCAGGAGAACAGAGGTCCTCTCTGTCATCTTTCCCCTACCTACCCAGTGCCCCCAGTTCAGCGCCCAAGCCACTTGCAGGAGATGAGAAAATGTTCCGAGGGTGTGTTAACCATCTCACCTTTGCCTTTGAGCTTCTCCAGGGCTGGGGGTTGGCCCCCGACCAAGGCCAAGAACTCGGCCTCCAGTTCTTCATCATTAACTCTGTCCTCAGGGATCATCAGGCCATCTGGGGAGAGGTCAACCAGCAGGCCCAGCTGGGGGACAGCAAGGGTTCAGTTAGACCTTGGGATGGACCCAGCCATGACGGACCCAGAGTCCCTTAAAGGTCTCCTGGGGAAAGCCGCTTCTCTGTCGAGTGCCAGGAGGCTGGAACAGGCCCAGAACAGGTGTTCCAAGACAGGCCAGGCCCTCTGGCACAGTTCAACCTGGGGCAGCGGGCAGGAGACCCACCTCCCTGCTCTGAATCCCCACTTATGATGTGCTGCTGAGCTAAGTTCAGTGGGAAAAACAAGCCCCTAGGTGCACGCAGTGGCTCATGCCTGTAATCCCAGCACTATGGGAGGCCAGGGTGGGAGGATGGCTTGTGTCTGGGAGTTACAGACCAGCCTGGGCAATGCAGTGAGCCCCCATCTCTACAAAAAAATTTTTAAAAATTAGCTGGGAGTGGTGGTGTGTGCCTGTGGTCCCAGCTACTCAGGAGGCTAAGGCAGGAGGATCATTTGAGCCTGGGGAGGTCAAGGCTGCAGTGAGCCATGATTGAGCTGCTGCACTAGGCCTGGATAAGAGAGTGAGGCCCTATTGAAAGAAAGGAAAGAAAGAAAGAGGGAGGGAAGGAAGGGAGGGAGGGAGAGAAGCAGGCCCCACACTTTGCCCAAAGCAAAGCTACTCTGTACAGTTGGGCTTTTCTTTCTAGCATCCTCAGCACAGGGGGCTGTGTGGGAAGGTCGGAGCTTCAAGAGCAATTAGAAGCCCTGATGGACAGAGCCGGGCGCGGTGGCTCACGCCTGTAATCCCAGTACTTTGGGAGGCTGAGGTGGGCGGATCACCTGAGGTCAGGAGTTCGAGACCAGCCTGGCCAACATGGTGAAACCCCACTTCTGCTAAAAACACAAAAATAAGCCGGTTGTGGCAGCACATGCCTTTAATCCCAGCTACTCGGGAGGCTGAGGCAGGAGAATCGCTTGAACACAGGAAGTGGAGGTTGCAGTGAGCCAAGATTGAGCCACTGCACTCCAGCCTGGGCAGCAGAGCAAGACTCCGTCTCAAAAAAAAAAAAGAAGGTCTGACGACAATGTAGGAGTTGTAAGTGGGGTCCTTTCCTATCTTGGTTAATGACCAATCATAATGTGATAACACTGTGTTTAACTATATGAAACTGCCTTTCCTGTAGGTAGAAAATGGCCAAATATTGGCAGTTCATGTATGGCTCTACCAACTAGTAATAATGATAATGGTAACATTTATTGAATGTTATGTGCTAGCACTTTCCATAAATTATCTGTATGAATCTTTACAATTGTCCTGTAATGTAGGGTCTCTTGGAGGTCTCCATTATTTATTTATTTATTTTGGGAAAGAGTGTCACTCTGTCACCAGGCTGGAATGCAGTGGTGCGATCTCAGCTCACTGAAAACTCCACCTCCCGAGTTCAAGCGATTCTCCCACCTCAGCCTCCCAAGTAGCTGGGTTTACAAGTGCCCGCCACCACGCCCAGTTAATTTTTGTATTTTTAGTAGAGACAGGGTTTCACCACCTTGGTTGACCAGGCTGGTCTCGAACTCCTGACCTCAGGTGATCTGCCTGCTGTGGCCTCCCAAAGTGCTGGGATTACAGGCGTGAGACACCGCACCCGGCCTCCATTTTTCATTTTTATTTTAGAGAAACAGTCTTGTTCTGTCACCCAGGCTGGAGTACAAGTAGTGGGATCACAGTTCACTGTGGTCTTGAACTCCTGGGCTCAAGCGATTGTCCCTTCTCAGCCTCCCAAGTACCTAGGACTACAGGCAAATGCCACCATGCACAGCTAAAATTTTTTATTTTTTGTTGAGATGGGGGGTCTCACTTTTGCCCAGGTGGGTCTCGAATTCTGGCCTCAAGTGTCTCCTGCCTCCGTCTCTGCTACTGAAGTGCTGGGATTACAGAGGTCTCCATTTTACAGATGAGAAAGCTGAGGCTCAGAGCTGTGAAGTCAAGGGTCCAATATGCAGAGGCCAGGAGGGAACTTCAGGTCAGCCAGACTAATAATCTCAACGGCAAGCTATGTCCTGGGCTCCTTCCATCAAAAATGAGGAAAATCAAACTTCCTGGTGCCTGGGGCAGAGGAGTTGGGAAAGGGAGAAGGGGCCCAGACACAGTGCCATGAGCTTATGGCCGCAGCCCTGGATTTGAGTTTAGCTCTGGCCAAGCTGTTAATCCCTATGACCTTGGGCAGATATCTTCACGTCTCTGAGTCTCAAAGTCCTCATCTGTATAATGGAATAAAAAGAGTCTGACAGGGCCGGACCGATGCAAGACTTTGATGTGCCAAGTCCGAGGACTGCCCCTCCCTGACTGGAGCTGCTGCGGCAACAGGTGGCCCCGAACCCGGGGCGGAGCCCCAGAAGCTGGGGAGCCAAGGCCTGTAGGCCACACTTGTTGGGGGGTGGTGGTTGGAGTCTCACTTGGGACGGGCGGGGACCGGGGCTCACCTAGGGGGCGGAGATCGGGCTTCCCGGGGGGGTGGGGCCCTTCCCTGAGCGTCTGTATCGGGGGTGGGGAGGGATCCTCAGGTCGGGCCGTGGGGCGCAGACTCACCTGGCGGGCGGCCGCGGCGCCTCTGCCCGGGGGTCCTGGGGGTCCTTTCCTCTTGTGCATCTTCCGGGCTGGATGCCCGGACCACCGGCCCCCAAGCCCGGCCTTGCTCTGCCTCCTTCCCCGGGCCCTGTCGCCGCGCACGTGCCCTTCCTGAGTCCTGCACCCCTTGTCAGCGCCCCGCGGCCGTCGATCCCGAGCCCTCGCCTCCCTGCTTGGCCGCCGCACTTCCGCCTCGGGCCTCGGGCGCCGCAGCACCGGAGCGCGGCCACTAGACTCGCCGGGTCCACCGCGCCGAAACTACAACTCCCGAAAGACAGTGCGAGGGTGCGCATGCGCTTGGTGGGGCGATGCGCAGTGTCGCGGGCTGCGAGATGGCCTTCGTGTTGCGCATGCGCAGGGCGGGGCCTCGCGGAGCGCGGGAAAGAAGCAGAGCGCGCGCAGGTGTGAGGGGCGGCGACCTCTGTTTACCTCACGGCGTCCTGCAGGCACCGGCACTGACGGGCTCTGGCTTCACGTGGGCTCTCGGGCTGTGGATTTCTCACTTTTCGGTGGTCCGCGTAGTGTTAGTGTGGGGCTTGTCACCGGGAGTGGGATCCACAGGGCCCACCCTCGGGTTTTTTGATCTTTCAGCTCCCGACTCAGCCTCCCGGTTTCTGTGAGGGCCAGTTTGGCCGTTTATTTTTTCCGAAAATGGTTAACGCGGATAATTTAAGCCACTTATTGCCAACGGATCCGGGCAGAGCTCGTTTCTGATAAGGACAGAAGGTCCTCAACGACTTCTGTGGCCCAGGTCGTTTTGGGCTTGCCTGGCCCCCAAGGCTGGGAGAAACCAGCCTGTGGCAGCTCTTGCCCCTCCAAGGACCCAGCTGTCCCCTTTAAAGTGGCGCGATCTTGGCTCACTGCAACCTCTGCCTTCTGGGTGCAAGAGATCTTCGTGCCACAGCCTCCTGAGTGACTGAGATTATGGGTGTGTGCCACGACGCTTGGCTAATTTTTTTTTTTTTTTTTTTTTTTTTTTTAAGACGGAGTCTTGCTCTGTCGCCCAGACTGGAGTGCAGTGGAGTGATCTCGGCTCACTGCCATTTCTGCTTCCCGGGTTCAAGCGATTCTCCTGCCTCAGCCTCCCGAGTAGCTGGGACTACAGCCATATGCCACTATGGCCAGCTAATTTGTGTACTTTTAGTAGAGACAAGGTTTCACTGTATAGTTCAGGCTGGTTTTGAATCCCTGACCTCAAGTAATCTACCCACCTCAGCCTCCCAAAGTGCTGAGATTACAGGCGTGAGCCACTTTGCCCAGCCCGGGTTCAAGCAGTTCTCCTGCCTCAGCCTCCCGAGTAGCTGGGACTACAGGCACGCAGCACCACACCTGGCTAATTTTTGTATTTTTAGTAGAGATGGGGTTTCATCAGGTTGGCCAGGCTGGTCTTGAACTGCTGGCCTTGTTTTCCACCCGCCTCAGCCTCCCAAAGTGCTGGGATTACAGGCGCTAGCCACCGCACCCAGCCTAATTTTTGTATTTTTAGTAGAGATGGGGTTTCACCATATTGGCTAGGCTGGTCTCAAAAGGCCCCAGAAGCCCCTGGAATGTCCTCGAGTGTCCTTGGAAGGGCTTCCAGATACCTTAGTCCAGAGGGAAGGGCTTCACACAGGCTATTTCATTCCAGGGATCAGAGTCCGGGTCCTGGGGCTTCCCATGAGAAGCTCCCAGGGGCCATAGCCTTTCAGGTCCTGGGCATAAGATCTGCAGCATGGAGGTTTGAATTCCTAACTGTCCATGGCCCAAAGCGGCTGTGACTCTGTCTCCCAATGGGGGCCATCTGACCCTGGGTTAGCCAAATGGGCTGAGGTACAGATGAGGGTAACCTCTGCCCTCAGCCAAGGCCACTGGATATAGACACAGACAAGGACTGCTTATAATGATGAGAGATTTTGCTTGTTTTCAGATTTTTCAAGGGGAAGATAAAATGCCTAAGAGGAAAAAGCTGGGGACCTCAGGTATGTTATTTCTTGATTTCTGCTTCTGCTTGTGGGAAGCATGTGGGCTTATTTATTGTAGATCTGGCTAACACAACCGTCCCAAGCTCCTTACCTTGTGATCTGCCCACCTCAGCCTTCAAAAGTGCTAGGATTATAGGCGCAAGCCATAGCACCAGGCCAATCCTTGTTTTCTTTTAAGGAGAAAAAATAAATTGAAAAAAAATTAACCAGGTGTGGTGGCTCATACTTGTAATCCTAGGACTTTGGGAGGCCAAGACAGGCGGATCACCTGAAATCAGGAGTTTGAGACCAGCCTGGCCAACATGGTGAAATCCAGTCTCTACTAAAAATACAAAAATTAGCCAGGCGTGGTGGTATGCGCCTGTAATCCCAGGACTTTGGGAGGCCAACTCACTTGAGTCTAGGAGTTCGAGACCAGCCTGGGCAACATAGTGAGACCCTGTCTCTACAAAAAATAAGGAAATTAGCCGGGTGTGGTGGCGGGCACCTGTAGTCCCAGCTACTTGGGAGGTTGAGGTAGGAAGATCGCTTGAACCAGGAGGTGGAGGTTGCAGTGAGTCAAGATTGCACCGTAGCACTCCAGCCTGGCTGATAGAGTGAGGTCCTATCTCAAAAAAACAAACAAACAAAAAACAGTGTTTTGTTATGCCAGCAAAAAGAAGAAAAAAAAAAGGAAAGAAAGAAAAATAGAAAGAATGGAGAGGGTATACAGGAAAAGTGAAAGTTTTCTAGAGCTTTTGCAAGCCTCTGGTGGGGTCCACAGCTTAGAGGAGGCCTCCCGGGGCTTCAGGCAGCGGGACAGCCTCCCTGCTGGACCAGTCCCAGAGATGACCCCTGGAATAGTGTCTGATGTACTACAAGGCCACCTGGTATGTGGCTGAGTGTTTTACTCTGGGGCTCAAAACCTGGGTACATCCCAGTTCTGCTCACTGTGTGATGGTGGATGAGTTCCTCTGTGCCTCAGTTTCCCCTTTTGTAAATTGGGGACAATAAAGCCACTACTCTTTCCTTTAGTGCAGTGGTTCTCCAGTAGGCAAGAGGAAGGGATTTTGCCCCCAAGGGACAGTTGGCAATGTTTAGATACTTTTTTTTATTTGGAGATGGAGTCTTTGTTGTCCAGGAGTGCAGTGGTGCAATCTCAGCTCACTGCAGTCTCCATCTCCTGGGTTCCAGTGATTTTCCAGCCTCAGCCTCTTGAGTAGCTGGGACTACAGATGTGCACCACCATGCCTGGCTAATTTTTGTATTTTTAGTAGGGATAGGGTTTCACAATGTTGGCCAGGCTGGTCTCGAACTCCTGACCTCAGGTGATCCGCCCACCTTGGCCTCCCAAAGTACTGGTATTACAGGTGTGAGCCACCACTCCTGGCCTAGAGACTTTTTTTTGGTTTTCAGAACAGGAAAAGATACTGACATCTAGTGGGTGGAGGCCAGGGATGCTACTCAGATATCCTACCATGCATAGCATGCTCCCAGCCCCAAAGAATGATCCAGCCCCAAATGTCCCCCAAGGTGGAGGATCCTGCCCTTAGAGCTCACATGTGGATTAGTATCTGTGAAGCACCCAGAACTGACCTAAGGTCGTACACAAATATATGCTACTGTTAACAATTATTCTTCCAGGCTTTTTAAAAAACTTTTATTTTGAAGTAATTTGGGACTTAAAGGTTGCAGAAATAATTCAGAGAGTTCTAGCTACCCTTCCCCAAGCTTTCCCTAATGTTAACATCTAGCATAGCCATAGGACGATGATCAACTATAGAACAGCACGACAAACAAGACAGGACCCTAACCTCCATACACTACGTCTAGACTTTGTTGTTGTTGTTGAGACGAGGTTTTGCTCTTATTGCCCAGGCTGGAGTACATTAGCACGATTTTGGCTCACTGCAACCTCCACCTCCCAATTCTCCTGCCTCGGCCTCCCAAGTAGTTGGGATTACAGGTGCCCGCCACCACACTCAGCTAATTTTTGTATTTTTTTAGTAGAGACAGGGTTTCGCCATGTTGGCCAGGCTGGTCTTGAACTTTCGACCTCAGGTGATCTGCCCATCTCAGCATCCCAACATGCTGGGATTACAGGTGTGGGCCAATGCGCTCAGCCCAGACTTTTTTAAAGACAGAGTCTTACTCTGTCACCCAGGCTGTAGTGCAGTGGCACAATCTCAGCTCACTGCAGCCTCCACCATCTGGATTCAAACGATTCTCCTACCTCACTCTGCTGGGTAACTGGGATTACAGGCATGTGCCACCACGCCTGGATAATTTTTGTATTTTTAGTAGAGACAGGGTTTCACCATGTTGCTCAGGCTGGTCTCGAACTCCTGGCCTCACGTGATCTGCCCACCTCAGCCTCCCAAAGTGCTGGGATTACAGGCATGAGCCACCACACCCAGATTTTTTTTCTTTTCTTTTTTTCAAGACAGAGTCTTGCTCTGTCACCCAGGCTGGAGAGCAGTGACGCAATAGTAGCTCACTGCAGCCTCGACCTCCCCGGGCTCAGGTGATCCTCCCACCTCAGCCATTTGAATAGCTGGGACTACAGGTGTGTACCACCATGCCTGGCTAATTTTTGTATTTTTTGGAAGAGATGTGGTCTCACTATGTTGCCCAGGCTGGTGTTGAACTTCTGGGCTCCAGCAGTCCATCTGCCTTGACCTCCCAAAGTGCTGAGAATTGCAGGTGTATGCCACCACACCTGGTCGGACTTTTTCTGTATATATACAGATACAGTGTTGGGGTTTTTGGTTTTTTATTTTTATTTATTTATTTATTTATTTATTTGGAAACAGAGTCTCACTCTCACCCAGGCTCTAGTGCAGTGGCCCAGTCTTGGTTCATTGCAACCTCTGCCTCCTGGGTTCAAGTGATCCTCATGCCTCAGCCTCCTAAGTAGCTGGGATTACAGTTGTGTGCCACCATACCTGGCGAATTTTTGTATTTTTAGTAGAAATGGGATTTCACCACGTTGGCCAGGCTGCTCTTGAACTCCTGACTTCAAGGGGTCTGCCTGCCTTGGCCTCCCAAGGATTACAGGCGTGAGCCACTGTGCCTGGCCCAGATAAAGTTTTTTTATTAGAAAATACAATCATCACACATACTGACCTGCAACCTCCATTTTTCACTTTGCAGTGTATCATGACCATGTTTACTTGACAATATACCTATAAAATTTCTTCATTTGAAAAGAAAAATATCAGCCAGGTGTGGTGGCTCATGCCTGTAATCCCAGCACTTTGGAAGAGCGAGGCGGGTGATCACAAGCTCAGGAGATTGAGACCATCCTGGCTAACACGGTGAAACCCTGTCTCTACTAAAAATACAAAAAATTAGCTGGGCATAGTGGCAGGTGCCTGTAGTCCCAACTACTTGGGAGGCTGAGGCACGAGAATCACTTGAGCCGGGGAGAGCTGAGATCACACTGCTGCATTCCAGCCTGGGCGACAGGATGAGATGCTGTCTAAAAAACAAAAAGGAGCAAACCAAGTTAGACCAACTCCCAGTATGATATAGTAGAGTTCCATTTGCCTATCATTTTCTAAAGTAACTTAAATTTCTTCAATATTTTGAAATGACTTTCTAATTTAGTGGCTGATGAATTTAGGGAATGGTCTTCATTTTTTTCCCCCAAGTTGTGGAGCAGAAGAGGAAATAATCAGCAGATTGAACATGTTTTGTGCAGAGATGAGCAACAGGCTGCTTGGAGGCACCAGAATTTCTCTGACCTTGGAGGGGGAAGCTGGGGACAGCCAGGACCACCCACAGCAGGTCACTTGGGGCCTCTGTTGGCGGTAGACTCCCCAGCTCAGTGGACCTCTGGGCTGGCCCTACACGGCCCTTTCTGTGTGTGCTGGAAGGGTGGAGAGAGAGGAAAAAGATTCTGGCAGGTGGTGAAAGAGGCCTTTTCCCTCTCAGTGTCTTCGGTCTTTGGTGTTGAACACAAAGTTCTGCCTTAATTTTTCTTAAATTAGTCCCATGTGGACAGATCACAGGAAGGAAAGAGAAGACCCTTCAATGCCCTTGATATTTTTTTCCCTTTTTATTTGGTACAAATGACCATTCAGTCAGCCAAGTGAGCAAGTGTTTGAGAATCTCAAGAAACCAAATAAACAAAGCAGCTATATTTTGTCTTTTCTGGCAGACCGCAAGGTCGGAATGTGTTCCTTTTTTTTTTTTTTTTTTTTTTTTTTTGTGAAAGAGTCTTGCTCTGTCACCCAGGCTGGAGTACTGTGGTGTGATCTTGGCTCCCCGCAATCTCCGCCTCTCAGGTTCAAGTGTTCTCCTGCCTCAGCCTCCTAAGTAGCTGGGACTACAGGTGCCTGCCACCACACCTGGCTAATTTTTTGTATTTGTAGTAGAGACAGGGTTTCAGTATGTTGGCCAGGCTAGTCTTGAACTCCTGACCTCAAGGGATTCACCCACCTCCCCCTCCCTAAGTAGTGAGATTACAGGTGTGAGCCACCTCGCCCTGATGGTAGGAATGTGTTTAAGCAACATCCATCCAAGCCTTACTTGGGGTGCTATGTCCTTTGAGGTGGGCACCTAAGTGGGCAGGGCAGGGCGAGGAGGAGATCAAAGGATGCAGCACACTCAGTTCCTGCCCTGGAGATCCTCCGCTCTAGTCAGGGACAAAGGAAAATGCTTCTCCCTGGGAGAGCTAAGCAAATACACAGCACTGGGATAAAGTTCTAAATGGGCACCCCGAACTGTAACTGACAGAATTACAATCAACTGGCCTTGCGCTGTGGCTCACGCCTGCAATCCTAGCACTTTAGGAGGCCGAGGCGGGCAGATCACTTGAGATCAGTTCAAAACCAGTGTGGTCAACATGGTGAAAACCTGTCTCTACTAAAAATACAAAAAATTAACTGGGCATGGTGGGTTGCACCCATAGTCCCAGCTACTTGGGAGGCTGAGGCAGGAGAATTGCTTGAACCTGGGAGGCGGAGGTTGCAGTGTGCTAAGATTGTGCCACTGCACTCCAGCCTGGTTGACAGAGTGAGAGTCCATCGGAAAAAAAAAAAAAAGAATTAGAAGCAATTATAGGAAGATCGCTGTGGTTTAGTGGAGGGCAAACAGCTGAGTGAGGACTGAGACAGACCCTAGCAATTGGCATCGAGGGAAAGGAAGCTCCTTCAGTAGATTTACTTCAAGATGTATGTGTAGTGCAGAGCTGAGGTTGGAAAGAGTCCACCTGGGGTTTGGGTAGTGTTATTTTTTAGTTTTTTTTTTAAAGACAGGATCTAGCTCTGTTCCCAAGGCCTGAGTGCAGTGGCGCAATCATGGCTCACTGCAGCTTCAACCTCCTGGGTTCAAGCAATCCTCCTGCCTCAGTCTCCCAAGTAACTGGGACTACAGGCACACACCACCATGCCCAGCTAGTTTTTTTGTATTTTAGTAAGACGGGGTTTCACCATGTTGGCCAGGATGGTTTCGATCTCCTGACCTCATGATCCACCCACATTGGCCTCTCAAAGTGCTGGGATTACAGGCGTGAACCACCAAGCCTGGCCAAAGGCTGATATTTTAATCATGGGCAAAGATAATACTGAATTGCTCAAGGTTACTTCTGTAAGGCAGGCATAACAGCAGCACCCTGCCTTGAGCTTTTATCTTAACACACACAAGTTCTTAGAATGGCATCTGGTGTGGAACTCACTAGAGTCAACGCTTATCATTTGTTCACTGAATACATGACTAGGCTGGGGCCAGGTTTGAGGAAGTCTTGCAAGCCAGCAGCTATTGAAAGTTTCTGTGTAAGGGAATTTTCTTCATTCAAAAAATAGATGCTGGCCAGGCAAGGTGACTTATGCCTGTGATTCCAGCATTTTGGGAGGCTGAGACAGGAGGATCGCTTGAGCCCCAGAGTTCGAGACCAGCCTGGGCAACGTAGTGAGACCCTGTCTCTACAAAACAAACAAACAAAAACTTAGCCAGGCATGGTGGCACACGCCTGTTGTCCCAGCTACTTGAGGGGCCTGAGGTGGGAGGAGGGCATGAGCTCAGGAGGGCGAGACTGCAGTGGGCCGCATTTGCATCAGTGCACTCCAGCCTGGGAAACCACATGAGACCCTGTCTCAAAGAAAGAAAAATTATATATATATTATATATATAATACATAAATATACATATAAATATGTTTTATACATAAAATATATTTTCATGTATAAAATATGTAAACAAAATATATATTTCATATTCTAATAAAATATATAAACATAAAATATATATTAAATATTCCATAAAATGAACATATACTCTATAATATGTACAAATATATATTATGTATCTTTTATGTATTCAGTATAAATATATGTGTATATATATTTACATATTTGGCTGAGGCTGAATCCTGAGGTGGCATGGCCTGGCTTTAGATCACAGAGAACAACCTGGCAATATAGTGGGATATAAAATATTTATAGTGTATATTTAATAAATAATATAGTATATCACATATAAATATATAAGCATATGTTTTGATATATGAATATATATTGTAAATATATATGAATAATATATTTTATAATTATGTATTTTATATGTATTTATATGTTAAACACAAATACATATGTATTTTTACATGTAATATATAATATATATTAATTATTATTTTTGTTTTTTGAGACTGAGTCTCGCTTTGTTACCCAGGCTGGAGTGCAGTGGCGCTATCTTGGCTTACTGTAACCTCCACCTCCCGGGCTCAAGCGATTCCCCTGCCTCAGCCCCCCGAGTAGCTGGGACTACAGGCGCCTGCCATCACACCCAACTAATTTTTGTATTTTTAGTAGAGACAGGGTTTTGTCATGTTGGCCGGGCTGGTCTCGAACTCCTGACCTTAGTTGATCCACCCACCTTGGCCTCCCAAAGTGCTGGGATTACAGGCATGAGCCACTGCATTATGTATACAAAGATGTCAGTAAGCATCTTTAGCCTCTCAAATGCTGGAAGAAGACACATCACAATTGCTTGTAGTGATGGGGAAGTTAGTGCAGAAACGCAAGGGGCCAGGAGGTGGCTAAAGCCTCGCCTCTACAGTGCCCAGTCGCTGCAGATCCCGGTTTTCCCAGGATGGCTACTTCGCAGATGTCTCAGAACACTAGAGTACTACATAGTTTAGTCTTGTCTGCACTTGGTGGTGTGCATTTATCGAGTCGTGCTAAGTATTGAGCGCCAACAGTGTACAAGTTGCTCTTATAGGAACTTGGGACCCTGCAGAGAGTGAGATGGATTTGGCCCCTTCTTGAGTGCATCCTGGTTGTAGTAGGGGAGACAAGAGGTGACCCAGGACATCAGATACTTGCAGGAAAGCTGAGAAGTGTAGAAGATGCACTCATGAAATCCCTTTCATGAGTCCAGTAGAGAAATCAGGAATGGACCCTCTGCAGAGTTGCTGGGGCTGGGACCCATTTACACGCCTCTTACCACTTCCCCAGAGAGAGAGAGTTGGCCAGCCAGGTTCTTCCATGTGATCTGGAGCCAGATCAGGCCACCTCCTGATTCATCCTCAGCCATGGCCAGTCCATAGGCAAAAGCCTTTGAATCTCATGGCCACATAAGCTCGTAAGTCCCAACTTTGGGAGGGGTTCCAGCCCCTCTCTTGCTCATCAGGTGAGCTTCAGAGCAGGGGTTTCGTGCCCTTGGAATGAGCCTGCTTTCTTTCAAAACAGCAGCGGCATTGCTGTGTTTGGTTGACAGCCATGGCAGTGCACACGCTGTATCCCCCACCCCTTCATCTCCCTCTGTCTCTAAAACAGGAGAAGGAATCTGTCCTTCAAAGCCCCTAAAGAACCCAAGGCTAGAAGACTCTGATGGGCACCTCCAGAGTTCCACATTGGGCTGTTTGCATCACCCTGAGGTGCTGGAGGGCAAGCTGGGACCTGTTCCCTCTACACAGCAACACGGGGAGGAACCAGGAAAGGCGGTCTCCAGGTAGGTGGCTCCGAACATTCCAGCAGGTCTCCCCACTGAGAGTCCACATAGCACAGCAGCTCAGCAGACAGCAGTGCTTTGGGAAGGAGACCCACAACACATCTAGTGCTGTGACCCACTCCCTCCCGGAGCTCAGGGCCCTCAGATCTCACTTCTCCTAGCTTTCCCGCTGGTGAGAAGGGTTGGTGTTTTGGCCAGGCGAGGTGGCTCACACCTGTAATCCCAGCACTTTGGGAGGCCAAGGCAGGCAGATCACTTGAGGTCAGGAGTTTGAAACCAGCCTGGCCAACATGGTAAAACCCTGTCTCTACAAAAAATACAAAAATTAGCCAGGTGTGATGGCGCACTTGTAATCCCAGATATTTGGGAGGCTGAGGCAGGAGAATTGACTGAACCCAAGAGGCAGAGATTGCAGTGAGCCGAGATCATGCCACTGCACTCCAGCCTGGGTGACAGAGCGAGATTCCATCTGGAAAAACAAGAAAAAAAGAAGGGTTGATGTTTTAAATGTGGGCAAAGATAACATTGAAGTTTTCAAGGTTACAAAATTCATATTCTGTACCTCATATTCTGTCTGCTGGTCAAATCCATCCACCTTCCACATTCCTCCTCCTCCTCCTTAATCAAGAAGGGAACAAAGGAGTTGTTGGTATGTGAACTAATAACCAATAAAAAATAAAAACAATCAGGCGCTGGGCACAGTGGCTCACACCTGTAATCCTAGCACTTTGGTAGGCTGAGGTGGGTGGATCACGAGGTCAGGAGTTCAAGACCAGCCTGACCAAGATGGTGAAACCCCATCTCTACTAAAAATACCAAAATTAGCTGGGCATGGTGGTGCATGTGTAATCCCAGCTACTCAGGAGGCTGAGGCAGGAGAATTGCTTGAACTGGGACCTGGGAGGCAGAGGTTGCAGTGAGCCAAGATAGCGCCACTGTGCTTCAGCCTGGGCTACAAAGCGAGACTCAGTCTCAAAAAAAAAAAAAAAAGGAAAAGAAAAGAAAAACAATCAGGGCTGGGTGCAATGGCTCATGCCTGTAATCCCAGCACTTTGGGAGTCCACAAGAAATAAAATAATTAGCCAAAACAAAATGATATGTATGTCCATATTTATTTAATTTTTTTTTTTTTTTGAGACAGGGTCTTGTTCTGTCATCCAAGCTGGAGTGCAGTGGCACCATCTTGGCTCACTGTAACCTCCACTTCGAGTTTAAGCAGTTCTCCTGTCTCAGCCTCCCTAGAGGCTGGGATTACAGGCATGCACCACCACACCTGACTAATTTTTGTATTTTTAGTAGAGATGGGGTTTCACCATGTTGTCCTCAAATTCCTAACTTCAAGTGATCTGCCCACCTTGGCCTCCCAAAGTGCTGGGATCACAGATATGAGCCACTGCACCCAGCCCATGTTTATTTAAATATAACCCTAAGTTTCACTAGTTTTTAGAGACACTATGTTTCTTGCATCCACAATTTCCTCTCCCTAGAATGTGCTGTGTCAGGGCTAGAGTGCCTGTCCAAATGAGAATATCCCTCTTCCCAGCTCCATAGGCAATTCCTGGGATTATAAGGGCAGTGTATTCTCCAGGTGGGACTCTGCACCCTCCTTGCCAGTTAAATGTTCTCAGGTCACTGCTTCTCCGTCTCCATCCCACCCTTTTAAAGCAGGTTTTCCAGGGCCTTCCATCTAGCAGACTTTTTTATTTTTATTTTTTGAGACAGCATCTTGCTCTGTCACCCAGGCTGGAGTGCAGTGGCGTGATCGTAGTTCACTACAGCCTCAGACTTTCCTGGCTCAGATGATCCCCCTCATCTCAGCCTCCCAAGTAGCTGAGACCACAGGCACATACCACTATGTCCAGCTAATTTTTAAATTTTTTGTAGAAATGGGATCTCACTATGTTGCCTAGCCTGGTCTTGAACTCTTGGGCATCCACCTGCCTCAGCCTCCCACAGTGCTGGGATTAAAGGCATGAGTCACCTCGCCCAGGCTAGGAGACTGTTAGCACCAGTTTCCTCTTGGATTTATTTTGCGTTTGTCTTAATATGTGAGACACAGCCTGGGAGGACTTCAGATCCCCCTCAGTTTTCTCTTTTCCTACACAGCTCCCCCAACAAGGAAACAGGAGCTCCCTGCAGGCTCCTCCATCAACCAGAAAAGGAGCCAGCTTCCCTTCCTCCTTCCCAGGTGAGCCTGTCCTGTGGCCTTGTGGATGTAAAAGCCTCCCTTAAAGTTTCGGCTCTGTGTCTCCCTGCATTATCAGCAACTGCTCACTCACCGTCTACAGGGGCTGGAGGGAAGGTGTCTGGAGGGCAAGGGCAGAGTTCTCTGAGGCTGTAAGAAAGGAACAGTTCGGGGTTGCTTTCTTCCTGAAACCTCATTCCTCCCTTATCTTTACTGTCACTTTGTTCTTTTTGTATCTGGTTTACAGAACTCAGTTGGGAGGTTTGTTCCCCAGTTTGCAAAATCCAGGAAGACAGTGCCAAGAACAGGAGGGATGAAGGATGAGGACCTTGGGAGTGGGCCCTTTAGCCCGGTAAGACTCTAAAATCAGCCAGGCTGAGCCCAGCACATGTGCAGCCTCCTGGCCCATCCCCAGCAGCCCCGTTTAACCCTGGAGTTCTTTGGCAAATGGGGAGGCCTGCACCTCTCCACCCACTGTTTTCAGTACATTGGGCTATGGATGTGTGTTGAGCATGCAACAATTCTAATGCCTGTTGCAGGCATTCAGGACGCCTGCATTTGCACCTCCAGGGTCAAGGCCAGAGCCCTCTTCTCCAGGTTTCATGGAAATAGTAAAAACTCAGAAAGGCGTGATGTGCCAATTAACAATATTTTATTTTGGCCGGGCGCGGTGGCTCAAGCCTGTAATCCCAGCACTTTGGGAGGCCGAGGCGGGTGGATCACGAGGTCGAGAGATCGAGACCATCCTGGTCAACATTGTGAAACCCCGTCTCTACTAATACAAAAAAATTAGCTGGGCACAGTGGTGTGTGCCTGTAATCCCAGCTACTCAGGAGGCTGAGGCAGGAGAATTGCCTGAACCCAGGAGGCGGAGGTTGCGGTGAGCCGAGATCGCGCCATTGCACTCCAGCCTGGGTAACAAGAGCGAGACTCCGTCTCAAAAAAAAAAAAAAAAAAAAAAAAAAAAAAAAAAAAAACACAATATTTTATTTTATTTGTTTATTTTTTAATTTTAATTTTTTTTTGAGACAGAGTCTTGCACTGTTGCCCAGACTATAGTGCAGTGGCATGATCTCTGCTCACTGCAGTCTCCACCTCCTAGGTTCAAGCAACTCTCCTGCCTTGGCTTCCCGAGTAGTTGGGACTATAGGTGTGCGCCACCATGCCTAGCTAATTTTTTTTGTATTTTTAGTAGAGACGAGATTTCACCATGTTGGCCAGGATGGTCTCCACTTCCTGACCTCATGATCTGCCTGCCTCGGCCTCCCAAAGTGCTGGGATTACAGGCGTGAGCCACCACACCTGGCCTGTTTTATTTATTTATTTTTCTTTTTTGACCCACGTCACAGAAATATTTATTTTTAATTTTTATTTTTATTCTTTGAGACGGAGTCTCACTCTGTCGCTCAGGCTGGAGTGCAGTGGTGCAATGTTGGCTCACTGCAGCCTTCATCTCCTGGGTACAAGCTATTCTTTCCTGCTTAGCCTCCCTAGTACCTGGGACTACAGGCATGTACCACCATGTCTAGCTAATTTTTGTATTATTAGTAGAGACCCGGTTTTGCTATGTTGGCCAGGCTGATCTTGAATGCCTGACCTCAAGTGATCCACCTGCCTTGGTCTCCCGAAGTGCTGGGATTACTGGTGTGAGCCACCGTACCCAGCCTTACCACGATTTTTTTTTTTTTTTTTTTGAGACGAAGTTTCTCTCTTGTGACCCAGGCAGGAGTGCAATGGCGCAATCTTGGCTCACCGCAACCTCCGCCTCCTGGGTTCAGGCAGTTCTCCTGCCTCAGCCTCCCAAGTAGCTGGGACTACAGGCACGCGCCACCGTGCCCAGCTCATTTTTTGTATTTTTAGTAGAGACGGGGTTTCACCATGTTGACCAGGATGGTCTCGATCTCTTGACCTCGTGATCCACCCGCCTCGGCCTCCCAAAGTGCTGGGATTACAACCATGACTTTTTTAAACATAAAATAGTACAGAGTGAAGTTTCAGTGTTCTCCCTTCTGGCTTCCCCCAGTGGTAACACTGTGCATAGCTACAGTCCATCACCAAAACTAGCAACTGGGCAGGTGCAGTGGCTCGTGCCTGTGAGCCCAACATTTTGGGACTTCCCTTGACCAGCCTGAGCAATGTTGTTCACAGGCACGAGCCACTGCACCTGGCCAGTTGAGATGGATGGAGTATCACTTATTGCCCAGGCTGGAGTGCAGCGGTGCGATCTCGGCTCACAACAGCCTCCACCTCCCAGGTTCAAGCAATTCTCCTGCCTCAGCCTCCCCAGTAGCTGGGACTACAGGTGTGTACCACCATACCTGGCTTATTTTTGTATTTTTAGTAGAGATGGGGTTTCACCCTGTTGGCCAGGCTGATCTTGAACTGACCTCAAGTGATCCACCTGCCTCAGCCTCCCAAAGTGCTGGGATTATAGGCGTGAGTCATTGTGCCCAGTCAGTTTTTGGCATTAAAAGTAATGACAAAACCCACAGTTACTTTTGGGGCAACCTAATAGAAAACTCTTCAGAGAACTTGGTTATCAAAGGCCCTGGGGCTGAGTCTTTTTCTCTCCACAGGAAACACTCCCAGAGTCCAGCGCCCAGCAGGCAGGATGCCAGCTGCTAGCGGAGACTCTGGGACTCCCCCTCCAGGAGGCCATGGAGCCAGGGGACCCAATGCAGGCAGACGGTGCCCACCCTAAGCAGAGCAGCCAGAGCCCCGTGAAAGCTGTGTCCAGCAGTGGGGATTCTCAGCCTGAGGACCCTCCAGGCAGGGGGATGGAGTGGTCTGCCTCACAGAGGGCCAGCCAGGACCACCCGTCAGAACAAGGGACCGACAATAGCAGGCCTGAGACAGAGAGGGCTCCAGGTGATCATGGCCAAAAGGAACACCTGCCAAGCAGCGATTCTGAGGGGAAGGAGCCAGACAGAGGAGCCCCCCAGGAGGGAGGAGCCCAAAGGACAGCAGGGGCTGGCCTACCTGGAGGGCCCCAGGAGGAGGGAGGCAATGTCCGCTGCACCTCAGCATCAGTTCCTACCTCGGGCCCTGCTTTGGGACTGGGCCCTACTTCTTGGTGTCTGGAACCCGGGTCTGTGGCCCAGGGCTCCCCTGACTCCCAGCAGACCCCCAGCAGGATGGGCAGGGAAAGGGAAGGGACTCATAGCAGCCTGGAATGCTCCTCCCTCGGGATGGATGTCATCACAGACCTGAGCACAGACCCCACTGAGCTGGAAGAGAAGGCTCTGGAGGTGGCTGGGCCTGACAGGCAGGTCAGCGCCATGTCACCTGCCTCTTCCGAGAGGAAGGCCACTGATGGAGGCCACAGGAGAGCCCTGCCAGGCTGCACCCCACTCACTGGGGAAACCACAGGAGGGAGAGGGGAGGCAGGGCAGGACGACAACCCCCACAATGACGTCCCAGTGGGCCCTGCGGCCTCCCTGGCTCTGGCACCCGGGAGCAGACAGCCCATGATGGGGGCTGGAGATTCTGGCCATCCATCCCTGGACGCAGGTCCATGTGTCTGTCAGAAGCAGGAACCAGGCCCTGCTCAAGAGGCAGCCGAGTCAGGCAGCCAGAACCTTGAACAAGACCTCAAGGGGCTTGGTCTGACCCCACAAGCCTCTGTTCTGCTGGAACACAAAGAAGCAACAGACGGCCCTCTTCAGGAGCCTGGGACCCAGCAGGGTGGTCCAGACACCACCTTGGACCTGGCAGGGCAGCGAGACCACCTGCCTCATTCTGCAGACCAGGCCACCTGGGCAGACTCTTCAGCCGTGGAACTCGACTTCCTGCCAGACAGCCAGATACAGGATGCCCTGGATGCCTCTGACTTCGAAGCCCCACCTGAGCAGGTGAGAGCTGCCCTGAGTGACAGACATACCTGCCCAGGGCAGGTACCCAACATCCACAAGCCCCCTCCTCACACAGCGCAGTGGTGGAGGAGGAGCTGGGGTTCATGGCATTCCATTTACACAACCACTGACCAGGAGTTGCAGCTCTAGTGGGTGTGGTTTTCCAGAAAGTGCAGACCTGCCTTTTGGTGGTGGTTGACACATCCAGGGTGGTGACAGAAAGCTGCATTCTCAGCCAGGGCCTCCTGCATTGAACTGGAGTTCCCAGGAGTGCCAGACCCTGGCAGCTTCTGCTTCAGTGCTTGACCCTGGCCATGGGGTCTCAGGAGATGTATTGAGGGCTGTGGACACAGTGGGGCCATGGGGAGAAGCTGGGCCTGGAGCCGACTTCATAGCTAGGCCTGGGGAGGGGGCTTCACTCCCAAGCTGCCAAAGAGGCTTTGCCCATCTCCTTAGGGTCCTCTGAGGATCCTGATATGATTCTTTCCCAAACATACCTAAGTAATTTTGTTTTTCTGCCGGAACTTGTAAGGGCTTTCCCTCCTTCAGGGATCTGTCCCCCAGAAACGATGCCCAGATGTGGCCTTCTCTGGCTCCAGAGCCAGTGCCAGCCATTGGCGCTTGTTCTCCTGTCTGGGCAGGTGGCAGCCTTGCTTCAGCCCTGCCCCCAGGGGAAGAGCGACCTCCCCAGCCACTGGCACACCTGAACCTGGGCTGAGGGCTTCACAGCCACGCCCTGGGAGGTAGGCGGTTTTCTGTGCACACACTGGGTGTGGCAGCAAAGACTCTGGAGGAGTTTCTGCACCTGCTGGAGGTGAGGTAGGCAGGAGGGGAGGAGGTCATGCCCCAGCTGCCGTGTCCTGGAACACAGAGCCCAATTTGCTTTTCAAATGTCACCTTCTGTTTCTTTGGCTGTCCTTGTGTTCAGATGTTAAAAAAAAAAAAAAAAATTCATGGCCAGGCACAGTGGCTCCCACCTGTAATCCTAGCACTTTGGGAGGCCGAGGCAGGTGGATCACCTGAGGTCAGGAGTTTGAGACCAGCCTGACCAAATACGGAGAAACCCCGTCTCGACTAAAAATATAAAAAATTAGCCAGGTGTGGTATGTCTGTAATCCCAGCTACTTGGAAGGCTGAGGTAGGAGGATCGCTTGAACCCAGGAGGCGGAGGTTGCTGTGAGCCTAGATCACACCATTGCACTCCAGCCTGGGCAACAAGAGCGAAACTTTATCTCAAAAAAAAAAAAAAAAAAAATTAGCTGGGCTTGGGGGTGCACGGGTGCAGTCCCAGCTACTTGGGAGGTTGAGGAGGGAGAATCACTTGAGCCCAGGAGGTTGAGGTTGCAGTGAGCTGAGTCATGCTACTGTATTTCAGCCTGGGTGACAAAGTGAAATCCTGTCTCAAAAAAAAAATGGGAGTCACAGTGCGGTTCAGTGGTAGAGCCTGAACACAAGCACATGGGAAAGGCAGGAGTTCAGGTGCTGGGCTCATCTGAAATTTTATGAGAGCTTCTCACCTGAAAAATGCAAATCCCTAGCTCAAGAGCAGAGCCGCCTCCAATGCCTCCAGTCTGTGGTCTCGTGGGCAGTGGCTTGGAGAGAAGGCTGGGGAATGATTAGGATGTTTGGGGCCAAGTGTGCCAAGGTGGCATCTAGCAGGTGAAGCCCGAGCCCTCCCAAACGGGCTGCCAAACTGCAAGTTTGGAAAAAGACCCCGAAATCCAGACTCGGGGAGACCCCGACAGACAGCCAGGGTGGTCAGACCCGACCAGCATCAGCAGCCTTTCCCCGGCCAGGGGAGGAGGCCCCACCCGACAGCACTGCCAGGGCCTGGGCGTGTTTGGTTTTGACACCAGGCGTTCCCCAGCAAGTCAAGGCGACCCAGGCAAGGAACACATTCCCGTGGGAAGGTTCTGGGCAGCTCCTGGCAGGAAAGCTGAGGCCCATGTCTCCCGGCGTGGGCAGGGGCACCCGGGAACAGCAAAGACGGATCAAGAGGACCGTCTCAGTGCTTCCTCCTGACCTCACTGTGGTCACACACTGTGCTAGAGGAGGGGACTCAGAGGGACACAGCAGAGACAGCTTTCAAACCTCAAACCACAAGGTCTTGTCACAGGAGGGTGTGCTGTTACTTTCTCATAGCTCCTCTGCACTCGCTCTTAGACCAGTGGAGCCTCTGCAGTCTGCATATGGAGTCATTTATTTTTTTATTTTTATTTTTTTTCATGATCTATGGTTTTCTTTTTAATTATCTTAATTATGAGCACACATAATTTTTAAATTTGTGTGTATCTCCTCTACTTTAATCCTTTTAAGTTGGCAAAAGCACCATTCCCAATCACAAATACACAGCAGTTCGACAGTTTTGTTTCTGAATGGCTGTTTAAAGACAATCCTAAATTACAACTTAGTTTGACTTAGATTGTAAAGAATTCAAGAGTGAAGTTTAATTGGCTACTATTTTAAAAGCATGTGACCTTATAGATCATCTATAAAATGTGTGAAGTGTTAAATAATTTTTGATATCACACATAAACCACACTAAAATGCCTTTCAATAAGTAAAAACTAAAATGCCTTTCAGTAAGTAAAAACCATTTTAAATACAGGGAATTCTAATTAGATTGGCATAGTTAAGGCCAAAATATAAAGTAGCCGTTGCTACCCCTCTATCTTCAACTCTTGCCTTTAAGAGGCAAATGAACACAAAACACAGGTGAACCTTGCTTGGTTCTGAGACAGTGAAGGAACTTCCCCCATATTTAAATATATTCACATAACCAGTTACATAAATCTAAATATAAAACCAATCTCCAGTAAGTTTTAAGATGGCACTCACCATCTTTGTGAAAAGTTTAACATTACTAATGAAGTCTAATCATATCTTTAGAAGGGGTAAACAGTGATAGCATTTGCTAAATTGGAATTACTACTAAAATTCAAAAATTGAACATACTTAATAACCACAAGCCAGTCTTAGTTTTAAATCAGACTGCCCAACAAAATATTCTGTCATTCGTTCATTATGTAAACTCTGGTGTATGAGATCTATTAAAGTATGGTACACATAAAAAGTCATGAGACATATGTATGTACACATAAATAAGGCAGAGTACCAGACAAAGTATGGTACACATAAATAAGCCAGTGGCCAATTATCTCTCATTGGTAACTTTTTTGAGATAAGCTATCAAGTCTGCCCTTTCTCCCTTCTTCTTAATGCCGGCAAAGATCATTTGTGTTCCAGGGATGTACTTCTTGGGATTCTCCAAATACTCCATCAGTGTATCCTCTCCCCAGGTGATGCCTATGTTTTTATTGGCGTCAGTGTAAGAGAATCCCGCGGGCCGACCTGTCTTCCCCCCAAAGATACCATGGAGATGAGGCCCAGTCTCGCACTTGCCTCCCTTTTCCACGGTGTGGGCCTGGGAACACTTCTGAACACAAATCTTGCTTTTCTCAACATCACCCATATTTAATTCTCATTTTTTGTCACTGGTACAACAAAGGTTACCGCTGGGAAGCCAGACATCCCACTCTCTCGGAGTCATTTAATTTAATTTAAATTTTAGAGACAGGGCCTTACTGTGTTGCCCAGGCTGGAGTGCAGTCACAGGTCACTACAGCCTCAGCCTCCCGTGCTCCTGCCTCAGCCTTCCGAGTAGCTGGGACCACAGGCATGCGCCACCATGACCAGCTAATTTTTGTATTTTTTTGTAGAGACAGGGTCTTGCCATGTGGCCCAGGCTGGTCTGGAACTCTTGGCCTCAAACAATCCTCCCACCTCAGCCTCCCAAAGTTCTGGGATTTGCTAAATTGGAATTTTAGCATGAGTGCCCAGAGTGGCTCATTGTAGGTCACCACTGTGATGGAGCTTGACAATTTCCGATAGAAATTAAACCACCCTTGGAGTTACCTGGTTTTCCCCTGTATTCACTGGCACTTTTCCCCTTGTGTTCTATTTGCAAACTCTTTTCCTAACGGGATGTGTGTGGCTTATTCAGCCAAGGTAGACAACTCACTTCACTGTAGTTGCCACTCCTTGGCTTTTTCTCTGTACCCGCAGGAGACTGCAGCGGTGTCAGGGCCAGAGAACTCATGGCACAGAGAACTCTGGGCTCCCCACTGCCCAGATCAGCCTGTGGGAGTTGCGGGCCCAGGAGCGGACACCAAGGTTGGGTTTGGCATTGCTGTGGCCTTTTTCTTTCTGAGGGGAAAGGGCAGGCGCGGCTCAGGCTGGTAGCCCCGGGTCTACCCATCGCAGAGTTCCTCCCTGGTCCTTCTCTTCCTCTGCAGGAGCCCCAGCTGCCCCCGGTGTGACCTGCTGTGGCCACAGTGAAGCCAGAGGTGCCAGCGTGACTAATGGTTCCCCTGTGCAGAGCTTGCCCAACCCGGGCCCGGCTGCTCACACCTTGTGCTCTCTTTCCAGCTCTTTCCTTCGGGGAGCAAGCCGGGCCCTTGCTGGCCTGGCCCCAGCCCACATGCCAGTGAAGACCCTGTTGCGGTGGCCAGGGCCCAGCCGAGGTAGGTGTGGGGTGGGGGAAAAGGGGCTTCAGGACCCTCACCAATTTTACCACAGAGGGTGACAGACGGAGGGACCTCAGTTCTCCCTCCCTGGGCCTCGACTTCCTCATTCCAACAGGGAGCTGAGCCCTGTCTTTTAAACTGCACACGTTCCCCTGATCCCCAAAAGCAGAGGAACAGGCTACGGTGACCAGTGATGGGCACCCAAACCGCGCCTCCCCAGGAGCCCTGGGATAGTGCCCCTGGCTCTGTGGGTTCTCTCTCTCTCTGGGAGAAGGGGCCAGAGCTTCCTCCTGAGTCTCTGGGAAGGGGAGGGGACCCAGACAGGGCTCAGAACCGGTGGCTGAGACCATCTTAGAGCTGTTACTAGCTCTGGCACCAGGCAGGTGTTCGAGTGAGTCTAACCTGCCCTCACCTCCTCCCCTCCCCACTTGGCTCCTGCCCCAGGTGATACACTGCCTCCCTCCCACAGGCCACCCGCTGAGCTGTCCTCCAGCCTGCTGTGTGTGAGGAGGGCACCCTCTCCCCTACACCATGCCCAGGATCCCTGCAGCCTGTCCTCTCCTCCCCTGCCCTCCTGCAGCCCTCCTCGCAGCCAGCACTGGGCAGCCAGCCACCCTTTCTATTACCTGGTACTTGAACCTGCCTCTTTGCAGAGGCAGTGGCTTATCAATTATTTGTGGCCAAGTTTCTGTTTCTGTCTGGTGGGGGAGGGGCGTGGGGGTGGAGGAGGGTTTTTTGGGACTCAGCCCTTGGCTGTGTGTGGCCCTTACTTTGCCCT
Organism: Aotus nancymaae; assembly: GCF_030222135.1. Lineage (NCBI taxonomy): Eukaryota > Metazoa > Chordata > Mammalia > Primates > Aotidae > Aotus > Aotus nancymaae. Next base: position 31,254,006 of record NW_026988441.1, read on the forward strand.
TCCCCCTCCCCTTCCCCTCTCCCTCCTCCCCTTCCTCCCGCTCCTCTTCCTTTCCCTGCCAGCAGAGGGTGGCTCTGTTCCCACCTCCTGCCCTCACTCCCTGGAACTTACACCTGCTGTGCCACTGGCCGCCTCCCCCATCCACATACACAACCTGCGCGTGGACCAGAGGCAGTTCATCAGAGCGGGCCGCTGTGGTTTGAGTGAATGGCAGGAAGATTTCACATCTGGGCCAATGCAGCTCCCCTCCCCACTGCCCTGGAGGTCTGGAAGCTCCCAGAGAGTCCTGGGGTCTGGTTTGGTGGCTTAAGGCTGAATGACACACACAAGAGGCTAAGGCCCAGAGGCTGCCAGCTACCTTGGGGTGACCAAGGCAGGAGGAGCAGGACAGCAGTTTCCAAAGTGACAGTCCCAGAGGTGCTGCCAAGCCTAGGGCATGGGCAGGTTTAGGGCGGATGACTCCACTTCCCCACCTGCCCCCTCCACTGCCCGTGTCTGAGTGGCAGCTGTTCTGTGGCTACTCTGCTCTGCTCTTCCGTGTTTTTTTTTTATTATTTGAGACACAGTCTCACTCCCATCACCAGGTTGGAGTTCAGTGGCACAACCTCAGCTCGCTGCAGCCTCTCCTGGGCTTACTTGTGTGATTCTCCCACTTCAGCCTCTTAAGTAGCTGAGAATACAGGTGCCCACTACCATGCCCGGCTAATTTTGTATATTTTTTTAGAGATGAGATTTTGGCATGGTGACATTACAGGCATGAGCCACAGTGCCTGGCGGTATATTTTTGATAAAGAATCTTGCTCTGTTGCCCAGGCTGGTTTGTGATGGTGCGATCATAGCTTACTATAGCCTCTGTCTCCCAGGCTTAAGTGATCCTCCCACTTCATCCTCCTGAGTTGCTGGGACTACAGTCATGCACCACCACGCCTGGCCAATTTTGCATTATTTGTAGAGATGGGGTCTCACTATGTTGCCAAGGCTGGTTTTGAACTCCTGGGCTCAAGCCATCCTCCCGCCTGGGCCTCCCAAACCTTCCATGGATATGAATGCCATCTGGGGCCAGCTTTTCTGGCACTGCCCTGGGTGCTGGTGAGGCAGTGTGGGAAAACACAGAGTTTGGTGCTAGTGGGGGATCCAGGGTGTGGGGACATGAGAGACAGGGAGCAGATTAGATGATCAGATGGCAGAGCGCTGGGGAGAAAAAGGCAGCGGAGAAGGAGTTAAAATGTAAGGGGTGCTCAGGGGAGCCACCGCCCACCCCTCACCTCTGTGGGGGAGACTTCAGGGAAAGCACATTCCACCGTCTTGAGTGAGGGGTGCTCCAGGAATGGCCAGGAATCCAGTGTGGCTGGAGCAGGGGGGAGGGGAGAAGGGGGGACGAGGAGAGGGCACGGGGCAGGCAGGTGGTGCAGGGCCTGGGGGGTGGACCACCGGGAGGGGAGGGCCTGCCTCTGAGCCAGGTTTCCACATTCAGTGTCCGGTACATGCGGGGAGCAAGCTGCAGGGGTAGGAGCTGGGGAGGCAGTTGGAGCAGCCCCTGCACAGTCCTGAGAGGGCAGGGGGAAAAGGGGCTGGGTTCTGGGCCTGCTGGGCGGTGGAGCCAGCTGGGTTGGCCGTCAGGGCTCTGTCGTGAACAGAGGACAGGCTGGCCACCTGGAAAGGCCGGCTTGAGGCCGGCAGAAGCCCCTCCTACTGGAGAGCTCTGGTAGTCTGGTGAGGTTGGGCCACTTTCAACTTCTTCCCTGCTTCTTCCCTGCCTGCCAGGACCTTCGTGGGGATCCAGGCCTGTGAGGCCCCCAGGATGGAGGACGCCACCAACGTCGTACGTGGCCTCATCGTTGAGCTCTCCAACCTGAAGTATGGGGTGGGCTTGGACTCACAGGGCACGGGGGCTGCGGGAGGCCAGGGAGGACCTTGAGGAGGAGGGAGGGACTGAAGTGCAAAGCCCCTGAGTGGGCGGCGAGGGTCAGGCACCCCACTGCCGCTGGGTCCTCGGCGTGCCCCCCTCCCCTGTCCTTTGCAGAACATGGGCTCTGAAGGGCTGGAACAGGCCCAGCCTGTGCTGCCACAGGTGCTTTCTGGTTGTGTGCACGTGTGAGCTGTGTTTGCACCTCTGAGTCATCAGTGACCATGTGCCTGTGAGGCGCGGCCCCCTCTGTCACTTGGTGACCGCTGAGCCCCACACATGTGCTTGTTTTCCCCGTAGCCGGCTGATCATGGGCACCCACCGGGACCTGGAAGCCTTCAAGCGCCTCAACTACTGGAAGACAAAGCCAGGAGGCAAAGCCCCCTGCCTTACCCTTCAAAGGGGCCTGGGGATGTCCCTTGAGGGGACCAACCCTGGAGGGAGTTGTCGGCGGCTTTGAGGTCTGTTTCCTTTGCCACCCAGCCCCCATGCCTGTGGGTCCCCATGGGTGACCTGGTACTTTTGATCTCCTCCAAGATGGTCCCAGGGGTCCTAATGGACCCCACAAACCCCCTTCAGTTGCCCGGAAGTTGGTCTCTAATGGACAACACAGAGGAGGCCCCAAGGTCCTCGCCTGGCCAGGGTCAAGGTCAGCAGCCCCTCCTTGGATTCAGGGAGGGAACCTGCCCCACAGCCCCAGTGGCTTCAGGTAGGACTGAACTCTAGGAAGCCCACCATGGCCGCCTCCAAGCAGGGCCCATCCTGTTTGGATTTGCAAATGTTAGGCTCCTGAGTCAAGGTTATGGAAGGTTCAGAATTTGTTTCTTTCCTGGAGAAGAGAGCTGCCTTTGTTTTCTTTCTCCTGATTTCCATTTTATTTCTTCTGGGAAGACCTGTAATAAATGATTCTGTAACGAGGCCCCATGTGGTGTTTGGGGCTGAGGCTTCAGTTCCTTCACCTTCTGCCCACGAACCTCTCTGCCCACTTCCTCCTCCCAACCTCCGTGAGTTTTATGCCTCAGCTTCCCTGGGAAAGCAAGGGGGGTCGAGTCTCCAGGGCCAGGTGCCCGTGTGCTGGTGTCTGTGCAGGGCCTTGAGCACTCACGCAGGTACCTGTGGAGCAGAAGCCTAAGAGATGCCCTGGGCAATCAGCAGGCTGCAGGGTTTGAGTCCAGCGCTCAGGTAGCCTGGCCCCTCCTCACAGGACAGGCTGCCTGCAGGCCCCAGTCAGGAAGGGGGCCATCCCGGGAGGTTGTTACCATGCAAACACAGCTAAAGGTGTGGTACCCCTCATCCCACGCAAGCCTCACAACAGCCAGATGACAATCCTGTAGCAGCCACCGGTGCTGCTGTTATTCCCGGGTTACAGCAAACTATGCCTCTGTGAAACCTGTCACATAAAGGCTGACTGGACCTTTGCCATCATGAAGCACTCTATGACTCCTGCCCTCCAGCTCCCACAGCTCAAGCAGGATCTGCTTCCCACCCTGTGATCTTACACTCTGGCGACCCGATGCAGGAGGGGAGGAAAGAGCAGGGCGGGTATGAGCCCCTGCCCACCAGGACATGCCTGCCTCGGTGTGAGCCCAGTCCCCCAGGTCTCCTCCCCAGCGGCTCTGCCCCAGGAAACCCTAACTCCATTCCCAGACCCTGGGGGCCACTGGGATCCTTCCGTTTCCTTTCTCCTCCCCTTCAAGCCCCAGCTGTCTGCAAAGGCCCACCCCCATCCCCAGGGCCTCTGGTTCCAGGTTCAAGTCGGAAAGCCTCCTGTTCCCCAACCAGACTGCAGGAGGCTTTGTGGGCCCAGCGCCCAGACCCCAGGGCCGGCTTGTAGATCAAGGGTAGAATGTGGACTGCATAGTGGGCACTCTAGCTTCTCAAGCACTGCCACCTGTCACCCCAGCAGGACAAGATCTGGGGGCGGAGGCAGGCAGGGGCGTGGGGATTCCCTCACATGCAATCCCCATCCCCCTATCCTGCCAGGATAACAGAGCCCCATTTCTCTCCTGCTCCTGCCCAAACCCACCCAGGCCCCCACCCCTGCCCAACCCCCCAGGACATGGTCCCATTCTCTGCCCCCTAAGCGTCCCTCCCTTGCTCTAAACTGCCCGCCTTGTCACTGGTACATCCATAACATACACATTCACCTTCCTTCATAAGGAGGATGGAGGACCTCTGTCTAGCTGTCCCTCAATTTCTTCCTCAAATGAAGCCCCCACCTCCAGTACAGGGCTGGGGGTGAGATGGGGGGAGTCCACCCATCTTACATGTCAGTGCAGGGAGTGGCTAGAGGGGTTTGGAAAGACCAAATGTCCACAGAAAGGGTCTCATGATCTCAATCTGGCTTTGAGGTACCAGAACCCCCCACCAGGCTACCCCAAGGTTTCTCTGCACAAAGCAGCCCACCCCGGCACCCCGGGATCCCGGAATTCAGAGAAGAACAAGGGGAGATTTGGGTACAGGACTCCTAGCAAGGTTCACACTACACCTTGTCCCAAGACCAGGCCTTGTCCGTCGCTGAACCATTCATAAGCATTTTATTGAGTGCTGACTGGCTGCCCGGCGTCCGGGAGATGGCAGCTGTGAGCGGAACACGCCATGGCAGAAAGGGCGGGGTCCCCCAGGAACGGGGCGATTTCAGCTGTTCCTTCGCCAACCCCAGACAGCACCTGTGTCCCAGGGATCAGGCCCAAGCTGGGGGAAGGGTCTGGGAGTAGGGACGGTCCTCCTAAGGTGATCTTCCTGGAAATTCAGCGGAGCCCAGGTGCCCTTCCCCGGCTGTAGGCGGCCTCCCCGCACCGGCCTCCTAGATGGACATGGAAGGAGAGCCGGAGGAGGGCGAAGGCTCAGACTTCCCGGCACCTCTGAAACCTGGCGGAGGAGGAGGGAGAGAAATACTTAATCACAGGCGATGACTCAGTGCTCCCCACGTTACCCAAGGACTCGGCTTCCGGGGCTGCCGGGGCTTTGGCGCCACCCAGGGGCTGCTCCGGAGACACCGACCCCGTTACGTCCCCGGCTCCGTCGGGAGGCCCCGCTGGGACCCAGAGCTGAGACAAAGCGCAGGAGTTCCGATTCCGCGACCATGCTGCCCTCTCGTGGCCGCCGGGCTCTGGGATCCCCCAGAAGAAGTTAACCAGGGAGGCCGGCCGCAGGCAGCCTTCCTGTACCAATGCGGTGGTGGGGGCTCCCCCGGCCCCGGCCTCCAAGCCAAGGGAAGCAAGTTTTCTTACTACCTAGGGCTTAAAGGGAAAAACGGAAAATTCTGACACCATCTTCCCTACGTCCTTTTAGCCTCCAGCATCCAGTGGGACCGCATCAAGGCAGTCTCCCAGTGGGACCGCATCAAACCTCACAGGGAACACTGTCTTTTCCTGGAGGCAGTCTTTCAGTCTTTCATACTTTTGTTTTGGCTTTTTTGAGACAAGAGTCTTGCTCTGTCGCCCAGGATGGAGTGCAATGGCGTGATCTCGGCTCACTGCAACCTCCACCTTCCGGTTCAAGCGATTCTCCTGCCTCAGCCTCCCAAGTAGCTGGGTTTACAGGTACGCGCACCACGGCAGGGCAATTTTTGCATTTTTAGTAGAGACGGGTTTCACCATGTTAGGCTGCTCTTGAACTCCCGACCTCGTGATCTTGCCCGCCTTGGCCTCCCAAAGTGCTGAGATTACAGATGTGAACCACCGTGCCGGGTCAGTTCTTATTTCTGTATCTGTAATAACCAGCTGGGCGCAGGGGCTCCTGCCTATAATCCCAGCACTTTGGGAGGCCGAGGCAGGCAGATTACTTGAGGTCAGGAGTTCAAGATCAGCCTGGCCAACATGGTGAAACCCTGTTTCTACTAAAAATACCCCCAAAAATCAGCCAGGCATGGTGGTGCATGCCTGTAATTCCAGCTTCTCGGGAGGCTGAGGCAGGAGAATTGCTTGAACCAGGGAGGCGGAGGTTGCAATAAGCTGAGATAGCAGCACTGAACTCTAGCCTGGGTGACAAAGTGAGACTCCATCTAAAAAAATAAAAATAAAAAATAAAAATAAGTAAGTAAAAATAAAATCATAAAGTCTTTGCGGGCTGAGCACAGTGGCTCACACCTGTAATCCCAGCACTTTGGGAGGCCAAGGCAGGCGGATCACCTAAGGTCAGGAGTTCAAGACCAGCCTGGCCAACATGGTGAAACCTGGTCTCTACTAAAAGTACAAAAAATAGCCTGTAATCCCAGCTACTCAGGAAGCTGAGGCTGAAGAATCGCTTGAACCCGGTAGGCAGAGGTTGCAGTGAGCCGAGATCACACCATTGCACTCCAGCCTGGGGCAACAAGAGCGAGACTCATCTAAAAAATAATAATAAATAATAAAATAAACTGCTGTTCTAAGCTCTCTCTAAGGCCTTCCCCCAACCGCTAGAGGTAGGTACTGGGGCTACTTTTACTTCACAGAGGGCTCAGCCCCTACCCTGGGACAGGTCCCCCCCCAGCCACCTGTGCAGGCACCTGCTCCTCCTCGGCGGTGGCCCATGTCCTGCGTCTTCGCCTTGTCAGGCCGGACTAGCTTCTTGCCCGCCGAGTTTCGGGTAGTGTGGCTGTAGACGGAGGTGTAGCCCTGGCCGGTGAGCGGGCAGAAGCGTCGGGTGTGGGCGCGCTCACGCGTGGCGCCACACTGGGGACACACGTAGTCCCGCAGGATGGGACACAGCACCCTGCCGGCCTCGTCCTTCAGCACGTGGGACAGGTAGATGGCCCGGGACTCCCCGTTGTGTTTGCAGAAGGAACACAGGCGTTCGGGAGCTGGCAAGGGCTCCAGGCAGTGCTTCTCCTCCCGAGGTCCTGGTGTTGGCACCGGCTCTGGCACTGTCTCCTCCGGCTCTGGCTGAGGGCTCAGCCTGGTCTCAGGCCCCTCTTTCCCACTCAGAGCCCTAACCAGGCGTGCCAAACCCAGGTAATCTGTCCACAGGTCAAAGGTCCCCATAGCTGGGAGACCCAGCGACAAGAAACCCTGCCTGGCCCACGCTCCCTCCTTCTGCCCCTCTCTGCTGCCCCTTCCTTCCCCTCTCCGGAGCCTGGGAGTCTGGGCTGGCCGACCCTCCTTTTACTTCCAAGTGGGTGTGAAGAGGGAGGAGCAGGCAGTGGGAGGTTCCTTATTGTCACAGGGGGGCTTGGTGCCCCATTAATGCACCTCCCAGGGGCCTGCATGGCCTCTGGCTGTGCTGGGGGCCAGCAGGACACAGGTGGGGGGACACCCAAAGATGTGCCCCACACCCCCATGTACACACCTCCGGGGAATTGGGGAGCTACCCTGCCTCCCCTCCTTGTAGGAGTCCTTTGCCCTCCAGCCCCACTGCCCATGGGGAGGAAGGGTTGGAAACCCCACCCCCAAAGACTAGCAGTTACCAGTAACTTAGTAACTTCTTTCTAACTTTTTCTTCCTTCCTCTGGGCGGGGAGTGGCCAGGTGCCCCTGGGCTCTTTGTGTGTGTTGTGAGTCCGGGGGAGGTTGCTGATGCTCCAGCTGTCTCTGAAAGGAGTGTGGAGGTTCCAGGCTCTTGGGCTGGTTGCATGTTGGTAGGGAGGAAGGATCACGCCCCATGCCCTCAGCTCTGGTCTCCCTCCAAGAGTTTTCACATGGTTTTCTTAGGGTTTTCTCGGTGGAACCCCCATTTCATGGATGAGCAAACAGGTTCGAAGCCACCTGCCCATCCAGTTATTTATAAAGACAACCACCAGGCCTGGCAGGGTGGCTCACGCTTGTAATCCCAGCACTTTGGGAGGCTGAGACAGGCGGATCACCTGAGGTCAGGAGTTCAAGACTAGCCTGGCTAAAATGGCGAAACCCTGTCTCTGTTAAAAATACAAAAAAAAAAAAAAAAAAAATTAGCTGGGTGTGGTGATGGGCACCTGTGATCCTAGCTACTTGGGAGGATGAGGCAGCAGAATTGCTTGAACCCAGGAGGTGGAGGTTGCAGTGAGCCGAGATCAAGCCACTGCACTCCAGTCTGGGTAACAGAGCAAGACTCTGTCTCAAAAAAAAATTTAAAAAGCACCAATCTGCCTCCTTCTTCCAGTTACTGGGGCCCCCTGAGACTAGATCCTGGGGAGGGAGCCCTTCCTTGGCTGGGGGTACAGAGGGGTGAGAAAGAACCCTCTGGAGTTGGGAGGTAGGGGATAGCAGAGGTGCAGGTTGGGCTGTTAGAAGGGGACCCCTACTACTTACAGCTCTTCAGTGTCCTCCCCAGATGAGACCTCAGCTCAGTCCCATGAGGGTAGGGTATGCCCAGGACTGGGCACAGAGGAGAGAGGCTATCCTTCTTACACACCTCCACCACCCATCCATTCATTTAAGAAACTTTTAGGCCGGCTGAGGTGGCTCACGCCTGTAATCCCAGTACTTTGGGAGGCCAAGGCACGGCAGATCACCTGAGATCGGGAGTTCAAGACCAGTCTGGCCAACATGGTGAAACCCTGTCTCTACTAAAAATACAAAAATTAGCCAGGCGTGGTGGTAGCACCCGTAATCCCAGCCACTCGGGAAGCTGTGGGAGGAGAATCGCTTGAACCCAAGAGGTGGAGGTTGCAGTGAGCAGAGATCGTGCCATTGCACTCCAGTCTGGGCAACAGAGCAAGGCTCCATCTCAAAAAAAAAAAAAAAAAAAAAAAGAAAGAAAACTTGTTGGCCAGGCACTGTAACTCACTTTGAGAGGCTGAGGGAGGATGGCTTGAGCCCAGGAGTTGGAGACCAGCCTTAGCAAAGTTCAAGACCCCGTTCCTAGAAAAACATTCTTTCAATAAACTGGGTGTGGTGTGGTGCATGCCTGTGGTCTCAGCTACTGGGGAGGCTGAGGTGGGAGGATCAACGCTTGAGCCCAGTAATTAGAGGCTGCAGTGAGCTATGATCGTGCCATTGCCCTCCAGCCTGGGTGACAGAGTGAGACTGTCTGGAAAAAAAAAAAGACCAGGCACAGTGGCTCACACCTGTAATCCCAGCACTTTGGGAGGCAGAGGCGGTAGAATCACAGGGTCAGGAGTTTGTCTCTAATTTAAAAAACAAAACGATCGAGCACTCCAGGGAGCAGAACTCACCACCCATATTTCAGAAAGGGATTTTAGGCCAGGGGAAGCAGCTCACGCCTGTAATCCCAGCACTCTGGGAGGCTGAGGTGGGAGGATTACCTGAGTTCAGGAATTTGAGATCATCCTGACCAACATAGTGAAATCTCGTCTCTACTAAAAATACAAAAATTAGCTCAGCGTGGTGGTAGGTGCCTGTAATCCCAGCTACTTTGGAGGCCAAGGCGGGAGAATCGCTCAAACCCTGGAGGCCGAGGTTGCAGTGGGCTGAGATTGCACCACTGCACTCCAGCCTGGGCAACAGAGTGAGACTGTCTGGAAAAAAAAAATGGGCCAGGAGCGGTGGCTCACGCCTGTAATCCCAGCATTTTGCGAGGCTGAGGCGGTCAAATCACAGCCTGGCCAACATGGTGAAACCCTATCTCTACTAAAAATACAAAAAATTAGCCGGACGTAGTGGCAGGTGTCTGTAATCCCAGCTACTTGGGAGACTGAGGCAGGAGAATCGCTTGAACCTGGGAGGCGGGGGTTGCAGTGAGCTGAGATCACGTCACTGTGCTCCAGCCTGGGTGACAGCGCGAGACTCTGTCTCAAAAAAAAAAAAAAAAAAAGAAGAAGGGACTTTAGCTGCCCTCCCTAGCCTGTTTACCCCCCACCCAGCCCTCTAATAGTCCCAAATCCAGCCAGAGTCCATCCAGATCCCAGACACCGGCTCTCCTCTCCAGAGAGGAGTGGCTACGGTCTGGGCAAAAAAACAGGCTGAGTTACTCTGGGGGTGGAGGGGGGGTCCTGTCCCCTGTCCCCATTCCCCTTAAGCCATGTCTGGCCCAGCCACAGTGACATTCATCCCCCGGTGGGTCTGGCCTCGGTCCTCACAACCCACCGACAACAATGAATGTTGATTGTGACCTTGGCTGTGGCTTAGGGGAGGGGGTGTGCCCAGGCTGGGTCAGGGGCTCCCCGGGTCCCCCTAGATCTGGAAGGTCAGAGTTACCGGCAGGAGGGTGGCAGTTCCAGGTCTCAGGGTCCACTCAACGGTCGATGGTTTGCCTGAGCTGCCCAAACTCACCGACAGGTTGAATGTTCCCCTAAACCCTTGGCAAATTCTCCTGGACCTGGAGTGGTGGTGGTGGGGGGCGAGTAGGTGGCACGGAACCATAGAGGGTGAAGGGGGAGAGGAGGAGAGAGTAAGGGACCCCTTGATGCTCATGAAATTAACAAACCCTTTTCAGGTGCCAAGCTGGGAAAACACAAGGCAAATATAAATGATACTACATAAAATGTAGCCTTTGCTGAGGGGATGGAGCTGTAGCCCCAGGAGTGCTGGCTTCAAGCCGGTTCCCTAAGTAATTCACAAAGCAGTCCTGGAGGTGCAGATGACCCCCCATTTGTCAACTGGGGAGACTGAGGCCAAAGGGCACTGCTAGTCCCAGGTGGAGGCGGCATTCCAAGTGGCCCCGGGAAGTCTGGCAACCAAGGATCCTGGCCCCGGGGGCGCTGATGCAACGTGGAGATAAACAAGCCATTTTAATACAATGTAATACGTTCTGGGAGCTTTACTGTGTTCCCGGCACGATCGTTTAGGAACCACAACAGCCGGGATTGGGGGCGCCTGGGGGGAGTGGTCAGGTCTCTCCGCTTTGCAAGTGCAGTGGGGTCCCACTCAACAAGGGAGAGGCGGGAGGATCAGAGAGGGCGCCGCTCCCGCCGCCTACGCCGCAGCGCAGCATCTGAACTCGGACACTTCCGGAGCGAGTGCGCTGACTGCAGCCACGCGGGGGCTGCCCCTCGGGCCTCAAAACGGGCTGCGGCGCCCCCGCATTTCCTCATTCTTCAAATGGCCCCCACTCCGTTACTTCAGTGATCGCAGAGTTTGGCGACCACACCCCGCCTCGCCCCAGGTGCCCCCAGGCCTGTAGCTAAGCACCCCTATACCCCACCGAAGCAGTGACCAGGGATTGGGGAGTATGCCTTCGCCCCGCCCCCCGTCCCCCTGTCTGCGGACGGCCTAGGAAGGAGCATTCAGAGTTCCTGGGCTCGGCCGGGCACTGCGGCTCACTCCTGTAATTCCAGTATTTGGGAGGCCGAGGCGGGAGGATGGTTTGAGCCCAGGAGATGGAGCCCAGCCTGGGCAACAAAGCGAGATCTCCGTTCCCTACAAAAAAAAAATTAGCTGAGTGTGGTGTAGTGAGCCTGTGGTCCCGGCTACTCAGGAGGCTGAGATGGGAGGATCGCTTGAGCCCTAGGAGTTCGAGGCTGCAGTGAGCCATGATCGCGCCCCTGCACTCCAGCCTGGGTGACACGGCGAGACCCCGTAGCGACAAAAAATACATAACTTCCTGGCCCCTGACATGTCACCAAGGGGTACACTGAGGCCCAAAATAAACTTCTGGCATAAACCCAAGGCGAATGAGGGACCCCGTGTCCCGACCTGAGTGAACCCACCACCACCACCCAGGACCCGGCCCAGCCCCACTAGGCTTTGCCCCCGAGAGCCCCACTCACAGTCTGGAGCCAGCCAAGGCCCCGCCCCAGGCCCTGCCCCTTAGAGCCCCTTGACCTGTTCCCCAGGGCACGCTCCCTCTAAACCCCGCCCATATAGGCTGCCACGGAGCCCACCCCCAAGCCCCTAAGCCGGTCCTCAAAAAGCCCAGCCACCCTGGGGCGCCCCCACACCCCCCCTCAGAGCCCGCCCCCTTAGGGCCCTCGACAAAAGCCTGCTCCCTAGACTCCCGGGGACTGCGTCCGGTCCCCACAAGGCCCAGCCCCCCATTAAGGTCCACCCCGACCAGGCACGCCCCCAAGCCTAACTTCGCAGGGCCCCTCAGAGCCTGACCCCGGCCAACTCGCCCTCTCGAAGCCCCCCCACCCCTCACCTTCTAGAGCCCGCCCTCTCACCCACCCCGGGTCCGGGTCACGTTCCCACCCCTCTGTCTGCAGCTGGAGTGGGGCGCCCTCTCTCGCTGAGATCTCAGCTCACTGCAGCCTCCGCCTCCCGGGTTCAAGCGATTCTCCTGCCTCAGCCTCCCGAGTAGCTGGGACTACAGGCGCCTGCCACCACGCCCAGCTAAGGTTTGTATTTTTAGTAAAGACGGGGTTTCACCATTTGGCCAGGATGGTCTCGATCCCTTGACCTCGTGATCCGCCTGCCTCGGCCTCCCAAAGTGCTGGGATTACAGGCCTGAGCCACTGAATCCAGCCCGGCTCTCTTTATCTGCCACCTCCACCCAGGTGTCCAGGCCCCTCTGAGGGAAGTGTCCTGTCCCCTGCCTTGCATCTGGGTCATCATTCTAAGGAGAAGAATGCCTGGGACCTGGGAAGGAGAGTGAGTTGGGAGCACAGGTGTTAACAGGAACATTACTGGTGATAACGCTAATTCATCACCCCGTGAACAGGATACCCATTTGGTGGACCGGGAAGGTGAGGCTCTGACAATCCAGAACTCTCAAGGTTCCTCAAAAGCTTGGTTCCTGCCTGTAGTCCCAGCTAGCTGGGAGGCAGGAGGATGGCTGGAGCCCAGGAGTTGAGACTAGCCTGGAAAACACAGGGACACCCCCATCTCTCGTCTCTTTTTTTCTTTCTGTTTTTTTTTTTCCTTTTTTTGAGATGGAGTCTTGCTCTGTCGCCATGGTGGAGTTCAGTGGTGTGATCTCTGCTCACTGCAGCCTCCACCTCCCAGGTTCAAACAATTCTCCTGCCTCAGCCTCCCAAGTAGTTGGGACTACAGGCACCCGACACCAAGGCTAATTTTTGTATTTTTAGTAGCGACGGGTTTCACCATGTTGGCCAGGCTGGTCTCCAACTCCTGGGCCTCCCAAAGTGCTGGGATTACAGGCGCGAACTGTCTCCCGTCTCTTTTAAAAAGAAAACTCTTTATTCTCTCTCTTTTTTTTAATTTTTTTTTTAAGACGGGATTTCACCGTGTTGGTCAGGCTGGTCTGCTGGTCTTGAACTCCTGACCTCAGGTGATCCGCCCGCCTTGGCCTCCAAAGTGCTTGGATTACAGGCGTGAGCCACCACGCACGACCTCTTTTTTTTTTTTTTTTTTTTTTGAAACGGAGTCTCGCTCTGTTGCCAGGCTGCAGTGCCGTGGCGCGATCTCGGCTCACTGCAACCTCTGCCTCCCAGGTTCAAGCGATTCCCCTGCCTCAGCCTCCTGAGTAGCTGGGACTACACGTGCCCACCACCACGCCCGGCTAATTTTTGTATTTTTAGAAGAGACGGGGTTTCACCATGTCAACCAGGCTGGTCTCAAACACCTGCGCCTCCCAAAGTGCTTGGGATTACAGGTGTGAGCCACCAAGCCCAGCCCGGAATCTTTCTTCTCGATGACTGTGAACAGCTGTAAAGTTGGGGGCGGGGTCATCAGGCAGGAGACATTCTGGCTGGGTTGGAGGGGGTTCTCGAGACACCTCCTGTGGGTCCTCTGTGCTTCCCGCTCCTCCCTCTGAGGGCTTTGGCCTTGAACCAAGCAGGTTGTTCCTGGTAAGGATCTCCCTAAGACAAGGGGCAGGACCATGGTGGAGGAGGGGGTCTAGTCTTGACGGCCAGGACACCGGGGCAGGGCGACAGGGAGAAGAGCCAAGGGGAGGGGTGGCAGGAGGCCGGCAGCCCCAACCCGAGGTCTGTCTCCCTTCTTTGCCTGTCTCTCGCTCTCTTTTTTTGAGACAGTCTTTTTTTTTTTTTTTTTTTCTTTTTTTTTTGAGACGGAGTTTCACTCTTGATACCCAGGCTGGAGCGCAATGGCGCGATCTCGGCTCACCGCAATCTCCGCCTCCTGGGTTCAGGCAATTCTCCTGCCTCAGCCTCCTGAGTAGCTGGGATTACAGGCACGCGCCACCATGCCCAGCTAATTTTTTGTATTAGTAGAGACGGGGTTTCACCATGTTGACCAGGATGGTCTCGATCTCTTGACCTCGTGATCCACCCGCCTCGGCCTCCCAAAGTGCTGGGATTACAGGCTTGAGCCACCGCGCCCGGCCAGAGACAGAGTCTTGCTCTGTCGCCCTCGGCTCACTGCAACCTCCGCGTCCCGGGTTCAAGCGATTCTCCTGCCTTAACCTCCCGAGTAGCTGGAACTACAGACTCGAGCCACCACGCCCAGCTAAGTTTTTTTTTTTTTTTTTAAGTAGAGACGGGGTTTCACCATGCTGGCCAGGATGGTCTCGATTGCTTGACTTCGTGATCTGCCCACCTCGGCCTCCCAAACTGCTGGGATTACAGCGTGAACCACGGCGCCTCGCCACACCTATCTCTTGGTTGTCCCAGGGTCGTCTGTCTGAGTCAGACCATGCCCCTCACTTGCCTGTTCCCGAGACCCCCTCACCTGACCCCAGTGCAGCTGGGAGGGTCTTTCTGGGCATGGGAGTTGGGGATAAGTGGGGTGTGGGGGATGTCCCTCTAGAAGCCACATTATTATCCGGGCACGGAGGCTCACACTTGTAATCCCAGCACTCTGGAGGCCGAGGCGGGCAGATCACTTGAGGTCAGGAGTTCCAGACCAGCCTCACCAACATGGTGAAACCCCATCTCTACTAAAAATACAAAAATTAGCCAGGTGTGGCAGCCCACACCTGTAATCTCAGCTACTCAGGAGGCTGAGGTGGGAGAATCCGTTGAACCCCGGAGGTGGAGGCTGCAGTGAGCAGAGATCACACCACTGCACTCCAGCCTGGGTGACAGAGCAAGATTCCATCTCAAAAAAAAAAAGAGAAGCCATGTTATCCCAGGGCCCTGTCCCCACTCCCACTCTTAGCACCAGGAAGGTACAGAGCAGCTGGCGTAGGTTGGGGGTCAGAGTGGGAGGTGAGAGGTGCTAGCAGAGGCAGATGAGCAAGTGATGGATGGATGGACGGACGGATGGAGGCAGCTCTATCGTCAGGTTGAAGAACAAGGCTGGGCGCGGTGGCTCATGCCTGTCATCCCGCCGCTTTGGGAGGCTGAAGCCGGAGGATTGCTTGAGCCCAGGAGTTCAAGACCAGCCTGAGCAACATGGCAAAACCCTGTCTCAACTAAAAATACACAAACTTAGCCTGGTGTGAGGTGCCCACCTGTAGTCCCAGCTATTTGGGAGGCCGAGGTGGGAGGATCACGGAAGCCAGGGACGTCGAGGCTACGGTGAGGGAGGCGTGGTCACACCACTGCACTCCAGCCCAGGCTACAGGAGTCAGACCCTGTCTTGTCTTTTTTTTTTTTTTCTGAGACACAGTCTTACTCTGTTGCCCAGGCTGGAGTGCAATGGCATGGTCTCGGCTCACTGCAACCTTCACCTCCTGGGTTCAAGCGATTCACCTGCCTCAGCCTTCCAAGTAGCTAGGATTACAGGCATGCACTACCACGCCCGGCAAATTTTTTGTACTTTTAGTAGAGACGGGGTTTCACCATGTTGGCCAGGCTGATCTCGAACTTCTGACCTCAGGTGATCGGCCAGCCTCGGCCTCCCAAACTGCTGAGACTACAGGCGTGAGCCACTGTGAAGAACAAGATGCGTGTGGCTAGGTCAGAGTCTCCGAGCTCGCAGAGGCGTCTGGTGGCCTGTGTGTCCTGCCGGTGAGTCCTGAAGTCTTGACTTTGAAGTCCCTCAGGGTGGGAGGTGACAAGTTGTCTCTTCTTGCTCCTGACCCTGAGCCTTGGTGCATGGGGGATGGGGGTGTCTCTATGTATGTTCACACATGAGTTTCTGTATATGCGCTCTTGTGTGTGTGTGCGTATCCCTGTGTGTGTACTTGGGCCTGGAAGGGGGACACAGGGAGGAGGCAGTCAGGACCTGGCGGACAAAGAGCCCATTATGGGGGTTCCGGCGACACCAAGAGCCCCGTGGGGGTCTCCACGGGGTCACGGTGATGGCCCAGGCTGTCTAGACTGGCAGGCAGGGGTGCCTTGTTTCAGTGATACCTGCGTGGGCTCTCAGGTTCCCACCACCCTCCGTAGGCCGTCTCCCCCACTTCCTTTACGGCTGCGGGAGTCTTTCCTGCCGGGGGTCCTCAGACAAGGGGCTCCTCTGTCCCACCCAGCTCGTGGGCGGTGGGTGGGCTAGGAGCCCAGCTTCCTTCCCAGGCCTGCCAGATGTGAGGCCAGAACTGGGGGAGGCGAGGATGTTCTGGCTTCTCCAGGCTTGGAATTGGGGGCTATGGAGGGGCCAAGCTGAAGGGAAATTCAGGCCAGGCACACTGGCTCACGCCCATAGTCCCAGCACTTTAGGAGGCCAAGGCAGGAGGATCACTTGAGCCCAGGAGTTCGAGACCAGCCTGGGCAACACAGCAAGATCCCATCTCTACAAAACATAAATTTAAGAAATTTTTTTTAAATTAGGGAAATTCTAGCCAGGCATGGTGGCACGTTATCTGGGAGGCTGAGGCAGGAGAATCACTTGAACCCAGGAGGTGGAGGTTACAGTGAGCCGAGATCATGCCACTGCACTCCAGCCTGGGTGACAGATTGAGACTCCATCTCAAAAAAATAAAATAAAATCAGGGAAATTGAGGCCGGGTGCAGTGGCTGTCGCCTGCAATTTGAGCACTTTGGGAGGCCAAGGAGCGGGCAGATCACAAGGTCAGGAGTTTGAGACCATCCTGACCAATAAGGTGAAACCCCATCTCTACTGAAAATACAAAAATTAGCTGGATGTGGTGGCGAGCGCCTCTAATCCCTGCTACTCGGGAGGCTGAGACAGGAGAATCACTTGAACCCTAGAGACGGAGGTTGCGGTGAGCTGAGATCGCACCACTGCACTCCAGCCTGGGCAACATCTCAAAAAAAAAAAAAAAAGGGAAATTCAGGCACTTCTACTGAAGGCACTTCTACTGAGACTTATAGTGCAGGGTGACCCTGGGTCTGGGTCTGGGTGGGCTCTGTCTGCAAGAACACTTGCAGGGTGTTTTTGTGGGTCTATAAATGGGGGCATCAGGTCCAAGCTACTTTGCTGTTTTGGGGGGTTCTGTGGGTGTCTGTAAGTCCAGGTGGGAGTGTGCCATAATGGGTGGCTGTCTCTCCACCAGTTTGTGTGTGTGTGTGTGTGTGCGTGTGTGAGTTCCTGTGGGTTTCTGTTTGTGTGTGGATGTCAGCGTTCCTGTGGGTGTATATCAGGCTAATTGTGCTTAATTCCAGGTCGACGTGTGAGCCAGTGTGTGGGGGTGTCTGGTGTCTGCTGGTGTCACTATGAGTGACTGGAGTCTGTGTATCATCCAGTAATGGTGTCCCCCCATCCCATTCCCCACTAAAATGTCAGGTGTGGGAGGGCAGGGATTGTGCTTTTTTTTTTTTTTTTTTTTTTTTAAAGAAACTAGGTCTTGCTGTCACCCAGGCTGGAGTGCAGTGGTACCATCATAGCTCACTGCAGCCTCCAACTCCCGGGCTCCAGAGATCCTCCCACCTCAGCCTCCCTAGTACCTGGGACTATAGGCGCATGCCACTACACCCAGCTAAATTTTTTTGAGACGGAGACTCCCTCTGTCGCCCAGGCTGGACTGCAGTGGCACAATCTTGGCTCACCGCAACCTCCGCCTCCTGGGTTCAGGCAATTCTCCTGCCTCAGCCTCCTGAGTAGCTGGGATTACAGGCACGCGCCACCATGCCCAGCTAATTTTTTGTATTTTTAGTAGAGACGGGGTTTCACCATGTTGACCAGGATGGTCTCGATCTCTTGACCTTGTGATCCACCCGCCTCAGCCTCCCAAAGTGCTGGGATTACAGGCGTAAGCCACCGCGCCTGGCAATTTTTTTTTTTTTTTTTTGAGATGGAGTTTCGCTCTTATTGTACAGGCTGGAGTGCAGTGGTGCAATCTTTGCTCACTGAAACCTCCACCTCCCGGCTTCAAACAATTCTCCTGTCTCAGCCTCCCTAGTAGCTGGGATGACAGGCATGCGCCACCACGCCTGGCTAATTTTGTATTTTTAGTAGAGGTGGGTTTCACTATGTTGGTCGGGCTGGTCTCAAACTCCTGAGCTCAGGCGATCCACTCACCTCGGCCTCCCAAAGTGCCAGCTAATTTTTTTTTTTAACTCCTGGTCTCAAGCTGTCATGCCACCTCAGCTTCCCAAAGTGCTGAGATTACAGGCATGAACCACTGTGCCTGTTCAGGTTTCCCTCTTGTCCACAGCTGCATCCCCCGTGCCTCAACAGTGCCTGGTACATAATAGATGCTCAATACCTAAGTATTGGGCCAGGCACGGTGGCTCACGCCTGTAATCCCAGCACTTAGCCTGGTGTGAGGTGCCCACCTGTAGTCCCAGCTATTTGGGAGGCCGAGGTGGGAGGATCACGGAAGCCAGGGACGTCGAGGCTACAGTGAGGGAGGCGCGGTCACGCCACTGCACTCCAGCCCAGGCTACAGGAGTCAGACCCTGTCTTGTCGGGCTGAGGCAGATGGATCACAAGGTCAGGAGATCAAGACCAGCCTGGCCAAGGTGGTGAAACCCCGTCTCTACTAAAAATACAAAAATTAGCCAGGCATGGTGGTAGGCACCTGTAATCCCAGCTACTCAGGAGGCTGAGGCAGAGAATTGCTTGAACCTGGGAGGCGGAGGTTGCAGTGTGCCGAGATCGTGCCACTGCACTCCAGCCTGGGCAACAGAGCAAGAATCTGTCTCAAAAAATAAATAGGACGGGCATGGTGGCCCACGTCTGTAATCCCAGCACATTGGGAGGCTGAGGCTGAGGAGGTCTCGAACTCTGAGGTCTGGAGTTTGAGACCAGCCTGACCAACATGGAGAAACCCCGTCTCTGCTAAAAATACAAAAATTAGCTGGTGTGGTGGCGAGCGCCTGTAATCCCAGCTACTAGGGAGGCTGGGGCAGAGAACTGCTTGAACCCGGGAGGCGGAGGTTGCTGTGAGCTGAGATCATGCCACTGCACTCCAGTCTGGGCAATAGAGTGAGACTCTATCCGTCTCAAATAAATAAATAAATAAATGAGTATTGGGTTTGTGGGCATCCAGATGACTGGGCATTTCTATTTCTGCCTGCCCTTGTGTCATTTCCACGTGGGTCTGTGCATGCCATTGTGTGTGCGTGTGTTATTGTGTCTGTCAGCATTATCGTAGATGTGCAGGCGTCTGAGTGCCTAATCAAGTCTCAGGGGAGGTGACTATGGGCATATGACCACTGGGTTCGTGCTCATGTATCTTTGCGGGTGACAGTGTCATTGTGGGTGAACCCGGATCCATTTTACTGTGGACAACTGTGTGTCCATGTGTGCAGCTGTGTTCTTGGGCAGGGGTGGTCTGTGTGTGTGTGTGTCAAGCTTACTGAGATCTGCTACTCAGGAGGCTAAGGTGGAAGGATTGCTTGAGCCAGAGAGTTTGAGGTGGCAGTGGGCTAAGATCGTGCCATTGAACTCCAGCCTGCGTGACAGAGCCAGACCCTGTCTCAAAAAACAAACAAATGGCCGGGCGCAGTGGCTCATGCCTGTAATCCCAGAACTTTGGGAAGCTGAGGCAGGCAGATCACAAGGTCAGGAGTTCGAGACCAGCCTGACCAACATGGTGAAACCCCATCTCTACTAAAAAAATACAAAAATTAGCTGGGCATGGTGGCAGGCCCCTGTAGTCCCAGCTACTTGGGAGGCTGAGGCAGGAGAATCGCTTGAACCCGGGAGGCGGAGGTTGCAGTTAGATGAGATTGTGCCACTGCACTCCAGCTTGGGCAACAGAGCAAGGCTCAGTCTCAAAAAAACAAACAAACAACAAAATTGGACCAGGCATGGTGGCTCACGCCTGTAATTCCAGCGCTCTGTGAGGCCAAGGTGGGTGGATAGCTAGAGCTCACGAGTTCGAGACCAGCCTGGGCAACCGGCAAAACCCCATCTCTACGGAAAATACATGTCAGGTGTGGTGGTGTGTACCTTTTGTCCCAGCTACTCGGGAGGCTGAAGTGGGAGGACTGCTTGAGCCCAGGAAGTGGAGGCTGCAGTGAGCCTAGATCGTGCCACTGCACTCCAGCCTAGGCAGCAGAGCAAGACCCTGTCTCAAAAAAATTAAATTAAATTAAATTAAATTAAATTAAATTTAAAAAAAAAAGATTACTGGCCAGACGTGATGGCTTACACCTGTAATCCCAGCACTTTGGGAGGCCCAGACCGGTGGATCACCTGAGGTCAGGAGTTTGAAACCAGTCTGGCCAAGATGGGGAAACCCCGTCTCTACTAAAAAAACAAAAATTAGTTGGGTGTGGTGGCATGCGTCCATAGTCCCAGCTACTCAGGAGGCTGAGGCCAGAGAATCACTTGAACCCGGGAGGCAGAAGTTGTGGCGAGCTTAGATTGTGCCACGGCACTCCAACCTGGGCGGCAGAGGGAGACTCCATCTCAAAATGATAATAATAATAATAATAAATTTTAAAATAAAAATAAGGCCAGGTGAGGTGGCTCACGCCTGTAATCCCAGCACTTTGGGAGGCCAAGGCGGGCGGATCACCTGAGGTCAGGAGTTCAAGACCAGCCTGACTGATATGGAGAAACCCTGTCTCTACTAAAAATTCAAAAATTTTAGTAGGTGGCGTATGCCTGTAATCCCAGCTACTTGGGAGGCTGAGACAGGAGAATTGCCTGAACCCAGGAGGCGGAGGTTGCAGTGAGCCGAGATCGCGCCGTTGCACTCCAGCCTGCACGACAAGAGCAAAACTCTGTCTCAAAAAATAAATAAATAAATAAATAAATAAATAAATAAATAAATAACATAAAAATAAAAAATATGACTGTGACCTGCTGTCAGATATGAATGTTTCTACAGGCCTTGTACTGTGTGTGTGTGTGTGTGTGTGTGTGTGTGTCCGTGTCCCAGGTATTGTGGACGATGGAGTCTGTGTGTGCCTGACTGGGGGCCTTTAGGGATCTGTGTTTGTCACTGCTCCCGAGTGACATTGCATGGGTGAACATCCACGTCTGTGTGTCGGTGTGATGCACAAGGCTGCGTCTGTGTTATAGCAGCTGCCTTTCTCGGTGGCTGGATTTCTCTGTGGCTGCCTTTCAATGAACACTATCCCTGGATGTCCGAGCCCTTGTGAGTGACGTGTCTACACACGTGGCAGTGTTATTGTGGGGACTGTGTGTGTGTGAGCATCACTTCTGGCTGTGTATTAATGCGGGTGCTGTATGTATGTGTATAGCTTGTGATTTTGGGGGTCTCCATCAGGGCCTTGGGGACATTTCCTCGCGGCTGTGTTCATGCATCCGTGGGCAGTCCTGGGGCGTGGAATGGGTAGGGAAGGAGATGGGGGGAGGGAAACCAAAGTGTGGGGCGGTGGGGGGGACGTCTCAGTCCCTATCAGCCAATGAGGTGTCTTCTCCACCCCCCCCCCCCACCCAGCCTGCCCTCCAGGGCAGGTCGCTGTGAAAGGCTCCCTGTCGCTTTAAAAGGGCTCCCCGGCAGTGGGATTCGGGGCCATTTTTCCTTTTTATGGCTAGTTTTGGAGGGCGGGTTCCTGTTCGCAAACCTTGGCTCCAGTCAATACCCTGCAGCTGCTGCCGGTAATGACAGGCCGGGGGGCGGCCCGCGCAGGGCGCCAGGGCTTCCGGAGACGGCGCGGCCGCAGCACCCCCGGCCCGCGGCCAGGCCCGAGCGTGGGGTCCCCGCCGGGATCGGTCTCCGCAGGCCCGAGCGCCCATGAACTTGGCTGGAGCCGCCTTTATCAACGCACGCGCGCGCGCCGGGCCGGACCCTCTCCCGGCATTCGATTTCCGAGCGCCCCACCCGCCCCGCGCCCCCAAGAACAAAGCTCGCCGCCGCCCCGGCCCGTGGCCTCCTCGCGCGCGGTCAGGTGTCGGGCGGCCGGGGCGCCGCGGTCCCCACGCCCCCCATCGCGCGTCCCCGCCCCGCGGGGGCATCTCCGCCCGCCCTCCCCCTGGCGGCCCCGGCTCGGGGAATCGGAGGCCTGTCCCCTTTGCAGAGTCCGACCCTCGCGGCGACCCCTCTCCGGGAAGGCGAGACGCAGAGATGCCGCCGGGGCCTCCCCGCCCCCCTTCCCAGCCCCAACAACAATGGAGGGCCGGGCCGCAGAGGCCGGGGCGTCCGCCCCCGGGCCGCGAGCAGGTGCGCGAGGGGGCTGCGGCCACGTCCCGCCCCGCCCCGCCGCGCCCCCTCCCCGCGGGCGGCCCCTGCCCCGCCCGTACCCTCTGTGCCCCCCAGCCCGCCCGGCGCCCGCGCTCACCTCGATTGGGGCCGCCGCCGCATTTCCCCCTCTTCTTTCCAAAACCGGCCTGGAAAAGCCCCCCACGCCCGAGGCGCCTGCACTGGAAACTGCATTTCGGCAGCTCCGGGACCGGGCGGGGGCTCCCCAGGCCGTGGGCGGTGGGGGGGAGGGGGCCGCGGGGCTCCGGCGCCGGCTCGAACCCGTGGCCACCGCCTCCCGCCCGCCCGCCTGTCTGTCTCGGTGACGTGCCCGCGCTCCCCGCCGCCGCCGTCCCCTCCCTCCTCCCCGAACCGCGCCGGGCGGTGGGTGCAGCCGAGGCAGTGCTCGCCCCGAGGCCTCCCGCCAGGCGCACCGGGACGCACTCGGGGGATGCCCGTGGGTCTCCAAGACGCAGCTCCCGGGGCCCGCGCGGGGGAATTGGGGACACGGGGGCGCAGGCGGGCACACGCAGGGACCCAGACGCACGCAGACCTCAAAGGCGCTGGGGGAGCACACGCGCACAAAGGCACGCGGGCCACAGACACAGGGAACGGTGCGCAGGGGGTTGCGAGACACACACCCAAGGGAGGGGGTGGCGGGACGTGCAGGCGTGCCGGGCCGCACGGGGGTGATCATAAAACCCAGCTACACACAGAGGGACACCCGGGGGCACCAGACACTTGTAAGATATACAGACACACCACATCCTGGACGGGAGGGAAGGTCCTTAGAACCGAAATATACAGAAACACAGACGAACCCAGGGGCGCACACAGCTCACACAAGACACGGACACGCAGGAGATCAGACACAGTGGGGTACCCACAGACCCGAGATACATCCTCCCAGCATACACACACAGTACCCCAGGTACACAGCCACGGGAACACCATGACACAAAATACCCTAACACATGGTTATATACGTAGAACCAGAACATACCCTTAGAGACACACACAGACCCATAAAGTTCACAGACACACGTAGGCACAGCCACTGGGGTCAGATAGACCAGGCACAGAGGCACAGAGAGAGAACCAACAGCCACGTGCAGAAGACCCCCAGTGGGTCTCCAGAGCCACAGGGGTCCACATGGACACACAGGCAATTCGGGGGCACGTGGGGACGTGTACCTGGCACCATGAGACACAAGCATATATACAAGCCAGGTGCACAGACCACATGCAAGCTATACAAAGGATGGGGCTCCCCGGATCTCCCACAGATCCTTGCAGACAACCCCCTCATATTACCCCCAACACACACTGCCCCCCCCAGGTACCAGAGCACGCACACAGCAGGAATGATCGTACCCTGGCTGAGCCTCCACACACTGCCCCTGCCCGCAGTAGTCACCGCGGCTGGCAGAGGAAGGTCACATCAGGGCAAACCATGGCGCCAGGCAGCCTCCCATTGGCCCAGGCTGAGCTGACAGATTTCTCATTCTGTTTATTTATCCCCCACCCCAGTCTGAGAGGGGGATGGAGAAACCTCTGACTGCCCCCGTTCCAAGCCCAGGCCTTAACCCTTATGGGGCCATGGCCCTTCCCCACCTGACCGCACCCCTCACTTCCTTCCAGCCCCCTCCACCACGGTCCTGCCTCAGTTTCTCCCTGACAGGTTCACCTTCCCACATCGTCCAACTTCCTTCAGGTCTCCGCCCAGAAAGTCTGGTCCCAGGTCCAGGAGAGTGTGTGTCTCCAGGACCACTTCCCCCATCCTCAGCCCCACCAAAGGTTAGAGGGGTCCAGCCCCAGCCTATACCTAACCTCTCCCAATGGAAGTAATTCCAGAGTGGGGATGGGGAGACACATGCCAGGGAGAGAACGGGAGTTAACTGCAATCTAGTAATCATACTGCCATGGGGGTGGGGGGTTTAGCTCTGTTGATGCCCTTCCTGTGCCGCCCCCCTCCCCACGCCAGCCAGCCCTTCTTACAGAAAAGGGGCGAGGGGGCCAGGCACAGTAGCTCAAGCCTGTAATCCCAGCACTTTGTGAGGCCAAGGCAGGAGGATCACTTGAGACCAGGAGTTCAAGACCGAGCTGGGCAACACAGCGAGACACAGTCTCTACAAAAAGAAAATAAAAAAAAAAACAGGCCAGGCACGGTGGCTCACGCCTGTAATCCTAGCACTTTGGGAGGCCGAGGCGGGTGGATCATGAGGTCAAGAGATCGAAACCATCCTGGTCAACAAGGTGAAACCCCGTCTCTACTAAAAATACAAAAATTAGCTGGGCACGGTGGCGCGTGCCTGTAATCCCAGCTACTCGGGAGGCTGAGGCAGGAGAATTGCCTGAACCCAGGAGGCGGAGGTTGCGGTGAGCCGAGATCACGCCATTGCACTCCAGCCTGGGTAACAAGCAAAACTCCGTCTCAAAAAAAAAAAAAAAAAAAAATTAGCAAGGCGTAGAGGTGCACACCTATAGTCCCAGCTACTTGGGAGGCTGAAGCAAGAGGATTGCTTGAGCCCAGAAGTTCAAGACTATAATGAGCTATGATCATGCCACTGCATTCCAGCCTGTGCAACAGAGAGACCTCTTCTCTTAAAAAAAAAAAAAAAAAAAAAAAAAGGCATTGGGAAAGGAGTTGCTTTCTTAAAAAAAGAGGCAGAGGGTGTTGAGGAGGGACTTCCTCTGGAATACCCAACATTCACTCATTTATTCATTCACTCATTCATCTATCCATAGACATGTATAAGCCTCATCTCCTGCCCAGACCAGGGCAACCCCTTGAGGCAGGGACTATTTATTTATTTATTTATTTTGAGATGGAGTTTCGCTCTTGTTGCCCAGGCTGGAGTGCAATGGCACAATTGGCTCACCACAACCTCCGCCTCCCAGGTTCAAGCGATCTCCTGCCTCAGCCTCCCAAGTAGCTGGGATTACAGGCGCCCACCACCACGCCCAGCCAATTTTTGTATTTTTAGTAGACATGGGGTTTCTCCATGTTGGTCAGGCTGGTCTTGAACTCTCCACCTACCTCAGTCTCCCAAAGTGCTGGGATTACAGGCATGAGCCACCGCGCCCAGCCAACTATTTTCTTTATCTTGAGAGGTGGGGGCCCAAGATAGCGTTCTCCCCAGCTGCATTTTAGAACCCTCTTCCTGGTCTTCCCAGCAAGCCAATGAAGTTGAATACTGTCCTTTCTACAGATGGGCAACCGAGGCCCAGATGGGGGCTGCCCTTGCCCAAGGTGGCACCGCCTGTAAGAGGCAGACCTGGGTTCGGGTGCAGTGGCTCACGCCTGTAATCTCAGCACTTTGGGAGGCCGAGGTGGGCGGATCACAAGGTCAGGAGTTCAAGACCAGCTTAACCAACATGGTGAAACCCCCGTCCTACTAAAAATACAAAAATTAGCCAGATGTGGTGGCACGCGCCTGTAATCCCAGCTACTCAGGAGGCTGAGGCTGGAGAATAGCTTGAACCCGGGAAGCAGAGGTTACGGCGAGTCGAGATCGCGCGACTGCACTCCAGCCTGGGCAACGGAGCGAGACTCCAACTCAAAAAAAAAAAAAAAGAGTCAGAGCTGGAATTCTTTCTGTGCGAGGCCTTCCCCCCCATCTCTTCTCCAGGACCAGCCGTCAGCGGTCCTACCCGCTGAATTTCCTGCAGGCACCAGCAGGGGGCGGCAGAGTCCGGCGCCCTCCCAGCTGTGGGGGCCGGCGGGGCTGATCTCGCTCTCAGCGCCGTCTCCTCCCCGCCACCTCCCACTCCACGGTAGCTGAGCACTCTGCCTGCACACCCCAGGCTGGAGCCTCCACTGCCCAAGTGCAGAGGCCCCAGAAGAAAAGCCCTCCTTCAATAAAGCCCCGCAGAACTGCCATCCCCACAAACGTCCACTCTCTCCATGCTTCTCTACCTCTGCCTCTCCTCCTCCTTGTTGCAACCGGGCGGGCAGCCTCTGCATTCCTGAGCTGGGTCAGACCAGGAGAGAGGATTCCTGGATCCCGGCCCAGCGGCCAGTCCGCCCTGGGCTTCTCACCCCCCAGACTCTGAAGATCCCCGGAGCCCAGCACAGGATGGGAGGGCGGTGGGGGAAGCCCCGGCGCCCCAGACGCCTTAGGGCGTGGGAACTGCCCTCCCCCATACATCCCCGGTCCCCAGTTCCTGGGGCCTCTTGCCAGTGCTGACTCATAGGGGGAGCCCAGCGCTGCGACCCAGCAGCAGCTCTTCCTGAACCGCTCCCTGGGAGATTTCACCTCCTGTCCCCTTGGGGGTCTCCGTGGGGACCCAGGGTGGGTGGAGAGCCAGACAACCGGTCTCCCAGAACTCCAGCCCCCAAAGCCCCCAAGGCTGTGGCCATCGTGTACTGGGTGGACCTGTCAGGCCTCGGGGGTCTTGGGTGGTGCCCATTTGTACCCAGATGTGGGTGTCGCTTGCACGCTCAGGCATCAACAGAGAGAAAGCCCTGAGGAGGCAAAGCCTAGGTGGTGTGGGTGCTTTCCTCTGCACCCCACCAGAGTCTGGGCAGGGATGCTCTGGGGCCAGAACAAAGCCCTGGGCTCGGAGCTCATTCCCTCAACCGCAAACCAGCTTCTCTCGCCATCTTCCTGGTCTCCGGAAATGGCAGCTCCATCCTCCCAGCTGCTCAGACAAAAACCTTTATTAACAGATGCAATCCATTAACAGTTTTGGTTACGTCTTTTTTTTTTTTTTTTTTTTTGAAACAGTCTGTCTCTATTGCCCAGGCTAGAGTACAGTGGCACGATCTCTGCTCACTGTAGCCTCCACCTCCCGGATTCAAGCCATCCTTTCATTTCAGCCTCCCAAATAGCTGGGGCTACAGGCACCCGCCACCATGCCTGGCTAAATTTTTTTGTATTTTTAGTAGAGATGGGTCTTGCTATGTTGCCCAGGCCAGTCTCAAGCTCCTAGACTCAAGCAAACCACCTGCCTCAGCCTGTCAAAGTGCTGGGATTACAGGCATGAGCCACCGTGCCTGGCCTGGTTACTGTCCCTTCTAATGCATCCAGAATCCTGCCTCCTCCAGGGCCTCACCCTGGTCTGGCCCCCATCATCTCTCCCCAGAATTACTCAGTTACTCCAATCACCACCTCTCTGCATGCCTTGCAGCCCCTGAGAGTCCTCATCCCACAGCAGCGGAGGGGAGGGGGGCACCTGTGAGCACCCAAGTCAGGTCCAGTCCCTCCTCTGCTCAAAACCCTCAATGGCTCCCACCTTATTCAGAGCAAAAGCCAAAGTCCTCTGCAGGACCCAGAAGGCTCTGCACAATCTCTCCTGTCTCCTCACTGCCTCAGCCTCTCCACTCCCTCCTTCATTCACTCCACTCCAGCCCTCCTCAGACGAGGACTCAAATACACCAGGCATGGGCCAGCCTCAGGGCCTTTGCACAAGCTGCTGCTTCTGCCGGGGACCTGCTGATTCTCACATCTTTCTCCTTCACTCCTTCAAATCTCTGCTCAGTCGTCAACTCCTCAGTGAGTGCTTCCCTGACTCCCCTATTTCCTTTTCTCTTTCTTCTTTCTTTTCTTTTTCTTTCCTTCCTTCTTCCTTTTTTCTTTTCCTTTCTTTTTCCTTCCTTCCTCTCTCTTTCTTTCCTTTGTTTCTTTCTTTCCTTCTTTGTCTTTCTTTTTTCTTTCTGTTTTGTTTTTTTTTAAATAAGACGGGGTTTCACCATGTTGGTCAGGCTGGTCTTGAACTCCTGACCTCAGGTGATCCGCCCACCTTGGCCTCCAAAGTGCTTGGATTACAGGCGTGAGCCACCACACCCGGCCTCTTTTTTCTTTCTTTTCTTTCTTTCTCCTTCCTTCCTTTTTCTTTCTTTTCCGTCCCTCCCTCCTCTCTCTCTCTCTTCTTTCGAGAGGGTGTCTTGCTCTGTCACCCAGGCTGGAGTGCAGTGGCACAACCTCGGCTCACAGCAACCTCTCCTTCCCAGGTTCAGGCAATTCTCCTGCCTCAGCCTCCCAGGTAGCTGGGATTACAGGCACCTGCCACTATGCCCAGTTATTTTTTTGTATTTTTAGTAGAGACGAGGTTTCACCATGTTACCCCTGCTGGTCTTGAACTCCTGAGCTTAGGCACTCTGCCCACCTCAGCCTCCCAAAGTGCTGGGATGACAGGCGTGCGCCGCCGCGCCGGCCCGCTCCCCTATTTCAAGTTGCACCTGTCTTGTTACGTCCTCTGTTTATTTCCCACAGCCCTGTCACCTTTCAACACGCTACATGCTTCACTACACATCTTGTTTCTTGTCGCCTGTACTCGAATGTCAGCTCTGCCAGGGCAACAGCCGTTATCTTTTATTTTGGAGAGATGGCAGGCGGTTGGGGGGTGTCTCACTATGTGGCCCAGGCTGGTCTCGAACTCCTGGGCTCAAGCAATCCTCCTGCCTCACTCTCAAAGTGCCGGGATGACAGGTGTGAGCCACTGTGCCTAGCCTAAAACCTTTGTCTTCATCACTGCTGAGAACTTAAAAGGCCTGCTGGGTGCAGTGGCTCATGCCTGTAACCCCAGCACTTTGGGAGGCCAAGGCAGGCGAATCATGAGGTCAGGAAATCGAGATCATCCTGGTTAACTCGATGAAACTTCGTCTCTACCAAAAATACAAAAAATTAGCCTGGCGTGGTGGCATGCACCTGTGGTCCCAGCTACTCAGGCGGCTGAGGCAGGAGAATCGCTTGAACCTGGGAGGTGGAAGTTGCTGTGAGCTGAGATCGTGCCACTACGCTCCAGCCTAAGTAATGTGAGTGAAACGTCATCTCAAAAAAAAAGAAAAAAAGAAAGGGCCTTAGTCAGTATCTAGTGAATTAATGCATTGATAATCACTATGTTCCTGGCATGTGTAAGGGGGGAAGATGATGGGAAGCGGGGTTGGGGGGCGTGGGGAGGGGGACAAAACAGACTTGGAGCTTGGCTGTCACCGTCTGGCAGGGGGGCTGGTCATGTAGCTAGCCTATTACAATGAAGAGTTTTTGGTGCTGAGAGCGTATGTCCAGCCTGGAGGATGAAAGTGCAATCTGGGAAGGCTTTTGAGGAGGTGATGTCTTGGAGGGCCTTGATCAGTAAAGAGTTTGGATTTAAGTATGATGAGAAGGCTTAGGGTTGTTTCTTTGATTTGTTTTTTAGAAATGGGGTCTTGCTCTGTTGCCCAGGCTGGAAGTCAGTAGCACAGTCCTAGCCCATTGAGGCCTCGACCCGGGCTTAGGCAATTCTCCCACCCCAGACTCCCAACTGGCTGGGACTACCAGCGCACACCACAACACCTGGCTAATTAAAAAAAAAATTTTTTTTTTGTAGGGACAGCATCTCACTATGTTGTTAAGGCTGGTCTCAACTACTGGGCTCAAATGATCTACCCTCCTCAGCCTCCCAAGGTCTTGGAATTACAAGCATGAGCCACCATGCCCAACCAAGAAGTTTTTTTAAATTAAATTTATTTATTTATTTATTTATTTTTTTGAGACAGAGTCTCACTCTGTCACCCAGGCTGGAGTGCAGTGGTGCAATCTTGGCTCACCACAATCTTTGCCTCCCAGGTTCAAGTGATTCTCCTGCCTCAGCCTCCCGAGTAGCTGGGATTACAGGCGCCCACCGCCAAGCCCAGCTGATTTTTGTATTTTTAGTAGAAACAGGTTTCACCACGTTGGCCAGCTGGTCTCAAACTCTTACCTTGGTCTCCCAAAGTGCTGGGATTACAGGTGTAAGCCACCACAGCCGGCCTCTCCAAAAAATTTAAAAATTGGCCAGGTGCACTGGCTCACGCCTATAATCCCAACACTTTGGGAGGGCGAGGCGGGCGGCTGACCTGAGGTTGGGAGTTCAAGACTAGCCTGACGAACATGGAGAAACCCCGTCTCTACTAAAAATACAAAATTAGCCAGCATGGTGGCACATGCCTGTAATCCCAGCTACTCTGGAGGCTGAGGCAGGAGAATCGCTTGAACCCAGGAGGCGGAGGTTGCCATGAGCCAAGATTGCGCCATTGCACTCCAGCCTCGGCAACAACAGTGAAACTCAGTCTCAAAAAAAAAAAAATTAAAAATTAAAAATGAGCTGGGCGTGGTGGTGCACACTTGTGGTCCCAGCTACTCGGAGGCAGAAGTGAGCTCTAGAGGCTGAGGCTGCAGTGAGCCATGATCACACCACTGCCCTCCACCCTCTCTAAAAAGACAATTGTTTTTTTCAATAAAGACAGGATGCAATAGGGCTGCGATTAGGGATAGGTGACTGCGTGAGTCACACAGGGCAGCACTCAGGCCTGTCTGGACTGCATTTTCCAATGACGTTATTACTGGTCACATGTGGCTACTGAGCACCTGAAATGCAGCTATTATTGAAAGTAATGGCAGCTGGGCGTGGTGACTCACGCCTGTAATCTCAGCACTTTGGGAGGCCAAGGCAGGTGGATCACCTGAGGTCAGGAGTTCGAGACCAGCCTGGCCAACATGGTGAAACCCCATCTCTACTAAAAATATAAAAATTAGCTGGGTGTGGTGGCGCGTGCCTGTAATCCCAGCTATCATGGAGGCTGCAGCAGGAGAATCGCTTGAACCCGGGAGGCGGAGGTTGCAGTTAGCCGAGATCCTGCCACTGCACTCCAGCCTGGGTGACAGAGAGAGACTCCGTCTCAAAAATGAATAGATAAATATAAATAAAATAAAATTAAGTTCACCTGTTCCGTCTTTTAAAAAAATGTGGCTACTAAAACAGTTTTCATTACATGTGTGGCTTGCATCTGTGGCTCACAGTTTACTTCTTTGGACCCCGCCTTTATTGCCTTCCGTCCCATTTACTTGTCAGGCGGCTGTCTGATCACACTGCTGACACCTTGACCTCCATGTCGTATCTGTGACCTTTGCCTTGGGAGCTCCTCCTGACATGCCTTCCCTTTCTCTTTTTTTTTTTTTTTGAGACTTGAGTCTCACTCTGTCACCCAGGCTGGAGTGCAGTGGTGTGATCTTGCCTCACTGCAACCTCCGCCTCCCAGGTTCATGCAATTCTCCTGCCTCAGCCTCCTGAGTAGCTGGGACTACAGGCATGTGACACCATGCCTGGCTAATTTTCGTATTCTTAGTGGAGATGAGGTTTCACCATATTGGCCAGAATGGTCTCGAACTCCTCACCTTGTGATCCGCCCACCTCAGCCTCCCAAAGTGCTGGGATTATAGGTGTAAGCCACCGCGCCTGGCCATCCCTTCCCGTTCTCAGTCTTGTGAGACAGCATCTGCTTCTCAAATGCTTTACTCCCTGGACATAGCTTTGGTCACTCCATTTTGTTTATTTTCATTTTCATTTTATTTTATTTTATTTATTTATTTATTTTGAGATGGAGTCTCGCTCTGTAGCCCGGGCTGGAGTGCAGTGGCACTGTCTCGGCTCCCTGCAACCTCCGCCTCCCGGGTTCTAGCAATTCCCCTGCCTCAGCCTTCTGAGTAGTTGGGACTACAGGCACCTACCGCTACACCTGGCTAATTTCTTGTATTTTAGTAGAGACCGTAATTTTTGTAGAGACAGGGTTTCACTATGTTGTGCAGGCTGGTATCTAACTCTTGAGGTCAAGTTATCCTCCCACCTCAGCCTCCCAAAGTGCTGGGATTATAGGCACAGGCCACTGCACCCAGCTCATATCACATATTATTGTGCAATAAAAAGGAATAAAGGGGAGGCCGAGGCGGGTGGATCAGGACGTCAAGACATCAAGACCATCCCGGTCAACATGGTGAAACCCCGTCTCTACTAAAAATACAAAAAATTAGCTGGGCATGGTGGCGCGTGCCTGTAATCCCAGCTACTCAGGAGGCTGAGGCAGGAGAATTGCTTGAACCCAGGAGGCGGAGGTTGCGGTGAGCGCCACTGCACTCCAGCCTGGGTAACAAGAGCGAAACTCCATCTCAAAAAAAAACAACAAAAAAAAAACAAAACGGAATAAGGTACTCACACTTGCTATAACATGGATGAACCCCGAGAAATGAAAGAAGCTAGTCACACATCACATTGTATGGCAGCATTGATACAGAGACAAAAAGTAGATCAGGGTCGCCAGAGGTTGAGGATGTTGAGGATGAAATAGAAAGTGATTTCTGGCCAGGCGTGGTGGCTCATGCCCGTTATCCCAGCACTTTGGGAGGCCAAGGCGGGCGGATCACCAGGTCAGGAGTTCGAGACCAGCCTGGCCAACGTGGCGAAACCCCGTCTCTACTAAAGATACAAAAACTTAGCCGGGTGTGGTGACAGGCACCTGTAATCCCAGCTACTGGGGAGGCTGAGGCAGAAGGATTGCTTGAAGCTGGGAAGCGGAGGTTGCAGTGAGCCAAGATCGCGCCATTGCACCCCAGTCTGGGTGACAAGGTGAGACTGTCTCAAAAAAAGTGATTTCTAATGGGCTTGAGATTTCTTTTTGGGGTGATGGGAATGTTCTAAAATTGGGTAGGGCGTGGTCACTTACGTTTGTAATCCCAGCACTTTGGGAGGTTGGTGTGGGAGGACTGCTTGAGCCCAGGAGTTTGAGAACAGCCTGGGCAACATAGCAATACCCTGTCTTTACAAGAAATCGCTGGGTGCGGTGGCACGTGCCTATAGTCCCAGCTACTTGGGAGGCTGAGGTGGGAGGATCACTTGAGTCCAGGAGTTCTGGGCTGTAGTGCGCTATGCCGATCAGGTGTCCGCGCTAAGTTCGGCATCAATATGGTGACCTCCCAGGAGCGGGGGACCACCAGGTTGCCTAAGGAGGGGTGAACTGGCCCAGGTCGGAAACGGAGCAGGTCGAAACTCCCGTGCTGGTCAGTAGTGGGATCGCGCCTGTGAATAGCCACTGCGCTCCAGCCTGGGCAACATAGCGAGACCCCATCTCTAAAAAAAAATACAAAAAATCAGCTGAGTGTGGTGGCAGGCGCCTGTAGTCCCAGCTACTAGGGCGGCTGAGGTGGGAGGATGGAGTAAGCCCTGGAGGCAGAGGTTGCAATGAGCCCAGATGGCGGCACGGCACTTTAGCCTGGGCTACACAGTGAGATCCTGTCTCAAAAAAAAAAAAAAAAAGGTCAGGCGCCGTGGCTCATGCCTGTAATCCCAGCACTTTGGGAGGCAGATGCAGGTGGGTTGCCTGAGCTCAGGAGTTGGAGACTAGGCTGGCCAATTCCGTGAAACCTCGTCTCTACTTAAATAAAAAAAATTAGCCGGCATGGCAGCGGGCACCTGTAATCCCAGCTACTCAGGACTCTGAGGTCAGAGAATCGCTTGAACCCGGGAGGCGGAGGTTGCAATGAGCTGAGACTGCGCCACTGAGCTCCAGCCTGGGCGACAGAGCGAGACTCCGTCTCAAAAAAACAAAATAAAGAAAAGGAAAGGAATGTACTAAAGTTGATTGTGGTGACGGTTGCGTCAGTCTATGAACGTTCTAAACACATGTGACTGTATACAGTCGTCCCCTTATCTGCAATTTCCAGTCCCTCGGTTTCACTTATCCTCGGTCAACTTCTGTCTGAAAATATTAAATGGAAAATTCCAGACGCCGGGTGTGGTGGCTCAAGCCTGTAATCCCAGCACTTTGGGAGGCGGAGGCGGGCGGATCACCTGAGGTCAGGAGTTCGAGACCAGCCTGGCGAACATGGTGAAACCCCGTCTCTACTAAAAATACAAAAATTAGGCAGGCATGGTGGTGTGCGCCTGTAATCTCAGCTACTGGGGAGAGTGAGGCAGGAGAATGGCTTGAACCCAGGAGTCGGAGGCTGCAGTGAGCCGAGATCGTGCCACTGAACTCAGCCTGGGTGACAGAGTCCCAGCCTCCAGGAAGGAAGGAAGGAAGGGAAAAAGGAAGGAAAGCAAGGAAGGGGGCCGGAGAGAGAGAGAGAGAGAGAGAGAGAGAGGGAGGGAGGGAGGGAGGGAGGGAGGGAGGGAGGGAGGGGGAGAGAGAGAGAGAGAGAGAGAATAAATTCCAGAAATAAAACAAGTCATACCTTTACATTCCAGGCCGTTCTGTGTGCTGTGATGAAATCTCCCACAGTCCTGGGATGTGAATCACCCCTTTGCGCAGCTTCTGTGTACTGTTAGTCCCTTTGTAGCCGATTCAGTCAACAAATGGAAAAAGCAAAGTGGTCCGCCGAGGTGGCTCAGGCCTGTAATCCCAGCGCTTTGGGAAGCCAATGCAGGAGGATCGCTTGAGGCCAGGTGTTCAAGACCAGCCTGGGCAACATAGCAAGACCCTGTCTCTAAAAAAAAAAAAAAAAAAAAAAAAAAAAAAAAATGTAAAAATGAGCCGGGTGTGGTTGGGCATGCCTGTAGTCCTAGCTACTTGGGAGGCTGAGGACCACTTGAGGCCAGGAGTTGGAGACCATTCTAGACAACACAGCAAGACACTCACGCCCTCATCCCTACAAGATAAATAAATTAGCCAGGTGTGGTGGTACCTGCCCCTCTAGTTCCAGCTACTTTGGAGATTGAGGTGAAAGGATCCTTTGAGCCCAGGACTTTGAGGTAGCAGTGGGGAGACCCTGTAAAAATTTTGATTGTGCCGGGTGTGGTAGCTCATGCCCATAATCCCAACACTTTGGGAGGTTGAGGCAGGTGGATCACAAGGTCAGGAGTCCGAGAACATCCTGGCCAAGATGGTGAAACCCTGGCTCTACTAAAAATACAAAAATTAGCCGGGCGCAGCGGCACATGCCTGTAATCCCAGCTACTCGGGAGGCTGAGGTGAGAGAATTGCTTGAACCCAGGAGGCAGAGGTTGCAGTGAGCCGAGATCATGGCACTGCACTCCAGTCTGGGCAACAGAACAAGACTCCGTCTCAAAAAAAAAAAATTTATCCTAAAGCTGGGCGTGGAGATGCTTTCCTGTATTCCCAGCTACTTGGGAGGATCCCATAAACCCAGGAGTTTGAGGCCAGCCAGGGCAACATGAAGACATCCTTGTCACTAAAAAAATAAACAAATAGGGCAGGGCCCAGCAGCTCATGCCTGTAATCCCAGTACTTTAGGAGGCTAAGGTGGGCGGAACACTTGAGGGCAGGAATTCGAGTCAGGAATTCCAGACCCGCCTGGGCAGCACAGCATAACTCTGTCTCTACAAAAACATACAAAAATTAGCTGGCTGTGGTGGTGTGTGCCTGTAGTCCCAGCTACTTGGGAGGCTGAGGTGGGAGGATCACGCGAGTCTGGGAGGTCGAGGCTGCAGTAAGCTGTGATTGTGCCACTGCACTCCAGCCTGGGTGACTGAGTGAGACTCCGTCTCAAAAAATAAATACATAAAAAATAAAATACATAAATAAAAATTAATTTTGATTCTTCCCCTAGTGGAGTGCCTCCCCAGAGTCACACCAGCCTGCTGCTCTTCCTACCCCAAGTGTAAGAAGGATAGAAAGGGCCAGGTGAGGTGGCTCATGCCTGTAATCCCAGAACTTTGAGAGGCTGAGGTGGGCAGATCACCTGAGGTCGGCAGTTCGAGACCAGTCTGGCCAACATGGTGAAACTTTGTCTCTACTAAAAATACAAAAATTAGCCAGGCATGGTGGCACTTGCCTGTAATCCCAGCTACTCGGGAGGCTGAGGCAGGAGAATCGCTTGAACCCAGGAGGCGGTTTGCAGTGAGTCGAGATCCCACCACTGCACTCCAGCCTGGTGACAGAGCAAAAACAGGAGAATGTCTCGGGGCAGGCAAGGAGGGGAGGCCTGGGCAGCAGGCGTGGCAAAGCCCACCAGATGTGCCCTCAAGCACCCTCTTTCCCTGACAGAGGCCCAGGGCTTGGAAGAACCACGTCTTCGGGGGTTTCTTTGCAGCCTGACTCCAAGCGTCCTGGCCTGCCCACCCGACCAGACAGCCTGACTCAGTTTGCCCGCTGTGTGCGTAGGCGCCGCGTGTGACCCTCCACCATCCGAGTGACTCAGGCAGCCTAGAAGCCCCCTTCCCTGGGGATGCCCAGCTTCCTTTGGTGACTTTTCACAGACATGGCAGAAACTGGCTGGTGACTCCCAGACTCAGGCTGGGCTCCGGGGGGCAGCACAGCAGGGCCTCGGCCCCACTGCCCACCCCCAGAGAGGGCCTAGGGGGTTAGGGTAGGGGGTGGGGAACTCTTCTCAAAGGGCCTTTGTGGGAGCGGCTGGGGGGGCCTGCCGGGGGACCCCGCCCTGTGTGACTCAAGTCTCATTGCTGGGTGGTGACTCACCCCCAG
This sequence comes from Aotus nancymaae, assembly GCF_030222135.1. Taxonomy (NCBI): domain Eukaryota; kingdom Metazoa; phylum Chordata; class Mammalia; order Primates; family Aotidae; genus Aotus; species Aotus nancymaae. Next base: position 31,290,193 of record NW_026988441.1, read on the forward strand.
GCCCCCCTTCCACCCGCCTGCCTGCCCCGCAGCAGGTGCTGAGAGCCAGCTTCGGGATAGGGGCCTCTGCAGACACGTTCACGACACCCTCCCCTGGGCTTGTGACCTGCCACCCACTTTCTAGGGGTGCCAGTCTTGCCCTGCCCTCCTTGCCCTCCTGAGCTTGGACCACAGAGAAAACCTTCTACACCCCGTCCCTCCATGGGGCAGCAGACATGGTGCTGAAATGTGCCACAAATCGTCTCACTATGAATTCACGGGATCCTCAAGCCACCCAAGAGGCAGGGTGTTCTTGCAACTGCCCTGTAACAGACGGAGAAATTGATTTTCCGTGAGGTTGCAGTTTCTTTAACACAGGAGATTCACACGCAGAATCCGGATGTCACAAACTTGTTGCCCCGTAGTGTCACTGCATGATCATCTCAGCTGCCTCAAACGTCAGTGGTGGGTTACTGCAACCTCCAATGTCACTTCCATTTTACTGAAGGGTAAACTGAGGCAAGGAGCTTTGAAGTCACAGGTCAAGAATCATGAGTAAGAGGCAGGGCTGGGATTCGAAATGAGTCTGGGAGACCGGGGCCTGCTCGGCCGCTTCCCCACGGGCCTCCGGCGCCCGCTTGGGGGCTGGGGCTCCCCCGCCGTCGGGCCCCTCCGGACGCCGAGGCCAGCTAATCGGGCCGCCGGCCAGGCTGCTGGGCGCCGCGCCCGCCCGCATCACGCCGCGGTGAGTCACCGCGCGCCGGCCCCGGCCCCGCCCCCCGCGCCAACAAACAGGGCGTTGCCCGGCAACCGCCCTCCAGTGTGGACCCGGGTTCGAGCCTCAGGCCAGGGTGCCAGCTAAGAGGGGTTCTGGGACTTCGTGGGCTTCCCCAGATTAGGGGTTCAGATCAGTCTTGTAGTACTGATGAGCACAGTGGTGAAGGTGAAGGAAACTCTGTGATCCCATGAAGGTGGGGAGGGCTGAGGGTGGCTCTCTCCAGTCCAGTCCCACCTGGAGCTCTCCAGAAGTGGGCGCTCAGGTCAGGGGATGGTGTCTGGGCTAGAGCTGCAGCCGAGAGGTGGAGGTCATTTTCCTAGAGGGATCTGGGGAGCTGGCCTGGTGGGGGACTGTCAGGAGGGCTGTGATGAAGGCTTTTCTGCATCCTTCCCCCAACCCCGCAAAGTAGCTAACACTTAATGAGCACATTCTATGTTCTTTTTTTTTTTTTTTTTTTTTTTTTTGAGACGGAGTCTCGCTCTTGTTACCCAGTCTGGAGTGCAATGGCGCGATCTCGGCTCACCGCAACCTCCGCCTCCTGGGTTCAAGCAATTCTTCTGCCTCAGCCTCCTGAGTAGCTGGGATTACAGGCATGCGCCACCATGCCCAGCTAATTTTTTGTATTTTTAGTAGAGACGGGGTTTCACCATGTTGACCAGGATGGTCTCGATCTCTTGACCTCGTGATCCACCCGCCTCGGCCTCCCAAAGTGCTGGGATTACAGGCGTGAGCCACCGCGCCCGGCCTGAGCACATTCTATGTTCTAAGCCCTGTTCTACGCATGTGCGGACCTATGTGTATTAACTCATTTAACGTTCACCATGAGGCTGGGCGCTGTGGTTCAGGCCTGTAATCCCAACACTTTGGGAGACTGAAGCCGGCAGATCACTTGATGTCAGGAGTTCGAGACCAGCTTGGGTAACATGGTGAAACCCCATCTCTACTAAAATACAAAAATTAGCTGGGCGTGGTGGCCGGTGCCTGTAATCCCAGCTACTTGAGAGGCTGCGGCGGGAGAATGGCTTGAACCCAGGAGGCGGCTGTTTCAGTGAGCCAAGATTGCGCCACTGCACTCCAGCCTAGGTGACAAGAGCGAAACTCCACCTCAAACAAATAAAATGAAACTGAAAAAATAATGTTCACCATGGCCCTCTGACATTGCACTGACATTATCATTTTACAGATAGGGAAACTGAGTCACAGAGGGGCAATGTCCTTTGCCAGAGGAGGCACAGCCAAGCTGGCATCCAGGCTCCCAAACCTGTCTCAGGAGGGTGCATGCCTGGCCTTGGCGGGGTCATGTCTGTGGGAGTCGTTAGGTGTTGTGGGGATAGCTGCCAAGACGACACTGAAGTGTGGGTAGGCTATGCAAGTGGGGGGGGTGCCTGGTGGGCTCCCCGGGGGCTATCAACACAGGAACCTGAAGGCTGTGCCCTCCAGAGGCTGTGCCAGCGTGCCCCGAGTGCAAAGAGAGAGTTCCCCAGAGCCAGCATCAGATCGCCTGAACTCTGGGCTCCCTGGTACCTCACAATAGTCACCACTGAGCTGCCCACAGGACCCCAAGGGGGCTGCCTGAGGGGCCTCCCAGAGCCCCAGATCGTATAGGGTGAGGAGAAGAGTAGATACTAGCATCTTGGACAGGGGAGTGACCAGCTGCCTGGGAAGTGATCAGCTTTGAGTCCTGTAAGAAATGCCCACTTGGGCGGGACACGGTGGCTGACGCCTGTAATCCCAGCACTTTGGGAGGCCGAGGCGGATGGATCATGAGGTCAAGAGATCGAGACCATCCTGGCCAACATGGTGAAACTCCGTCTCTACTAAAAATGCAAAAATTAGCCGGCCACGGTGGTGCCTGCCTGTAGTCCCAGCTACTCAGGAGGCTGAGGCAGGAGAATTGCTTGAACCTGGGAGGTGGAGGTTGTAGTGAGCTGAGATCGTGTCACACCGGCCTGGGGACAAAGGAACACTCTGTTTAAAAAAAAAAAGAAAAAAGAAAAACCGGGCACAGTGGCTCACGCCTATAATCCCAGCACTTTGGGAAGCCGAGACAGGTGGATCGCCTGAGGTCAGGAGTTCGAGACCAGCCTGGCCAACGTGGTGAAACCTGGTCTCTACTAAAAATGCAAAAATTAGCTGGGTGTGGTAGCGGGTGCCTGTAATCCCAGCTACTTGGGAAGCTGAGGTAGGAGAATTGCTTGAACCTGAGAGGTGGAGGTTGCAGTGAGTTGAGATGGTGTCACTGCACTCCAGCCTGGCAACAGAGCAAGATTCTGTCTCAAAAAAAAAAAAAAAAAAGAAAAGAAAGAAAGAAAGAAATGTCCATTTGACTCAAATGGCCGAGTCAATCACTCAACTGGTTGAATAGGGGAGATGGATGAGTTACAGGATTCCTGGACAGTCTAAAGCCAAGAAGGTGAGGAGGGCTTCTTGGATACTCTGGGACCTGAAGGATGCTCAGGAGGTGGTGGGTAACAGGCAGGACCTCCCTGGGGAGAGGTTGGGACACAGAGGAACTTTTCAAAGTGAAAGGTAGAGGGGACACGTGATTGGATTTAACGGGCTGTCTCTGGAGAATGGATAGAAGGCATAAGGAAAGTCGGAGAGGACCAGGGAGGTGGCTGTTGGAATATATTTAGGCCAGAGATGATGGTGACTTAAGGATACAGTTGGCAGATTTCACAAATAAAAAATACAGGACATCAGTTACATTTGAATTTCAGATACAGAACAAGTAATGTTTTTTTAGTATAAAACTTTTTTTTTTAGTATAGCGATGTCCCCAAAATTGCATGGGACATACTTATACTAAAAAAAGAGATCCGTTGTGTATCTGAAAAATCAAGCTTCACTGGATGTCCTGTGTTTTATCTCGGAACCGTACTTGGTGGAGGGGGGCGGGTCTCAGGGGCCCCTGGGCAGGGGGCAGTAATCATAGCTAATACACAGGGAGTAAATGCACTTTGTTTTTCTTTTTTAAATGTGTTTTCCTGGGAGCCGCGGTGGCTCCGGCCAGTTGTCTTGGCGCTTGAGGAGGTGAGGCTATGCGTTCAAGGCCAAGCTGGGCAATATGAGAACCTCTCATTCATTAAAAATAAATAAATAAATAAATGTGTTTTCCTTTTACTTACTCATTTTTTCATAGAGATGGGGTTCTCACCATGTGGCCCGGGCTGGTCTCATACTCCTGGGTTCTAAAGATCCTTCTGCCTCGGCCTCCCACCCAAGTTTTAGGATTTCAGGAGTGAGTCAACACTCCTAGCCAACAAATGCACTTTGAAGTGAATACTTCTATCATGCCCATTTTACAGCTAGGTAAACTGAGGCCTGGAGCAGTTACTGCTTTTGGTGTGTGTGTGTTTTGGTAACTTGTCTATACGGTTTAGTAAGTGGATGACCCTCGATTGGAACGCGAGCATGTTGGTGGCAGTCCGCCAACACTCAGCGCTTGAACCCCCTCCTACAGGGGATCGTGGTGGAGGTGGGGGGGGGGAATGCTTGGACACTATGGTTCCCTGGGTTGCTGGTGACCCAGGTAAGGGCCCTTCTCACGGGATGAGCTTCCCCAGACCCCCAGCGCAGCCTACGCTCTGTGGCACCCCTACTTGCGCCCCTCCTTCCAGGACTCCGAGGCACTGGGGCCACGGGAGGCGGCCTCAGGGGGCCTCCTCTCCCGGGCTGAGGCTGAGGCTCGGCCTCGCCCTCCTCCAGGCTGGAAGGATCCGACGTCTGCGCCGCGGGCAGGGGGAGGGGGCGGGTTATTTTTACCTCCCTCCAGGCAGCCGGGGCGACAGGAAGTGAGCGCGCGGCCCGCCAGATGTGGGGAGCCAGGCAGCTGGGAACAGCCACAGCTGGACTGGCGGCCGGCCGGGAGCGGGGTGCCGGGGGAGGGCGGCGGGGGGCGTGCGGAGGGTGGATCCCCAGGCCTCCGGTCCCCTCTTTGTTCCCCGCCGCCCCAGCCTTCCCTCCAAAGCCCCCCTCGCCCCCATCCCCCGCTCATCTGGGTCGTGGCCTCGCTGTCCCCCATCTGGGCGCCAGTCCCCTGGCTGGCTCGAGGGCTCTCAGGTCCTGGGCGGGGAGGGGGACCCTGCTGCTCGCCCCAGGGACCCCCAGGTCCCAGCAGAGTCGGGGGTGTCGGGGGGAGACGGCCCCTCGCCGGCCCCGCCTGCCACCGCCATTGTTTACCCGTCGGCTGCCTCCTAGGAAACTTAACCCGCCCGCGGTAATTTTATTTGGGAACTTCGGCCAGTTGCCATAGCAACCCCCAGTGACGTCAGAGGGGCTGGGGCCCGAAATCCCCGGGAAAGGGGGGGATCTGATGAAGGAGGAGACCCCCAGAAGGGCTTCTCCTTAACCCTGCGCGTGCCAGGCCCCAGCCAGGCAGGGACAGCCAGATGTGACACTTCTTGGACGCCCCCCCATTCTGGCCTGGGGCCAGGTCAGGGTGGCAGGCCAGGCCTTGATGTCATCGGGAACTGGGTGGGTGGTGAGTCATTCCTGAGGTGGGGGCTGGGCCAGGCCTGGGGGCTATTCCTGTCTGACCTGCACCACCAGTGCCCTTGAGCAATACGGGGACCCTTCCCTGGGGATTTCGGGCACCTGGCTGGGGGTCCCCACCGATCCCTGGGACCTGTCCCTCTGAACCATTACGTAGGCAGACAAAGTCTTTCCTGCTCCAGACACCAGGCAGTTGAGTTTGTCAAAGTGAGCTGGGCCACCGTGTAATGTCCTCTCCGGATGTGGGGAGTGGCTGGTGCCCTGGTGAGGGGGCAGGGATGTGGCGGGATCCGGGCTCAGTCCATAACACAGCTGGTCGCCAGGACGACAGGAGGCAGGGGCGCTGACTGGCAAGGGGGATCACTGCCGCCAGCCGGGGGCTGGGCTGGGAGGAGCCACGCTAACCACAGTGACGTGGGACTTCCTCGGCCGGCCTGTTTGATGTCTCTGTGTGCGGCGTTGCTATGGGGCCCGCAGACAGCCCTGCATGTGAGTCGGGGTGACCTGTGGGCCGGCAGGGCCTGTCAGGGTCCCTTGATCCCGGTGTACCTGGTGTATCAGTGTGCAATCAACGGCTTATACTCTTTCTACCCGGAGACAGCACATTACACGTGTCACCTCAGAGCCTGGTGACAACTTTAAATTGTACATTTTCAGCCCCATTTTTCAGCTGACAAAACTGAGGCTTAGGGAAGTGTAATCACCTGGTCCCAAAGACATCCAGCTAGAAAGCTGCGGTGTAGGGTTGGGCACGGTGGCTCATGCCTGTCATCCCAGCACTTTGGGAACCCAGGAGGCAGAGGTTGCAGGAAGCCGAGATTGCGCCACTGCACTCCAGCCAAGATTGTGCCCCTTGAGGTCACATAGATCACCTCAGGTCAAGAGTTTGAGACCAGCCTGGCTAACATCGTGAAACCCTGTCTAGTAAAAATACAAAAATTAGCCAGGCATAGTGGCGCACACCTGTAGTCCCAGCTACTCGGGAGGCTAAGGCAGGAGAATCGCTTGAACCCGGAAGGCAGAGGTTTCAGTGAGCCGAGATTGTGACACTGCACTCCAGCCTGGGCGACACAGTGAGAATCCTTCTCATAACAACAACAACAACAACAACACTTTGTTTTTCTTCCATTCCACCCCCTCTCTGCCTCCATGAAACTGGTCGGCTTTGCTGGTTCTCAAATGTCCCAGGCACACTATCCTACCTCAAAGCCTGTGCACTGGCCACTGTCTCTGCCTGGAACTCTCTTCCTCCTGATGTCTGCGTGGCTTCTCCCTCAGTGCCTAAAAGTCTTTGTTCAAATGTCACCTCCTCCTCAGGGAGGCCGTTCCTCACTTCGTCTCTCACCTCTCTTGCCTTTTTCTAGATTACCCCTAGACTTACCACCAAACGTATTTTTTATATATATAAAGGAAGGCAGTGGGGTGATCTCGGCTCACCGCAACCTCCGCCTCCCGGGTTCAAGTGATTCTCCTGCCTCAGTCTCCCGAGTAGCTGGGATTACAGGTGTCTGCCACCACGTCCACATAATTTTTGTATTTTTAGTAGAGATGGGGTTTCACATGTTGGCCAGGCTGGTCTCAAACTCCTGACCTCAGGCGATCCACTGCCTTGGCATCTCAAAGTGCTGGGATGACAGGTGTGAGCCGCCGCCACCGTGCCCGGCCACCTTGTGTATCTTTATACCTATCTATCTGCTTATCAGCTTTGTTTCTCTCATAGATACTGGTCTCAAAAGTACAGGGATTTTTTTTTTTTTTTTCTGTTTTGTTCTTTTCCGTGTCCCCAAATGCCCGGAACAGAGCCTGACATACATACAGCAGGCACTCAATGTTTGTAGAATGAACAAAAGGGCATGTTTGTGAGTGTGTGTGTGTTTGCACACACGCGCATGCCATTTGACCACTTGACCTGGTCTCACCTTCGCCCTGTCCCTTCACCACTCCCTCACCTGCTGTCCCCTGGGTATACCAGTAGGCTCGGGACTAGGGCCTGTGGAAGTCAATGCCAAGGGACCCAGAGGGAGGGGTGGGGGCTCTGGGAGGACCTTCCAAGCCTGGGCTGAGGGATACTAGTGAGCTGGGGTGTGGTCTGAGCCACGTGCAACAGAAGAGCGAAAATTAGATCAGAAGAAAGCTGGGGAAGAGGTATCCCCAGAGGCCAGCATGGAGGAGGTGTTCTCCCTGAATGTGAATTGGACTGATGACCGGAGAGGCAATGTCTGGATGGAAGACCTTGTTCTGGGGTGAAGGGAATTCTGGAGGGGCAACATGGATGGGGGTGTGGTAGAGAGTTCTGTTTGTCATTGTAATTTGGTCACTTTGTACTTTTGCAATGACAAGTGTGTCTGTGGGTGTGTGTCCCCCACAGGGAGACACCCCCCAGGCCTGCCCTGGAAATGCCATTCTTGCGTGTAGCTGCTCAGAAGGTCATGTGGTAAGCTGCTCCCACCTTCTGCGCCCCGCCCTGAGTTGGGGAATTCTGTGCCACCCCAAATCTTCCCCCAGGGCCCCACTAGGCGGCTCTGCCCCCTCCTGCCCCAACCTGTCAGATCCTGCATCCTGGGCCAGCCTGCCCCTCCAGCCCCACGGGGAAGAAAAGACCCCGGGGCCCCCGGGGCTGGGCCCCACAGGATGGTAGCTGGGTGTGGTTCCTAGCTCCGTCTCCCCAGTCCCTCCAGGTACCGAGGTGAGAGCCAGGTGAGATGGACTGATGAAATGGGGGACCCTGGAGGAATTCTGGGATGCAAGGTGATACAGAGGCATCCAACCAGTCCCTCCAGTCCCTTGGAGGGCCTGCTGCTGGATACTCCCGCGCCCCTACCCCCAGAGTTACTCAAAAGAGGAGGCTGCCCTCTTACCACCCAGGACGTGGATCAAGAATTGGATCCCCAGCCCCAAGGATGCCACTTCAAAAATACTGGGGGCTGAGTGGGAAAAATCGTCCCCTAAAGCAATGCCCATCCGGGTCTGGGAAGGGTCCTGCCGGTTCTGGACCCCCACTGCGACATGATGGTGGTCCTGGGTGGTGGGTAGGGGTCCATCAGTCTTTGTCGAGGCCTGGAGAGGGCAGATGGCAGCAGGACATGCCCAAGGAGGCTGGCTTGGTCGCAGAGCGCACCCCGCCCCTCAATTCTGGAGTTTTGTTCCAGGTTCTCGGCCCCCCACCTGGGCACCGGGCCAGGCCCTGAGGCAGGGCCTGGTCCTGAGGAACAATGCAGCCGTGTTCCTCCAGTGGAGGATGGAGCGGGAAAGACTGGCACACCGGGAAAGAGGGAGGGATCCAGGGAGGGCCTTGCTCTCAGGGAGCTCGGGAGTTTCCCAGAGGTCCCAGTGGGTGGGGGAGGGTGCCGGGAAGCCTAGGGGGAGGGGACTCAGACGCAGGGACCGCATGGCCTGGAACCAGAAAGTCTTTTCGATGGCAGCAGGAGAGGGTTAGGTGGGATAAGAGGAGGAACTTTCTAAGGCTGGAGAAGGTGCAGTGGAACTGGAGGAAGTAGGGGTTCCTGTTTGGTGGCATCCCAGGACAATACCCAGATTCAGGCCTCCCCTCCCCGGGAGGGGTCTGCAGTGGCCGGTGTGCCCTGGGTCTGGGACCAAACCCCCCCTACAAACCACCCCTTATTAATCTCTATTCCCAGGGGCTCACAGCCTCCTGAGTTACCTCTTCCTACTCAGGCCCTAGGCCAGCAGGGGTTCCAGAGGTAGGATGGGGGGCTAGACCCTTTGCTCCCACCCTATCCCTGCAGACAGAGCTTTGGGCTGGAAACCCGGGACTGGGACCCACGTTCAGGGTCCAGAGGGGGAAGTTGGGCTGGGTTTGGGGCCCAGGCTGATTCCGGGACAAGGAGGGAGAAAGTTGGCCCTGAGTTGGGGACGGGACCGAGTTGGGGGACAGGACAGAGAAAGTGGGGGCGGGCCGGCTCCGGGGGCACATGACGGCGACGCCCGCCCCGCCCCGCGCCCGCCCCCTGCCCGGCCCGGGGAGTGGGGGGAGGAGACGGGAAGGTTTTAAAAGCGATTCGGCCCCGCGGCGGGTCGGCCAGTGAGTGGGGTGGAGCGCGGCCGGCGGCCGCCCTCGGCCGGTCTCGGGCCCGCCGCCCGCCGGCCTGAGCGTGGGCCGGCCCGGCCCGGGGCGGCGGCCGGAGCCCGGAGTGCGCGCCCGGCTCCCCCCCGCGGGTAAGTGGAAGTCGGGAGGGACGCGGGAGGGAGGCCGGGGGCGACCGGCGGCAGCGGCGCCGGCAACTTTTCCGCGCCGGGCTCGTGGGCGGAGTGGGGGTGCGCCCGGCGGGTCCCCGGGAGCGTTGCGAGAAGGGGAGGGCGCCGCCCCGCTCGCCCTGCGCGCCCCGCCGCCCGGGGTGAGTCCGGGAGCGGGGACGGTGCGTCTGACGGCGGCGGCGGCGTCCCGGGGCGCCCCCTACGGAGCGGGGGAAGGGCGGCCCGGCCTCTGCTCCCTTCCCAGGGCCCACCCATCCCGACCCCCCAGGAGACGAATGGGAATGCGGTGGAGAGGGCGGGTCCCCACTCGACTTGGGCAGGTCGAGGTGGGTAGAGAGTTGGCAGGGTGGGAGGGCTTGTGCCCGGCTCGGGATGGAGCTTGGGTTGAGGGGAATAGATCTGCATGTGCCTCCCCAGGCCCACCCCCGACCTGCCCTTTGGACAGGAGGAATGGGTTGGGGGAGTCTCAGAGTTCTTTGAATGGAGGCGGGGTGGACACTGGTTCAAGTTCCTGACGTGTCTCCTAGTGGGTAGGGAGAAGGTCTCCTCTTGGGCAGGGGCTGGTGGGGGCTTGGGGGAACGTCTCCTGTCCTTTCTCTTGATCCAAGAGAAAAACGCTCATTCAAGGTTGCATAGGAAGGGAAGCCAGGGTGGGGATCAGCCCTGTGCATCTCGGGGTCCATGCCTTTAGGCTGCAGGCGGAGGTTAAAAGGGCCCAGACTGAACCCCAACCCCTCTGTCTTAGCCCCAGACTGTTCTCTGATTTCAGCGCTTGATTTGACAGCCCCAAAGCCCTCAGCCCTAACTGACCTTCCTGCCCAGCCCAGCCCAGCCCAGCCCAGCGGCTTCTTGAATGTTTTGGCTGTGCAACTGGCTCCCTGTCATCTGCCCCTTTCCCGGCTCTCCCCAGATGGCAGCCCATGACTCCAGGTCTTTGAGGGTGAGGCTGGGGGCTGTGGGACCCCTGGCATAAGGGGTGTCCTCTGGCAGTCCTGCCCTAGCCAGAGGGTTGTGCCCAACAGGTGCCCAGGCTTAGAGGCGAGGTGATGTTGGACACACCCTGTCCGCTCGCCCACACACCCTGCCCGGGCCAGCCTGGGTACGTGTGTTCACATGCCGATGTCCTGGGCAGGCACAGGCCCTGGGGCTGGTGCTAGCTTTGTTCTCTGATCCGTGAGGCACCTATGGCCCTCTGCCCTTGCAGCGTGCCCTCTGGGAGCTCCTTCAAGACCCCAACAGGCAGGCCTTGCCCATGGACCTAGAGGGGGCCCTAAAATAGGTGCCGGCCTGGCCTGGGGCTGGCACGCGGAGCACATGCGTGACAGGGCGTGTCCAGGGGGTCGGGCCTGTCTGTGCAGGCCCTGCCTCTGAGCCTCCGCCGACCCTTGCTCTCTGGAGAAAGACGGCAGAGGCGGATGCTTTAGGAGGGACCCCCGTGTCGTGCCCACCCTCTAACAATGCAAGTGGACGCCAGATGTTCCGTGCAGGCCGCAGCTGTGGGGCAGGCCTCCATCCATCTGCAATCCCAGTGTAATTGACCCGGTGGGTACATTACGGTGACCCGCTCGCCCTGGTCTAGGTTGTGATTTGATAACTCTTAAGGCATTTTTCAGAGTTTGTCCTTCACCTTGGGAGGCTGGGTGGGGGATTCTGTCCTTCGTGAATAATGGCGCCAGGAACCTTGGGCGATCTTGAGAAAACTCCTTCCTGTCCCTCTGTTTTCCACGTTGGATGTGTTTTAGGCCACAATCAGGCCTGGCTTTTTTTTTTTTCCCCTGGGACTTATTCTGTGACCTTAAGACCCGGTCTGCATCTCTGAGCCTCAGTTATTCTGTCTGTAAATGGGAAGCGTTTGGAAATGGGACGGAGACAGTGTTCCCTCTCCCCGGCCGCCGCCTTCCCTCCTGGTGTCCTGGGTGGACACAGAGGTGTGTCTGGGGAAGGTGCGTCCTTCAGGGCTGGACGCCTGGGAAGGATGTGAGCAGAGGGCAGTGGGCGTGGGTGAGAATCCTTGGGCAGAGAAGGGCGCCGCCATGCTGGGCATGGCTGAGTCACGCTCCAGCGACGCCTTGCCCCGGGGTGCTGGAGCTGGCGCCACCCTGGGTGTGGTCGCTGAGCTGTGGTCCTGGGCAGAACAGGGCTGGGTGGTCTAGGATGTGGGCCCTTGGTGGCGAGGGACCTGGGGAACTGACTTAGAAGACCTTACGCCAAGCCCTGGGTCCTCCTGCCTGGCCTCGATTCTGGGGTTGCCCTCCAGGACCGTGGTGGCCCATACTCTGAGAACGCCTTGGGGAGCCCAGGGACCCTGAGCCTTGGGCATGGGAATTGGCGTGTTGAGGGAGGTGGATAGGGCCGAGAAGCCGGCGGCTGCTTTCAAGACCAGTGAACCCCCAAAGCCAGGCCCTCGCTGCAAAACGCACCTCTGTAGGGAGAAGGCAGGGGTGGACATGACGATGGGGGTGTCCCTCTACTGTGGGTTGCCAGCATGAAGGTGAGAGGCCCCTGGGAATTCTGTGATTGGCCTGGGAAAGATTAAAGTCTAAAGAGGGGTTAGAGAGTGGACTGGCCGGACGCGCTGGGGGCTGGGATGTCACTTTCATGGTTCCCCTATTTATAACAAGTGATTCAGCCCTCACTTACTCACCCCTTCCTGAGCCTCCCCCCACCCCAGCCCTGGGTGGGCAGCGGGACCCACCCATTTGTCAGTGCCCTGACTTCCCCCACCCGGTGCCACCCTCTGAGGGCGGCCCACTGGGGTGGTTGTTACTGCCACTGCGTTGGGATTGGGGCAGAGGGGCGGGGGGCTGGTGGTCAGGCGGCGCTTGGCCGGGCAGCCCAGGTTGGTGGCTGGCTCGGGGCCCAGCCCTCGGAGCTTCTGCTGAGAGTCTGGGCCCATTAAGCAAAACGTTAGTGACAGGCTGGGAGGGCGGGTGGCGCGGCGGGCAGGGCGGGGCCTGCAGCCCTTGGTATTTTCCGATCCCAGCTGCTCTGTGAGGGTGGAAAGTATTTGGGGACCAGGCTTGGGGGCGGAGGTGGTGGTGGCGCCCCCGGCGGAAGCTGCCCCTGATTCATTCTTGGAGCATGGGGTGGGGGGCAGCGGTACACATACATCCCGGCGTGTGTCTGGTTCTCGCACACGCTGTCTGGAGGGGTATTCAGGCATGCACGCATGCTTTGGCTGGCCGCGGTGTCCTGGTGCAGCCCAGGGCCTGCTTTGCTCCCCGGCCCAGGGACCCGCCCTCTCCCTCATGCCTCCAGCTGCCAGGAGTTTGGTCTCCCCCTGAACACCATCTCCCAGGAGGCTGAGAAGTGCACCACGATTGGTAAAGGGGACCCCGGCTCCTGGGCACCTGCATGGCAGCGCCCCTTCCACTCGAGACCCAGACCTTTTGTGCCTGCGGGGATGGGGAGTGGCCTTGGCCCCAGCCATGGGCTCTGTGCAGGGGAAACCCCACAGGAAACGAGCCTGGCCAAATGGCCGCCCTTCCCGTTCTCGTCCCTGGGACACGAATGTGCTGTCTCACTTCCGGAGGCGGCCCGGGAGGCTGGCCGCCCTGCGGGGCCTCGCCTGCTCCCAGTTGGCGCCTCCAGACCCTAAGGGGACAGGGCTGGGCTGGGGCCTGCTGGGAAAGAGTGGCTGGTATGTGTGTATGTGTGTAAGGGGAGGGGACAAAGCAGGACATCCCTTGCCGCCTATCTCCCAGGGGTGAGCGCCACCAGATTGGGCGGACACTGGGGTCCTCCTGGTGTGAGACGCCCATGTTTCCATTGTCCTTTGCCGGGCAGAGATAGCAGCAGCTCTGTCGTGATCATGTTTCTCCTTCATGGGGTCCTCACCATGACTTATGAAGTCCAGACTTATTATCCCTGTTTTGCAGATGGGGAAACTGAGGCCCAGAGAGGTTAAGTGACTTGCTCAGAGTTACCCAGCTCAGAAGCTGCAGAGCTGGGGCTTTCAAATCTGGGCGGACTTGGGCTCCAAAACTGGTGTCTGCTAGCCAGGTGTTGGGCTCTTATCAAAAGAGCCTTCATTTACTGAAGACTTAGGGCTGGCTTCATGGTTTTTGTGTTTTTTTTTTTTTAGAGACAGAGTCTGGCTCTGTTTGCCAGGCTGGAGTGCAGTGGCGCGATCTCCGCTCACTGCAGCTTCCAACTCTCTGGTTCAAGCTCTTCTGCCTCAGCCTCCCGAGTAGCTGGGATTACAGATGCCGGTCACCACAACCAGCTAATTTTTGTATTTTTAGTAGAGATGGGGTTTCACCATGTTGGCCAGGATGGTCTCTATCTCTTGACCTCGTGATCCACCCGCCTTGGCCTCCCAAAGTGCTGGGATTACAGGCGTGAGCCACCGTGACCGGACTATGATTTTTTTTTTTAATTAATTTTTTTATCTAGCCGTGTTACCTGGGCTGGTCTCGAACTCCTAGCCTCAAGCTATCCTCCTGCCTTGGCCTCCTGAAGTGCCAGGATTATAGGGATGAGCTACCTTGCTCAGCCTGAAATTCTTTTCTTTTTAAGCTTATTTTTGTTTATTTTAGAGATAGGATCTCACCCTGTCACTTAGACTGGAGGGTGGTGGCATGATCATAGCTCACAGCAGCCTCAAACTCCTGGGCTCGAGCAATCCTCCCACGTCAGCTGCCTGAGTAGTTGGGGCTACAGGTGTGTACCACCACTCCTGGCTGATTTTTTAATGAATATTTTGTGGGCCGGGCACAGTGGCTCATGCCTGTAATCCCAGCACTTTGGGAGGCTGAGGCAGGCAGATTGCTTGAGCCCAGGAGTTGGAGACCAATCTGGGCAACGTGGCGAAACCCTGTCTACAAAAATAATAAAAATTAGCCAGGCATGGTGGCACATCCCTGTAGTCCTAGCTACCCTGGAGGCTGAGGTGGGAGGATCACTTGAACCTGGGAGGCTGAGGCTGCAGTGAATTGTGATTGCACCCCTGCACACTAGCCGTGGTGACAGAGTGAGACCCTGTCTCAAAAAAGAAAAAGAAAAAAAAAAAGAGTTTTTTGTAGAGACGAGTATATTGCACAGGCTAGTCTTGAACTCCTGGCCTCAGGTGACTCTCCTGCCTCCCAAAGTGCTGGGATTACAGGCTTGAGCCACCATGCTTGGCCTGAAATTCTTAGTTTTCGAACTAGAGGACCATGTGTTCCTTTTGCACCGGGTTCCGAAAATTCTGTAGCCTGCCCTGATGCTGGACACTTACTGAGTGACATACACACTGAGTGACATCTCACTGGGCTATGCCAGAGAGGCTCTTGGCTCCATTTTACAGATGGGAAAACTGAGGCTTGGAGGGGTCTTTGGGAAACTGTGGAGCAGGGATTTGAACTTCAGGCTGTTTGGGTGGAGAAGCCTGTATCTTTGAGCTTGAATCCTGTGCTCTGGGGGTGCAGGGGGTGCGTGTCTAGGGGGAGCAGGGGGTGCTTTGCTGCCGGCATCCGCCTTGGTGGGTGTGGGCTAAGCCCTGGCCACTGAGGAGACGGGGCCATGGCGGGGGGAGGCCCTGGTGGTTTCCTCCAGCCCTCCAGGCTTCTAGGAAGTGGCGCCAGCTGGGGTGAGATCACTTCCTCACCCGCCTGCCTGCCCCCCCACCCGGCTTCCTCTCCCCATGGCCCCGTTTGGCCTGCCCAGGGCTCAGTGAGGGGGCAGCTTGGTCCTGTAAGTTGCTGGAGCCTTCTTGTAATGCACAGGCCCTCTAGGTATCTCTGCCTCTCCAGCTCTGGGGCTGGAACGGAGGGCAGGGCTAGGCTCCACCTTGCCGTTCATATGTGGTTGCTCCCGCGTATGAGAAAAGGGCTTCCCTGTGATGGAAAGGAACCGTCTGGGGACCTAGATGAGGGGTGTCCCCAAATCTCATCACCTCCTTTACTCTCTCTCTCTCTCTCTCCCCTCCAGGTGCCAGCCTCTGGCCCCGCCCAGTGCCCCCTCACCCCTGTGCCATGGCCGGCTGGGGTTCCTGGGGATGGGATTTGCTGCCTATCACAAATCACATTGCCAGGGATTTCCAACCGACCCTGAGCTCTGCCACCGAGGATGCCGCCCGGGGACGGGGTGGCAGAGAGCCCCGAAGCCTGTGCCTGGCCTGAGGAGCAGGGCTTAGCTGCTTGTGAGCAGGGTTCACTACAAGTCATGTTCACAGTGGCTAAGTTCCGCCCCCCAGGCCCTCACCTCCTCCGGCCCTGCCGCCTGTCCCCTGCTGCCGCCCGTCTGTCTGCTGTCCTGCTGCCCGGCCTCCCTGGGCTCTGCCTCCCGTGCCTACTGAGCTGAAACACAGTTGGTTTGTGCACACTGGCTCAGTTCAGCAGGAACAGGGGTCAAGCCCGCTTGGAGCCCGCAGCCCCTGCCTTCCCTGGGTGGGCTGATGAGTGGAGCAGAGATGAGGACTCAGAGTCAGACCTGTGTCTGGAGGAGGGACATCGGGAAGGGATAGGGTAGGTGGGGCTGGCTGGGCCCAAATGTCTGCTGCGTGTCCTGTTCCCCAATTCTGCAACTGGGGACCCCTTCATGGCCACAGCTCAGGCTGGGCTGTGGTGCCAGTGCAGACAGGTGGGTGGGTTTAGGTGGCCCTTCCATAAAAAGGGAAGCCAGCTGTGTCCCTTCTGGGCCTGGAGGCTCGGCTCCTCCTCTCCCAAGCCTGGCAGGGGCACTGGGCCGGCCCGCATCTTCCCAGCAGCCAGTTACTCAAGAGGAAGCTGACTTGGGCTCCAGACCGTTAGATGCCAACTCCTGGCTTCCGGAATCAGACTGGGCTGACCTGACCTGGCCCCTTCTCCCTGGGCCTTGTAGCTTTCTAACGGCCAGGAGGAGCAGTGACTCCCGCCCCACATGTGGGGCACAGAACAGGGTCCGTGTGGAGCCAGAAGGGACACAAGCAGGTCTGCTTAGTTCTGGGGCGCTGGGAACTAAGCTGGAAATAGCTGATCCTCCCCACCTTGTGGGGGGTCTCAGGGCAGGGAAGAGTTAGGACTGCTTTTTTTGGCGGGGAGACAAAGTCTTGCTCTGTCACCAGGCTGGAGTGCAGTGGTGCGATCTTGGCTCACTGCAACTTCTGCCCGCCGGGTTCAAGTGATTCTCCTGCCTCAGCTTCCTGAGTAGCTGAGGACTACAGGTGCCCGCCACCACGCCTGGCTAATTTATTTATTTATTTATTTTCGAGATGTAGTCTCGCTCTGTTGCCCAGGCTAGAGTGCAATGGCACGTCTCAGCTCATTGCAACCTCCACCTCTCCGGTTCAAATAGTTCTCCTCCCTCAGCCTCCTGAGTAGCTGGGATTACAGGCGCCTGCCACTATGCCCGGCTAATTTTTTATTTTTAGTAGAGATAGGGTTAAGCCATGTTGGCCAGGCTGTTCTCCAACTCCTGACCTCAGGTGATTCACCCGCCTCCCAGAGTGCCGAGATTACAGGTGTGAGCCACTGCGCCCAGCCAATTTTTTAAAATGTTTTGTAGAAAGGGGGTTTCACCATGTCACCCAGTTTGGTCTTGAACTCCTGACCTCAAGCAATTTTCTTGTCTTGGCCTCCCAAAGTGCTGGGATTACAGGTGTGAGCCACCATGCCAGGCTTTTTTAGATGACAGACTCTCGTTCTGTCACCCAGGCTGGAATGCAGGATCGCAGTGGTATGATCACGGCTCACTGCAACCTTGAATGCCTGGGCATGAGTGTTCCTTAGCCTCCCCAGTAGCTGGGACTACAGGTATGCGCCACCACACCTGGCTAATTTTGTTTAATTTTAATTTTTGTTAGAGATGGGGGGGGTCTCACTATGTTGCCCAGGCTAGTCTTGAACTCCTGGCCTCAAGCCATCCTCCCACCTCAACCTCCCAGTGGACTGGAATTACAGGGGTGAGCCGCCGTGCCTAGCCTCTCTCTACTATCTTGAAATCAGATGGGAGGAGGCTCTTTTCTGGATGAGACTAAGCAGGCACAATGAAGTCCCCAGGTCATCGGGGCTTGGCCGTTGCCCCTTTCCCTGCCCTGGGTAGGCGTGGACAGAAGCTTGGGATGCGAGGGAGAGGAGAGATTGTGCTGTGTGTCATGTCTGTTGTTCAAGTAAATAAAAGTTGCCTTGACTTCGTTCCTGAAGGTCTGGTCTGTGATTCACTCCTGCCTCCCATCGCTGGAGTTTCAGCTTTTGATTGGCCTGAATTTACTGTGCTGGCACTCTGGGTGCCTGCCTGCCCATCCCTGCCCCACCTGCTCTGAGGACAGCAGCAGGGTGCCCTGTGCTTGGAAGCGTGAACCTTGGGGGTGTCCTGGATTGTGGGGTCACAGTGAGGGAAACCCTAGACTGGAGAGGTTTCCACATCGCTGATCAAGGGAGGATAGAAGTGGATCTGAAGTGGTGGTCGGTGAGGTGATCTTGAGGGAAACGCTAAGCCTGAGGGGTGACATGTGGCGATAACCAGGACCTGAGGGTCTTGAGCTAGTGACATTTGGGGGCAACTTGGACCTACGGAATTACTCAGACCTGCAGGGGGAGATTTGGGGTGCCTAGTATCAGAGAATGCTGGAGGGGAACTTGGGTTTGAAGGATGTGACATGAAGGAAACCCAGGTCCTAAGGGACATTTGGATGTGGTGGAGACCTGCGTGACGCCCCAGGTCCATGACACCTCAGTGACACCTGAGGGGCACAATAAAGGGTCCCCCAGGTCCGAAGGCGACATTTGGAGGCACAGGGACCACAAGGGGGTACACTCTGGGCTCTCCACACACCTCCATAGTCCCAGACCTCCAGGCGGCGCCACGGGGCGCGGGCTAGTCCCCAGTCCACCCTCACATACCTGCGGGAATAAGCGCGGAGGGGCAGGAGGTGGGGCCGTCTCCGATTGGTCTCCTCGAGCGGAGGGGCAGTGCCAAAAGCCAATCGCTGTGTCCAGCGCCGCCAAAGTCCCGCCCCCGACTGAGCCCACCGCCCTCTAGCGGCGGGCCCAGCCACTCCGAGAAGCCTCTGTTCTCTCCTGCCCCAGCCTTGACAGTGACCCAGACACAGTCCGTCGATTCATCCAAAAGGCAGGAAGGCCCCGAGGAAACTGCTTCTCGGGGAGCCAGGGGCGTTTAGACAACCACGGGCTTTCTCGCCGTCCCCTGGATTCCTCACTCTATTTGAGGATAGGGAGGCCTCTTCAGTGGCGCAGACACGCCCTGGCCACGCCCCCTGGCGAGCGTTACCACCCCAACCACGCCCACTCTGCGCTTCTTCTTTGGCCAGAGCCCCGCCCACCTAGGTAGAGTCTAAACTCGAGGTTCCCGCTTTTGATCGGGGTGTCTTCCCCATCCAGCTGCACCCAACACCTGCCACAGCCTCCCATGCTCAGCAATTTGGAGACAAGGACCCCCAATGTTGATGTCTGGAAACAGGGCGCCCCCAATCCCCCATCGTGGCCCTTCCCAGGGTTCAAGGGCCCTGCAGCCAAGGGTGGGCAGGGGTCAGTTGTGCCATTCAGGTCCTGAATCAAACTTCCTAGCTGTGTGTCCTTTCTTTCCACTTTGCAACCTCAGTTTTCTCATCTTCAAAATGGAAGAGATAATCCTACCGACTCACAGGGCTGCCGTGATGATTAAATGACAGCAGTACCGCATTCGGCTCTGTGGTCCCTCATGGTGAGCTATCCATCCCTGTTTTGAAATATTTACATAAGGCCGGGCACTGTGGCTCATGCCTGTCATCCCAGCACTTTAGGAGGCTGAGGCGGGCGGATCACCTGAGGTCAGGAGTTCGAGACCAGCCTGGCCAAAATGGCAAAACCCCGTCTCTACTGAAAATAAAAAAATTAGCAGGGTATGGTGGCACACTGTAATCCCAGCTACTTGGGAAGCTGAGGCAGGAGAATCGCTTGAACCCGGGAGGTGGAGATTGCAGTGATCTGAGTTCATGCTACTGCACTCCAGCCTGGGCAACAGAGCGACACCAAAAAAAAAAAAAAAAAAAATTTACATAATTACCATGTAATGAAGCCAGCAGTTCATCCCATCCCACCCCTCGCTTCAGAAATGAGGCCAGATATAAATAAATATATATATATATACACACACACACAAACATATATATATATATATTTTGTTTGTTTGTTTGTTTTTTTGCGGAGGAAACAGGGTTGAGGGTGTGAGTGGCTCTGGAGATACACCTCAGTCTCAAAATAAAGTTAAAAAGCCGTGCTCAATTAAAAAAAAAAAAAACACAAAAGGATAAAAGGACATATATGGTTCAATAAATAGAAAAAGTTACAAAATGACGTGTCCGTAATATACAAGATGGGGGGTATTTGTGGGGGTGACTGGGGGTGTGATGGTCTCCCTTCTCCTCCCTGGGTCAAGGTGGTGGAAAAGAAGGATGGCCAAAGAGAGAGGGGGCGAGGACTTAGAGAGGCGCAGAGACAAAGGCAGGTAAATGCAGAGAACAATGCAAACAGAGTAAGATAAAGGCGCGAAGCGGACAGGCAGGAGGAGAAAGGGGGAAAGAGAGTCAGAAAAATGCCAAGAGGGAGGTCTCTTTCCAGATCGAGGGCGGGGTCTCTGGCTCTCTCAGTCTGTGTTCCCTGACCCCGGGCTGGGAGGGGCAGTATGAGCCTCGCTCAGTTCCTGAGTTGTACGTCCCGTGACTAGCAGGTGAGAGGAGAGGGCAACTATGACTTCAACCCTGAGCCCACCCTGGGACCCTGGCGCCCAAGAAAATGGGAAGGTGAGGTATGAGGCTGAGGCCTGAGGCCTCTTCAAATTCTTCAGTGGGGGTGAGGCATTGGTCCTGGCTGGGCAGCCACTTTGAGGGTGGCACAAGGGGGGGGCCCTGAGCAGTAGGGGGTGGGGGAAGACTCCTGGCCACCCAGGGTGGGGTCGGGGGAGGATGTGCTACATTGACTCAGAGGGCCGATTTCTGGGAAGTCCTGCCTCCCAGCCTCCCTCCCAGAGCCCAAGCCAGTCCTGGGTAAGGGAAGAATTTGCCTATTGCTTTTGGGGTGTCCAAAGTGGGGTCATACCAGCAGCCCAAGCACACACCCCTTCCAGGCTTCTGGGTGGTGGTATGGCTTCTGCTTCTCGAGCCTTGCACACTTCCTCGCACACTCCCAGGCACACACGTGGCAGGACGCCGCTTCCCCTGCCCCCCATCTCCAGCCGGGATCCTTCCCTGACTTCATAATACTGAAACGCCACATGGGCCTAATTGGAGAGGAGGGGTGGGAGAAGCAGGGGCGAGAGGACTCCCACTCCCACGCACCCCACTGGCCCTCAACCGAAACGCTCCCGCACCAAAAGCATGAGTTTCTTCTTGCCCTTGTAGGTCTGTTTAAGGTTCTCCAAGAATTGGGCGAACTGGAGGTGCCCGTCGGGAGCCAGCAGGAAGGTCTCCCGGGCCTTGCCCAGGAATTCGATGAAGTCTCCGTAGTGCCGCGGGCTGATGTGCGTGAGACGGGAGTGGCTGGTGGTGATGTAGGCGGTGACTGCCGCGTCCAGGAGCTGGCAGAGAGGCGCCCGGTCGGCACCCAGTGGCTTGGCGGCCCGGCGGGCCCCTAAGGGGCCCAGGCCGGGCGCCGAGAGAGTCCAGCGGCGCAGAATATCGGACAGCATCGGGGCACAGTGTATGCTACGGATGATGAGGGGGACGATGGCGGAGAGCTCGTGCCGGCCCAGGGAGTGGCTGAGCGAGCAGGCCCAAAGTACGTCGTTGACGGCAGGGTGGCTGTCCTGGTTGAAGGCGATGCTGAGCTGCGCCAGGGCCAGCGTCGCCAGCTTGTAGGCCCGCAGCGGCAGCCCGCGGTGCTCCATGTAGCGCGCCACAGTGAAGAGGTGGGCGTGGCCCAGGCCGCCGGCCGCCGCGTCCAGCACGATCTGGTAGGCCGCCTCGAAGGCCGAGTGGTTCTTCTCGCACAGGGTCAGGGCAGGCAAGGCGCAGTTCTGAGGGTCCTTCATGGCGCACTGCAAGGCCAGGGTGCGGGCGCAGGCCCAGAGCTCCTCCCTCCGGGGCGTGTCCAGCTGCAGTCGCAGCAGAGTGGCTTGTGTGGTCCCCGTCACGGCCACGATGGTGGCCGCCTCCACCGGTGTGAATAAGGAATACCAGTTCTGCATGATGTTTATCAGGGCTTGTGGGCCTGGTGGGAGGTGAGGGGGAAACCCATTAGGACAAGGGGCAGAGATGTGTACATGTATGCGTGGGTGACCATGACACTGCCGCCTCCACACCCTGCTGAACAGAAACTTCCTTTACAAATCATTAGGGTGCAGCTGGACCACGTGGGAACCACGTGCTAAAAGGCTAGCTTTGGAGCCTCTTTCTGCACACCGCCCCCCCCGCCCGCCCCCACCAGCCCTCTGCAGACACAGTAGCCTGGCCAGCTTCTAGACCTTTGTCCAGCTCCATCAGCTGGTCGGACATTCCCTCCCAGCCAAGCCCTGAGCACAGGCCGGAATCAGGGAAGAGTCTCTGCTTCTCTTTCCTTTTTTCTGTTTTGAGATGGAGTCTTGCTGTCACCCAGGCTGCAGTGCAGTAGCGAGTTCTCAGCTCACTGCAACCTCTGTCTCCAGGGTTCCAGTGATTCTCCTGCCTCAGCCTCCCAAGTAGCTGGAATTACAGGAATACACTACCACACCTGGCTAATTTTTTGTATTTTTAGTAGAGAGGGGGGTTCTGCCATGTTGGCCAGGCTAGTCTCAAACTCTTGACCTCAAGTGATCTGCCCATCTCGGCCTCCCAAAGTGCTAGGATTACAGGCATGAGCCACTGCACCCAACCCTCTTTTTATTAAAAAAGTTTTTAGAGACCTTGTCTCACTGCACCACTCAGGCTGGAGTACAGTGGCACAATCACAGTTCACTGCAGCCTCAATCTCCTGGGCTCAAGTGATCTTCCCACTTCAGCCTCCCTGGTAGCTTGGACTATGGGTATATGACCATGATTGGCTTGCTTCTCTCTCTCTTTTTTTTTTTCCAGAGGAGGTTTTGCTCTGGCGCCCAGGCTGGAGTGCAGTGGCAAGATCATGGTTCACTGCAGTGTTGACCTCCTGGGCTCAAGCGATCCTCCTTCCTCAGCCTCCCAAGCAGCTGGAATTATAGTAACGTGCCACCACACCCAGCTAATTTTTAATTTTTTGTAGAGATGGGGGTCACACTATGTTACCCAGGCTGCTCTTGAACTCCTGGGCTCAAGTGATCCCCCCGCCTTGGCCTCCCAAAGTGCTGGGATTATAGGCGTGAGCCACCACACCTGGCCACTTCTCTCTTTCCTGTCTGCCTGGTTCTCTCAGTGCCCTCTACAGAACCAGAATAGGGGCTCTCACCGATCTCTGTGGCACAGCTGACCAGCCAGCGCACCATCTCCCTCCGTCGCCAGGTCATTACATTCAGAGTCATCCGCATCACCTGCAGGGTAGGGGTGGGGAGAAGGGGGTTAGCTGGAGTCTTGGGCTGGCCTATGGAGGGGCGTTGGGAGATGGAGGAGCCCGGAAACACCTGGAGGTTAAGGCTTTCCAGTGAACCTGCATATGTGATCTCAACTCTCTGGGCCTCAGTTTCCTTACTTAGAAAATCGAGATAAAAAAACAAAAACAAACAAACAAAAAAAGAAAATGGAGATAAAATAGTATCTGACTCATAGGATTATTGTTCTAGTTTTTTTGTTTGTTTGTTTGCTTTTTTATTTTTATTGTTTTATTTTATTTTATTTTTTTGAGTCGGAGTTTCGCTCCTGTTACCCAGGCTGGAGTGCAATGGCGCAATCTCGGCTCACCGCAACCTCTGCCTCCGGGGTTCAAGCAATTCTCCTGCTTCAGCCTCCTGAGTAGTTGGGACTACAGGCACGCGCCACGGTGCCCAGCTAATTTTTTGTATTTTTAGTAGAGACGGGGTTTCACCATGTTGACCAGGATGGTCTCAATCTCTTGACCTCGTGATCCACCCGCCTCAGCCTCCCAAAGTGCTGGGATTACAGGCGTGAGCCACCGCACCTGACCTATTTTTTTATATATATATATATATATATATATATATTTTTAAGACGGGGTTTCACCATGTTGGTCAGGCTGGTCTTGAACTCCCGACCTCAGGTGATCCACCTGCCTTGGCCTCCAAAGTGCTTGGATTACAAGCGTGAGCCACCATGCCCGGTGTTTGTTTGCTTTTTGAGATGGAGTCTTGCTCTGTCACCCAGATTGGCATGCAGTGGCATGATCTCGGCTCACTACAACCTCCGCCTCCTGGGTTCAAGTAATTCTCCTGCCTCAGCCTCCCGAGTAGCTGGGATTACAGGTGCCTGCCACCACAGTCAGCTAATTTTTGTATTTTTAGTAGAGACGGGGTTTCACCATGTTGGTCAGGCTGGTCTCAAACTCCTGACCTCAACTGATCTGCCCACCTCAGCCTCACAAAGTGTGGGATTACAGGTGTGAGCCACTGTGCCCAGCCTGACTGTTGTGAGAATTAAACAAAATTGTGTAGATGAAGCTCTCTGCAAGGTGCTTGTTGCTTGAAAATGCTCTCAGGTAATGTCAGCTGTTAATATCATTGCTGTTGTTGCTGTTCTTCTAAAGTGAGGCCCCATGGATCCTATCCCAGATCCTACGTCATAGATCTTACACTGGAACAAACCAACCTGTCCCCTCCCTCCTGAAAGCTCTGTGCTCCCAGTTGGCTCCTCTCCCTTGACTCAATTAAAGCATCAGCTGTATAAGCCCCACCTCTGATAGGTCCTACCGCGGATCAGCAGCTCACATGCTTGCCTCTCCCCGAGGCCCCACCCACAGGTCCTCTCCTGCACACCCTGCCTTCTGTAAGCTCCTACCTCATGGGTCTTCTCTGAAAACTCCTTGTCTTGCTCCCATGCCACAAGGCTCCACTCACCACAGGAGGCTGTCTAGGGCCCATTGTGCACCTTGTGGGCCCTTGTTTGTTCTACCTGGGAAAGTCCCCAATTTCTTTTACTTTTTTTTTTTTTTTTTTAAGATAGGGTCTCACTATGTCTACCGGGCTGGAGTGCAGTTGTGCTCTCTCGGCTAACTAACCTCCGCCTCCTGGCTTCATGTGATTCTCCTGCCTCAGCCTCCCAAGTAGCTGGGACTACAGGTGCCTGCCACCATGCCTAGCTAATTTTTTGGTAGAGATGGGGTTTCGCTGTGTTGGCCGGGCTGGTCTTGAACTCCTGGCCTCAAACAATCCTCCTCAGCCTCCCAAAGTGCTGGGATTACAGGTGTGAGCCACAGCGCCTGGCCCCAGTTTTTTTCTTTTTTCTTTTCTGTTTTTTATTTTAGAGTTAGGGTCTTTTTGCTCTGTTACCTGGTATGCAGTGGCGTGATCATAGCTCACTGCTGCAGCCTCAAACTGGCCTCAAGCGATCCTCCCGCCTCAGCCTCCTGAGGAGCTGGGAGCTGGGACCAGGGGTGCACCACCACAGCTGGCTAATTTTTAAAGTTTTTTTGTGGAGATGGGGTCTCACTGTGTTGTCCAGAGCAATCTCAAACTCCTGGCCCCAAGCAATTTTCCCACCGCAGCTTCCCAAAGTGCTGGGATTTCAGGTGTGAGCCACTGTGCCCGGCCCTATTCCTTATCTTCTTAGGGAACTTCTGCCACCCTCTGAGGCCCTGCCCCCACAGGTCCCTTACCTGTCTATTCCCACAGACTCTGCCCTCCTATAGGTCCCATGGGGTCCACACCCTACGGGTGACTCCTTTCTAGCAGGCAGCACTCAAGACTTGCCCCTGCAGGACCACCCTTTGTTTGGCCCTTCGGGATGACCCAGACACTCCATCGCAGGCTCTGCATACAGGACTTTTTTCGTTTTTTTTTTTTTTTTTTTTTTTTTTTTTGTCTTCCGAGATGGAGTCTTGCTCTGTCATTCAGGCTGGAGTTCAGTGGCCTGATCTCGGCTCACTGCAACCTCTGCCTCCCAGGTTCAAGCGATTCTCCTGCCTTAGTCCCCCGAGTAGCTGGGATTACAGGCATAGGCCACCATGCCTGGCTGATTTTTGTATTTTCAGTAGAGACGGGGGTTTAATCATGTCGGCCAGGTCGGTCTTGAACTCCTGACCTCGTGATCCGCCCGCCTCTGCCTCCCAAAGTACTGGGATTACAGGTGTGAGCTACCATGCCCAGCCACATACAGGACTTTCAACCACAGACCCCACCCCTAGAGTTGGCATCTCATCTTCCGGACCTTCCCCAAAGCTGGCCCCACAGTAGTGAATCCCTCTCCTTAGAGGGCAGTCCTCTTGAGGCCCCGCCCCCACGGAAGCTCCTTATTGGTAGGCTCTGCCCCACCCTCGGCTTCAAACCCATCCTCCCATGATTCTTAACCAATAGCACATCACTCCCAGGCCCCACCCCCAGACTCTGCTTGTGATCCATCTGCTAGCTTGCAGGCCTTAACTTTCCACTCCAGGGACAACTCTTCCCTAAACCTCAGTACCCTCCATAGGCAAATTCTATTAATAATTCATAGGCTTCAACCCCATTGGAGACCCCATTCCCTCACTCTCACAGATCTTGCCCTTCTGTGGTCCCGCCCCCAAAGGTGAGGTTCACACTCAGGCCGCACCCGCAGAGGTGTGGCTCACATGCAGACCCCATCCTGAGAGGCACGATTCACTTAGTCCCCATTCCCAGGGGAGTGCCTCACTCATGCCACGCCCCCAAGGAAGTGAGCCACACTCAGGCCACGCCCTCATAGGTGTGGCTCACTCACAGTCCCCGCCCCAAAGGGAGTGGCTCTCACTCAGGCCCCAGCCACAAAGGAACAGCTCACGCAAATGCCCCGCCCCCAGGGAAGTGGGGCACACTCAGCCCGCCAAGCTGGCGGCCGTCACCTGCAGGCCCAGCTCCAGCGCAATACCCAGCAGCGTGGTGTCCGGTGGGGCGCTGACTGGGGTGGCTGTCTTGCAGGCGTCTTGTGCCAGCTTGAAGAGCAGGGCCGGAGAGTGAATGTTCTGTTGGATGGAGCCCAGTACCGTGTGCAGCCACTTGGGGTCTCCTGGGAGAAGGGAGGGACAGAGGACACAGTCAGATACACCCCAGCACCAGCCTCTGACCACCGCCGACCTGTTCACGCAGGTCCTTCCACCCAGGGGCACATGTGTGAGTGTGGAGGGATGTGCACCGGGCAAAGGCTCTGTGAAGATTCAGGCCTCAGTGCCCCTGTCCCTGCCAGTTATCTCCTCTGTGCCCCTTTCCTGTTACAAGGGGCTGGGCCCAGTGGCTCACACCTGTAATCCCAGCACTTTGGGAGGCCAAGGTGGGCAGATCACAAGGTCAGGAGTTCCAGACTAGCCTGGACAACATAGCGAAACCCTGCCTCTACTAAAAATACAAAAATTAGCTGGGTGTGGTGGCAGGTACCGGTAATCCCAGCTACCGGTAATCCCAGCTACTTTGGAGGCCAAGGCACGAGAATCGCTTGAACCAGGGAGGCGGAGGTTGCAGTGAGCTGAGATTGTAGCACTGCACTCCAGCCTGGGTGACAGAGCAATATCCGTCTCAAAACACAAAGAAACAAACAAAAAACCACCTAGGGGTCCTGTGGACCTCTCCTCCCTCATCTCAAGGGCATAGGCTGCACACCCAGAATGCCAGGGTTCAAATCCTTGTCCTGGGTGACCCTAAGCAAGTCACTTTACCTCTCTGTGCCCTGGCTGCCCCATCTGTAAAATGGGTAACACTCAGGCAATGGAACCCACCTCACAGGGTGGTGGGCCCATACTTGGCAAGGCCTTAACATGGCAAGGAGCTGCTCAAATGTTAGCCTCTATCATTATCATTATTATTATTATTATTTTATTTAATTTTTTTTTTTTGAGACGGAGTTTCGCTCTTGTTACCCAGGCTGGAGTGCAATGGCGCGATCTCGGCTCACCGCAACCTCCGCCTCCCGGGTTCAGGCAATTCTCCTGCCTCAGCCTCCCAAGTAGCTGGGATTACAGGCACGCACCACTCTGCCCAGCTAATTTTTTGTATTTTTAGTACAGACGGGGTTTCACCATGTTGACCAGGATGGTCTCGATCTCTTGACCTCGTGATCCACCCGCCTCAGCCTTCCAAAGTGTTGGGATTACAGGTGTGAGCCACCGCGCACGGCTATTATTATTATTATTATTAAAGTTTTGTTCTTGTTGCCCAGGCTGGAGTACAATGGCGTGGTCTTGGCTCACTACAACCTCTGCCTCCTGGGTTCAAGCAATTCTCCTGCCTTGGCCTCCCAAGTAGCTGGGATTACAGGTACCCACTACCACGCACAGCTAATTTTTGTATTTTTAATAGAGATGGGGTTTCACCATGTTGGCCAGGCTGGTCTCGAACTCCTGACCTCAAGTGATCTGCCCACCTTGGCCTCCAAAAGTGCTGAGATTACAGGCATGTGCCACTGTGCTTGGCTAATTTTTGCATTTTTAGTAGAGATAGGGTTTCACCATGTTGGCCAGGCTGGTCTTGAACTCCTGACCTTGTGATCCGCCCACCTTGGCCTTTCAAAGTGCTGGGATTACAGGCATGAGCCACCGCGCCCAGCCATTGCATCACTCTCATCTTCCACTAGAATGTAATTCCACAGGGCAGGGGATCTGGGCCAGTTTTGTCACCTGCCACATCCCCCGCACCTGAGACAGTACCCGGTACATATAGGAGGTACTCAAGGAATTCGGGTGGAATTTTGTGAAAGGGTAAAAGGAGGTAGGAAAGTTAAGAGGGAAGGAAGGAGATGACGGAGGAGGAAAACAAAAGGATTGGGACAGCTGCCAGCCTCACCCTTGGCGGCTGTCAACATGGTGGAAGCCAGTTCACACTGGTGGGTCTCCAGGTGGCCAAGGATGAACCAGCGGGGGAAGCGGTTGCTCATGATGGAGTCCAGCGGGTTGGGGTGAGGTTCGCCAGCAGGAAATGCTGTCTCCAGTACGGGCAGCCTGGGTAAGGGGAGAATGAACCATGGTGAGATGGGGCTGCTGTCCTCATTCTCTCTAGGAGACAGAGAAGCCTCCTGCCCCTGCCTCCCCACTTCAGCCAGCAGAGCCCTAAGAGCCCATTATGGAAGATATGTGTGCAAGATGTTCACTGCAGTGTTGTTTATTAATTGATACATTACTTATTTTAGAGACAGGGTCTCACTCTGTTACCCAGCTGGGACTACAGGCATGTGCCACCATAACTTTCTCTCTCTCTCTCTCTTTTTTTTTTGGACGGAGGTCTCGCTCTGTCACCCAGGCTGGAGGGCAGTGGTACAATCTCGGCTCACTGCAACCTCTGCCTCCCGTGTTCAAGCAATTCTCCTGCCTCAGTCTCCTGAGTAGTCAGGATTACAGGTGCATGTGCCACCACGCCTGGCTAATTCTCACATTTTTAGTAGAGATGGGGTTTCATCATGTTGGTCAGGCTGGTCTCGAACTCCTGACCTTGTGATCTGCCCGCCTCAGCCTCCCAAAGTGCTGAGATTACAGGCAGGAGCCACTGCGCCCAGCCTTTTTTTTTTTTTTTTTTTTTTAAAGATGGGGTCTTGCTATGTTGCCCAGGCTGGTCTCAAACTCCTGGCCTCAAGTGATTCTCCTGTCTCAGCCTTCTTATAAGCTATACTGTTAAGTGGCTCACCATATATGCAGTTTTGTGTTTAGAAAGTTATTCAAGGCTAGGCATGGTGGCTCATGCCTGCAATTTTAGAACTTTAGGAGGTTGAGGCAGGCAGATCGCTTGAGCCCAGGAGTTTGAGATCAGCATAGGCAACATGGCGAAACCCTGTCTCTCCAAAAAATACAAAAATTAGTTGGGCGTGGTAGCGGGCTCCTCTAATCCAAGCTACTCAGAAGGCTCAGTGGGGAGGATCACCTGAGTCTGGGAGGTTAAGGCTATGTTGAGCTGTGACAGTGCCACTGCAGTCCAGCCTGGGTGACAGAATGAGATCCTGTCTCAAGAAAAAAAGGAAAAAAAAAAGTTATTCAAAGTTGCCAGATGATGGGATTAACAGCATGAAATAGGACTCAAGGCTAGCCTCATTCCAAATATTACCTAAACTTCCTTGCTGTTCCTTTAGACGGAAAATGAGAGTAAACATACTTATTTTGCTACGTTGTTTTGAAGATTATATGAGTCATTGAGTCACGGACTTAGACAAGAGGCCAGCACCTTTTTCTGAAAAGGGTCAGACCACTAATATTTTGGGGTTTTGCAGGTTCTTTCGTCTGCATTTCTTCTCTTTCTTTCTTTTTTTAGAGTCTTGCTCTGTCGCCCAGGCTGGAGTGCAGTGGCGCAATCTCGGTTCACTGCAACCTCCACCTCCCCGGCTCAGGCGATTCTCATGCCTCAGC
This sequence comes from Aotus nancymaae, assembly GCF_030222135.1. Lineage (NCBI taxonomy): Eukaryota > Metazoa > Chordata > Mammalia > Primates > Aotidae > Aotus > Aotus nancymaae. Next base: position 31,319,941 of record NW_026988441.1, read on the forward strand.
TTCCTGAGTAGTTGGGATTACAGGCATGTGCCACTGTGCCTGGCTAATTTTTATATTTTTAGTAGAGATGGGGTTTCATCATGTTGGCCAGGCTGATCTTGAGCTCCTGAACTTGTGATCCATCTGCCTCAGCCTCCCAAAGTGCTGGGATTACAGACGTGAGCCACCACACCTAGCCACTGATCTGTATTTCAAAGACTTAATTCTGTCACTGCCCTGCCAAAGAAGCCACAGACAATTCACAGATGAATGGACATGGCTGTGAGCCAATGAAACCATTTCTGGACACTGAAATGTGAATTGCATATATTTTTCATGTGTTACAAACTATTCTTTTGATTTTTTTTCAACCATTTATAAATGTAAAAACCATTCTTATCTCATGGGCTGTACAAAAACAGGTGGTAGGCCAAATTAGGCCCCATGAGCTGCATTCTGCTGAGAAAAAAAGCCTTGCATAGAAAAGTCTGTTGTCTAAATCTTGGCTCTTACGTGTTCTTTCCAAATATTCTTTCCAAATATATTGGAAAAACACTCCAAACTCTCTCTCTCTCTCTCTCTCTCTCTCTGTGTGTGTGTGTGTGTGTGTGTGTGTGTGTGTGTGTTGAGACAGAGTTTTGCTCTTGTTGCCCAGGCTGGAGTGCAGTGATGTGATCTTGGCTCACTGCAACCTCCTCCTCCTCCCGGGTTCAAGTGATTCTCCTGCTTCAGTCTCCCAAGTAGCTAGGATGACAGGCGTGCACTGTGTGTTTCGCCACACCCAGCTAATTTTTGTATTTTTTCTTTTCTTTTCTTTTTTTTTTTTTTACTAGAGATGGGGTTTCAGCATGTTGGCCAGGATAGTCTCGATCTCTTGACCTCGTGATCTACCCACCTCTGCCTCCCACATTGCTGGGATTACAGGCGTGAGTGACCGCGCCTGGCCCATGTGTGTGTGTTTTAAACAGATGGGCCAAGGCAAAATGGTCACTTGAGGCCAGGAATTTGAGAACAACCTGGGCAATGTAATGAGATCCCATCTCTACCAAAAAAAATTTTAAACTAGCCTGGCATGGAGATGAGTGACTGTAGTCCCAGCTACTTGGGAGGCTGAGGTGGGAGGATGCTTTGATCTCAGCTATATGAGGCTGTGAAGAGCTATGATCCTGCCGTTGTACTCCAGCCTGGGCAATGGAGTGAGACTCTGTCTCCAAAAAAACAAAAAAAGGGAAAGATGGAGTCTTGCTCTGTTGTCCAGTGGCAGTTCATAGGTGGGATCATAGGTCACTACAGCCTTCAATTCCTGGGCTCAAGCAATCCTCCTTCCTCAGCCTCCCAAGTAGCTGGTACCACAGGTGTGTACCACCAGGCTGGCTCCCAGATTGTTCACGGGTTATCTCTGAAGGATGGTTTCAGAGGGTGTGGAATAGGTTTCACCTTGTTGGGCATGGCTTATCATCGAGTTGGTCGTTTTTCTTTGAGACAGAGTTGTGCTCTTGTCACCCAGGCTGGAGTGCAATGGCAAGATATTGGCTCACTATAACCTCCTCCCGGGTTCAAGCAATTCTTCTGCCTCAGCCTCCTGAGTAGCTGGGATTAAAGGCACGCACCACCACACCTGGCTAATTTTTGTATTTTTAGTAGAGATGGGTTTTCACTACATCGGCCAGGCTGGTCTTGAACTCCTGCCCTCAGGAGATCTGTCCACCTTGGCCTCCCAAAGTGCTGGGATTACAGGCATAAGCCACCGTGCCCAACTGAGTGGGCCTTTAAATATTCTCCTTCTGTGATCTGCTGGTGTACCTGAGAAATGAAAACTAGGTTATTCATTGCCCCTTTTTTTTGGAAATGGTGTAAATGTCTATCAGCTTCCAACCGATTCACTTACTGTGAGATATGACAAAGCCTGTAAGATGCAAAGCTCAGTGAAAAAAAGGTGCAAAGAATACATACAGGATGTACTACTGGTGTAAAAGGAGGATCAACATTCAATTTCCAGATTATGGGTTTGCAGAAACCTCAATTCTTGCAGGATAAATACAAAAGTGGCAACATTACTTGCCTCCAGAGAGATCTCGGTAGGCTGAGATAAACCTGCCTAGAAAAGATCTCAGCTTTGTGTAACTTTTCATGTATCATGTGAATATTCTCTTTTTATTTTATTTTTATTTATTTATTTTTTTAAAGACAGGGTTTCACCATATTGGTCAGGCTGGTCTCGAACTTCTGACCTCAAGTGATCTGCCCGCCTCAGCCTCCCAAAGTCCTGGGATTACAGGTGTGAGCCACCGCACCCGGCTTCATGTGAATATTCTCAAACTCAAAATAATATTACACATTCAGCCAGGTGCAGTGGCTCACACTTGTAATTCCAGAGCTTTAGAGAGCCAAGGTGGGCAGATCACTTGAGCTCAGAAGTTCAAGACCTGCTTGAGCAACATGGCAAAACCCCATCTTTACAAAAAATATAAAAACTAGGCTGGGCGTGGTAGCTCACGCCTGTAATCCCAGCACTTTGGGAGGCTGAGGCAGGCGAATTACCTGAGGTCAGGAGTTCAAGACCTGCCTGAGCAGCATGGCAAAACACCATCTCTACTAAAAATACAAAATTAGCTGGGCATCGTGGCACATGCCTGTAATCTCAGCTACTTGGGAGGCTGAGACAGGAGAATTGCTTGAACCTGGGAAGCAGAGGTTGCGGTGAGCTGAGATCGCACTGTTGCACTCCAGCCTGGGCAACAAGAGCAAAATTCGGTCTCAAAAAACAAAAATAAAAACAAAAATTAGCCAAGTGTGGTTGTGGATGCCTGGAGTCCTAGATACTCGGGAGCCTGAGAAGGGAGGATTACTTGAGCCTGGGAGGCAGAGGCTGCAGTGAGCAGAGATTGCACCACTGCAATCTGGCCTGGGTGACAGAACCAGACCCTGTCTCAAAAAAAAAAGCACACATCTATACTTAATAATAGAAAGCACAGCTGTGTGAGGTGGCTCACAACTGTAATCCTAGCACTTTGGGAGGCCAAGGTGGGTGGATCACCTGAGGTCAGGAGTTCGACACCAGCCTGGCTAACATGGTGAAACCCCATCTCTACTAAAAATACAAACATTAGCCAGTCGTGGTGGTGCATGCCTGTAATCCCAGCTGCTCGAGAGGCTGAGGCAGGAGAATTGCTTGAACCCAGGAGGCGGAGGCTGCAGCGAGCCAATATCGCACCAGTGCACTCCAGCCAGGGTGACAGAGTGAGACTCTGTCTCAAAAAAAAACAAAACAAAACATAAAAAACGATGAAAAGCACATGGCATCATCAAATGCCAGGGTGAGGGAGACTAAACTAGGCTGTGAGTTCAGGTTGGAAGGGTGGGGCTCTCAGTTCCCCTCCCATGCCCGCCCCTCGTCCCCCAAGCCCCCCCGCCCTGGCCACCTATCCTCACCTCATGGCTCGCAGTGCCAGGCGATAGGCCAGGTCGGGGTCATGAGGCAGCAGGGCGGTAAATAGGTAGCGGGCACAGGTGTGCATGGGCACGCTCTCCCGGAACAGCACCTCCCCGAAGCCACTGAAGGGACCCCCTGCAGGAACAAGCCTGAGCTCAGCCCCCAAGTGGGGGCTCACCTCTGGTCCTCCCCAGGTCTCCCTAGACCCCAGGCTTTAAGTAGAAGGTGGGCTGGCCCCTGGGTAGAGGGGCTATGGCTACATAGATCCCCCAGGGAAGGGGTTCAGGGCTGAGACAGACAAGCACTGGGTAATCCAAAGAACAGACGAGGCCAGGTGTGGTGGCTCAGTAATCCCAGCACTTTGGGAGGCTGAGGTGGGCGGGTCACTTGAGTTCAGGAGTTCAAGACCAGCATGGCCAGCGTGGGGAAACCGTGTCTCTATCAAAAATACAAAAATTAGCTGGGTGTGGTGGCTCACGCCTATAATTCCAGCACTTTGGGAGGCCAAGGCGGGCGGAACACCTAAGGTTGGGAGTTTGAGAGCAGCCTGTCCAACATGGAGAAACCCTGTCTTTACTAAAAATACAAAAAATTAGCCAGGAGTGGTGGCATATGCTCTGTAGTCTCAGCTACTCCTGAGGCTGGGGCAGGAGAATCACTGGATCCCGGGAGGCAGAGGTTGTGGTGAGCCGAGATCATGCCATTGCACTCTAGCCTGGGCAACAAGAGCAATACTCTGTCTCAAAAAATAAAAATAGGCTGGGTGTGGTGGCTCACGCCTGTCATCCCAGCACTTTGGGAGGCCGAGATGGGTGGATCACCTGAGATCAGGAGTTTGAAACCACCCTGACCAACAAGGTGAAACCCCCATCTCAAAAAAAAATTAAAAAAATAAAAATAAAAATAAAAGTACAAAAATTAGCTGGGAACCGAATTTTGCTATTACAACCTGTAATCCCAGCACTCTGGGAGGCTGAGGTGGGTGGATCACCTGAGGTCAGGAGTTCGAGACCAGCCTGGCCAACATGGTGAAACCCCGTCTCCACTAAAAATACAAAAAATTAGCTGGGTGTGGTGGTGCATGCCTGTAGTCCCAGTTTCTCGGGAGGCTGAAGCAGGAGAATCACTTGAACCCGGGAGGCAGAAGTTGCAGTGAGCCACTGCACTCCAGCCTGGGTGACAGAGCAAAAACTCTTGTCAAAAAGAAAAAAAAAAAGAGAGAGAGAAAAAAAAGAAAAGAATAGAAAAGAAGAGACTCCAGGCACACTCCCAGGTGTGGAGCAAGACTCAGATGCGAGGTGAGGCCAGAGGATGCAAGGTGGGATGCAAGGTGGGGATGGAGGGTGGAGGCTGCACCTGCCTTGGGGAGCGGAACCAACGGCCAAAACCACCAAGTCCTATTATCAAAGAAAGCCTGGAAGGGGCAGGACCAAACAGCACCCTGCAGCACTAAGGGGCGGAGCCTCATAACACACAGGCCAATAGAGCCAGGGCATGGGCGGGGCCAATGAGGCGCAGGACAAGCCAAGGGCGGTGCATAAGTTGCGGACGAAGGTGGGTCGCCCTGGGTTTCTATCATCAGCCACTTGGCTCATTGGCTCCCGGGAGGTAAGGGGGCGTGGCCTCACTACACGCAGCGGTTACTCTGGGGGCAGCACGCACTAGGGAGCGGTAACAATAGCTGGAGCTCTTCTTTTTTGGGGCCTCTTTCTTTTTTTCCTTTTTGTGGAGAACGGGGTCTCGCTATATTGCCCAGGCAGGTCTCGAACTCCTGGGCTCAAGCTATCCTCTCGCCTCTGCCTCCCTAAGAGCTGGGATTACAGGAGTGAGCCATCGCGCCCGGCGGATCTCTCCTTCTAGGAACTGCCGAGGTACGAGTGGACAGTATGGACCAGGAGGTGGGGCTAGGGGCGGGGGGATGGGCGGGGCCTCCCATCCTGCAGCAACCAGGCCGCTACAGGAGCAGGGGCAGGACCCTACCTTTCAGGAACAGCCAGGCCTAGGGGCGGGGCCTCACCTTCCAGCAGCAGCCCCGCCTGCTTGCGCAGCACTTGCACCAACCGCTCATCCAACTCCACCTCCTCCAGCAGGGCCAGCAGCTGCTCCTCGTTGCGAACCACCTTGTCCTGGGCGTACAGCCCCTCTGGCAGGGCCCGCTGCTGCCCCAGCCCCAGCAGTGCCACCTCCAGCGCCAGCACCAAGTAGGACTCTCCAGGGCTCCCGGGCACAGGCACGTGCTGGTAGGCCACCTTCCGCTTCTCGGGGCTGGTGTCTGGGGGAGACAGGGTCGGGGCTGCTGGAAACGGATCCCCTTCCCTAAGACTCCTGTAGCCCTTGGCCCCAAGCATGGAGACTTGGGCGCAGGGTGGGCTTCAGAGGGAGTCTGGAAGCTCCCAGCACTCACGGAGTTGGGGGGCACCTTCTAGCAGCAGCTAGGCCTGTAGTGGCCTCGCTTTTGGGAGAAGCTAAGCCTATGGGCTCGTGGCACTGGCCAGGGGAGGTAGCCAAGGGTAGAGGCACGGCCAAGGGTGAGAGTCGCGGGGCTACTTAATAGGGGTACTGGGCCAGGGGGCGTGGCCAATGAGGCGGAGATTGTCCCACTCCTGCAAGAGTCCCCCACGTACCTGAGTAAAGGGCAAGTGTCTCCTCCTCCAGGCGACAGGCCTCCAGGAGCGCCCTGCAGAGGCAGCCAATGGGGTCCAGGGGGTGCCCCACCCATCCTTCCGTGTTGGTGATGCAGGTGGAGCCTTTCTGGAGCAGCTCTGCAGGTGGAAAGAGGGGGCTCAATACCCACACACCTGCCCAAGCCTCTAGGAGGGAGGGGTATTCCTCTTGACCTAACTGCCACCCAGCCTAGTCCCATAATGCCTACCACCTGCCCACCCAGTGGTCACCTTCATCTTTTTTATTTTTTGAGGTGGAGTCTGGCTCTATTGCCCAGGCTGGAGTGCAGTGGGTCAATCGTAGCTCACTGCAGCCTCAAGTGAGCCTCTTGCTTCATCATCCCAAAGAGATTATAGGTGTGAGCCACCATGCCTGGCCACTGGATGCTTCTAAAGCACCCAATCAAAGTGCCGTTCCTTCCTCATTGCCCTTAATCCCTCTCCACCGCTCAGAAGCTAAAGCTCCAACAGGCTTTGGGTCCCCAAGGACCCGTATGAAGTTTCTGCATAACTAGTGACCTGTTCCATCTGAAGGCGTCTTTCCTCCCTCCATCCCTCCTTCCCTCCCTCCTTCCTTCCTTCCTCTCCCTCCACCTCTCTCTTTCCCTCCCTCACTCCCTCCCCCTGCCTCTCTTTCTTTCCTCTTCTCTCTCCTTTCTTCTTCTTCTTCTTTTTTTTTTTTTATTTAATTTTTTGAGACAGAGTCTCGCTCTGTAGCCCAGGCTGGAGTGCAGTGGCACGATCTTGATTCACTGCAACCTCTGCCTCCCGAATTCAAGCAATTCTCATGCCTCAGCCTCCCTGGTAGCTGGGAATACAGATGTATGCCACCATGCCTGGCTAATTTTAAAAATATTTTCAGTAGGCCGGGCACCGTGGTTTACACCTGTAATTGCAGCACTTTGGGAGGCTGAGGCAGGTGGATCACAAGGTCAGGAGTTCGAGACCAGCCTGGCCAACATAGTGAAACCCCATCGCTACTAAAAATCCAAAAATTAGCCGGCGTGATGGCACTCGCTTGTAGTCCCAGCTGAGGGTGAGGCTTCAACCTGGGAGGTGGATGTTGCACTGAGTTGAGTCCATGCCATTGCACTCCAGCCTGGGTGACAGAGTGAGACTCTGTTTTACAAAAAAAATTTTTTTTTCAGTAGAGACCAGGTTTCACCATGTTTGCCAGGCTGGTCTCAAACTCCTGACCTCACATGATCTGCCTGCTTTGGCCTCCCAAAGTGCTGCAATTACAGTCATGAGCCACCATGCCCAGCCTGTGTGGGTTTTTTTGTTTTTTGAGATGGAGTCTCACTCTGTGGTGCTGGAGTGCCGTGGTGCGATCACGGCTCACTGCAGCCTCAATCTCCCAGGCTCAAGCAATCCTGCCACCTTAGCCTCCAGAGAAACTGGGACTACAGGCGTGCGTCACCATGCCCAGATAATTTTTAAAATTTTTCATTTTTTGTAGACGTGTCTCACTATGTTGTCCTGGGCTGGTTTCGAACTCCAGGGCTCAAGTATCCTCTAGCCTTGGTCCCTCAAAGTGCTGGGATTATACGTGTGAGCCACCGTGCCTGTCCCTATTTTTCAGTTAATTTTTTTTTTGAGATGGACTGTTGCTGTCACCCAGGCTGGAGTGCAGTAGCGCAATCTCGGCTCACTGCAGCCTCTGCTTCCAGGGTTCAAGTGATTCGCCTGCCTCAGCCTCCTGAGTAGCTGGGATTATAGGCGTGTGCCACCACACTCGGCTAATTTTTGTATTTTAGTAGAGATGGGGTTTCACTATGTTGGTCAGGCTGGTCTCAAACTTCTGACCTCATGATCCACCTGCCTCGGGCTCCCAAAGTGCTGGGATTACAGGCATGAGCCACCACATCCGGCCTAATTATTTTTTAAAAGATGAGGTCTTGCTCTGTCACCCAGGTTAGAGTGCAGTGGCAGAATTATAGCTCACTGCAGCCTTGAACTCCTGGGCTCAAGTGATCCTCCTGCCTCAGCCTCCAGAGTAGCTGGGACTACAGGTGTGAGCCACCACATCCAGCTAATTTTTTTTAATTTAATTTTTGTAAAGACAGTGTCTAACTATGTTACCCAGGCTGATGTTGAACTGGTGCCTCAAGCGATCCTCCCACCTCGGCCTCCCAATGAGCTGGGATCACAGGTTCGAGTCCCCGTGCATGGCTGAGGCGGACCGTATTCGTGCTCACCTTTTTTCTGCTGCTTGTAGCTCTCTAGCTGATGCCGCCGCTGCAGTCGGAGCGTGTTGACGATGGCACTTGCCAGCCGCAGGGCCTGGCGGGGGTATCCATGGGCACGCAGGGTGTCCACACGGGCGCAGGCGGTGGGGAAAGGTTCTCCCAGCCAGAGTGGGCGGCCCTGGGGGTCGAAAGTCGGTTTGTCCCCACCCACGCTGCCTGTGAGGCTGGAGCTGTAGGAGTCACTGGCCAGGATCCTCTGCAGGTGGGCGTCATTCCAGTGCAGCTCTCCAGCCAGCAAGGCGCGGCCAAACACCGTGTAGCGGGGACTTGTGGCTGCCACCGCTTCCTCTTCCTCTGAGCCTGTAGAGAGGCACCCAACATGGCCCAGTGGTGGGGAGGGGGGGTCCCTAGAGCAGTTGAGCCATGGCCAGCTTGCCCCACCACGTGCCAACTTGGGGTTAGGCCTGGGCAAAGCTATGGGCATACATCATCTCCCCAGTCCTTGAAAGATACCTTCAAAGACCCTTCAAAGATGCCTGCGTGGGCTGGGCTCAGTGGCTCACGCCTGTAATCCCAGCACTTTGGGAGGCCGAGGCGGGAGGATCACATGAGGCCAGGAGTTTGAGACCAGCATGGCCAACATGGTGACACCCCATCTACTAAAATTAACCCTGGAGTGATGGTGCACGCCTGTAGTCCCAGCTACTCGGGAGGCTGAGGCATGAGAATCACCTGAACCCGGGAGGTGGAGGTTGCAGTGAGCCAAGATCGCGTCACTGCGCTCCAGCTTGGGTGACAGAGCAAGACTGTCTCAAAAAAAAAAAAAAAAAAAGGATGTGTATATGTGTTAGGGGCTATTACAGCCCCATCATATGGATGGAAAACACTGAGGTTGAGCAACTAACTGCCTGTCTGTCTTTCTCTTCCTACCTGCTATTTTTCTTTTCTTTTTTTTTTTTGAGACAGGGTCTCGCTCTGTCGCCCAGTCTGGAGTACAGTGGTGCGACCTCTGCTCATTTGCAACCTCTGCCTCCCAGGCTCAAGCGATTCTCCTGCCTCAGCCTCCTGTCTGGGACTCCAGGTGCGTGCCACTGCACGTGGCTAATTTTTGTATTTTTTGTAGAGATGGGGTCTCACCACGTTGCTCTGGCTGGTCTTGCACTCCTGGCCTCGAGCGATCTGCTCCTCTTTGCTTCCCGAAGTGCTGAGATTACAGGCGTGAGGCGCCGCGCCCGGGCTGTGCTTGCTCTGTTTCTTTCCCTCCCTCCTCAATCTCTCTCTCTTCCCTCCTGTCTTCTCTGCCTCTCTCCACCCATCTCTGCCTCTCTTCACTCGTTTTTCCCTCCTCTGTATCTCACTTTCCCCTTCTGTTTGATTCCTCCTGTCTTTTTTCCTCTCTCACCCTCTTTGCTCCCATAGCTAGTAAGAGGCCAAGCCGGGAGACCAGCCCAGGACTGCAGGTGCTTTAAATATTTTACTTCACAGTTGGGCTGCCATTGCTCCTGCCCTCAGCACTCACTGTCTTTGGGCTGGACAAGTTGGGATTAGTCCTGGGAGAACAGCCAAGGACTGCAGTCCACATTGCTTTGCCCCATTCCCTCTCTCTCCTGGGAAGAGCACCATGATGGGAAGTGGGGCCATAGTTAGTGGTGATGGTTTTGGGGGTGCATGGTAAAGACCCTTCTCTCCTACCTGGGCTGGGCGCCATGGTGGGCTGCAGGCTGGAGCCGTCGAAGGAGTAGTTGCCCTCTTCCAGTGGGCACACGTCGAGCTTGTCCCACCTGCTGAGCAGCTGGAGCCAGCCTGCCCTTTCCTCTGGTTTGCAGTGGGGGCTCAGGACGACACAAACCCACAGGGCCCCTGAGGAGGCAGGGGCAGCCTCAATATTCCTGCCAACAGTGGCAGCAGCAGCTCACACTTCCACAGTGCCCACTCTGTGCCAGGCGATGATCTGCTAACCCTTCACCTTGGCCCTTAGAAGTTGCAACGCATAGCTTTTGCACCTTACAGGCAAGCAAACTGGGGCACAGAGATGTAACACGACTCTGTTGGGATTAGAGGGCCAGGCACAGTGGCTCATACCTGTAATCCCAGCACTTAGGGAGGCTGAGACAGGCGGATTACCTGAGGTCAGGAGTTTGAGACCAGCCTCGCCAACATGGTGAAACCCTGTCTCTATTAAAAATATTTTAAAAAAATTAGCTGGGTGTGGTGGCAGACACCTGTTATCTTAGCTACTTGGGAGACTGAGGCAGGAGAATCGCTTGAACCTGGGAGGTGGAGGTTGCAGTGAGCTGAGATTGTGCCATTGCACTCCAGCATGAACAAAAGGAGCAAAACTCCATCTCAAAAAAAAAAAAAAGGTACATGACCATACCACCCTGAACATGCCAGTCTGATCTCAGAAGCTAAGGAGGGTCAGGCCTGGTTAATACTTGGATGGGAGACCTCCTGGGAATGCCAGGTGCCATAGGCTTATTTAAAAAAAAAAAAAAAAATTAAAACACACTTAACAATTGGAAACTGAAAAAAAGAAAAAGAAAAAAAGCTGGGTGCTATGGCTCAGGCTCGTAAACCCAGCACTTTGGGAGGCCGAGGCAGGCGGATCGTTTGAGGTCAGAAGCTTGAGACCAGCCTGGCCAACATGGTGAAACCCCTCTTTACTAAAAAAAAAAAAAAAAAAAATTAGCTGGGCATGGTGGCAGGTACCTGAGATGGGGTTTCTCCATGTTGGTCAGGCTGGTCTCGAACTCCTGACCTCAGGCGATCTGCCCACCTTGGCCTCTCAGAGTGCTGGGATTACAGGTGTGAGCCACTGTGCCCGGCCCGTTTTTCCATTTTCAAATTGTCGGGAAATAAAACCAAAAGAATATTTTGCAACTTGTAGAAATAATGTAAAATTCAAATAAATACGTAAGTATCCACAAATAAGCAAGGTTTAAAAAAATGTTGAGACAGGGTCTCACTATGTTGTCCAAGCTGCACTTGAACTCCTGGGCTCAAGAGATCCTCCCAGCCTTCCAAGTAGTTGGTAATACAGGTGCCCGGCACGGTGCCAAGCACCTTTTTTGTTGTTTGTTGAGACAGGGTCTTGCTCTGTTTCCTGGGCTGGGGTGCAGTGGTGATCATGGCTCACTGCAGCCTCGACCTCCGGGGCCCAAGTGATCCCCCTACCTCAGCCCCACAAAGTGCTGGGATTACAATTGTAAGCCACTGCGCCTGGCCTCCCAGGTATTAAATAAAGTTTTATTGGAATGTCACCATGCCCATTTGGTATATATGTCTGTGGCTGTTTTTTCTATTATAAGGGACAGAGTCAGGTCATCATGACAAAGACCAAAATGGCCTGCAGGGCTGAATAACATTAACTCTGTGGCTGTTACAGAAAACACATGTCTTGGTGCAGTGGCTCACATCTGTCATCTAAGCACTTTGGGAAGCCAAGGCCAGAGAATCACTTGAGCGCAAGAGTTTGAGGTTACAGTGAGCCATGATTGTGCCACTGCACTTCAGCCTGGGCACACAGAGAGATCTCAGCTCTAAAAAAAAGAAAAAAAGAAAGAAAGAAAACATGTGGGCGGGGCCAGGCGTGGTGGCTCACGCCAGTAATCCCAGCACTTTTGGAGATCGAGGCGGGCAGATCACCTGAAGTTGGGACTTCAAGACCAGCCTGATCAACTTGGAGAAACCCCATCTCTACTAAGAATACAAATTAGCCGGGCGTGGTGGCGCATGCCTACAATCCCAGCTACTTGGGAGGCTGAGGCAGGAGAATCGCTTGAACCCAGGAGGTGGAGGTTGTGGTGAGCTGAGATTGTGCCATTGCACTCTAGCCTGGGTGACAAGAGCAAAACTCCGTCTCAAAAAACAAAACGAAACAAAACAAAAAGAAAAGAGAAAAAAAAAAAAACATGTGGGCTGGGCGTGGTGGCTCATACATGTCACCCTAGCACTTTGGGAGGCTGGGGCGACAGGATTACTTGGGCCCAAGAGTTCAAGACCAGCCTTGGCAATATAGTGAGCCCCTATCTCTTGAAAAAATTAAAAATTAGCGGGATGTGGTGGTGGGCGCCTGTAGTCTGAGCTACTTGGGAGGCTGCAGTATAGGATCACGTTGAGCCCAAGCGGCAGAGGTTGCAGGGAGCCGAGATCGTGCCACTGCACTCCAGCCTGGGCAACAGAGTGAGACCCTGTCTCAAAAAAGAAAAAGAAAACGTGTGTACATGTGAATCAGCCCGTGGGCCAATGACATTTGATTGCTTGTACTTCCTGTCAGATGTCAGTTTCATGTGAACAGGATTTCTGTGTCTCCCGTTCTCTGTGGGACCACCAGTGCCCAGTACCATGGCTGGCACATTAGAGGCGCTCATAAATGTTTGCCAAATGAACGGAGGGAGGATTCAGGGGACAGACCCTAATCTCGGAGTGAGCCAGCCAGCCCCCATGGGAGCTGAAGTCCCGGCGTCCACCACGCACCGGGGTTCAGGCCTCACCCAGCTCGTCCCAGAGCTGCCTGCACTTGTCCGTCATGCCCGTGCCCTGTTGCCGCCACAGGGCCAGGCGCGGGTCCTGCAGGAACTGCTCGGTCATGAGGATCAGCATGCGCGCCCCGTTGGAGTCCCGCATTCGCAGCATCTCTCGCACCTGCGCCGGGGACAGGGTGGTGAGGAAGGGGCGGGGCGCCCACTGGGCCTTCTGCACCCCACGCCCCCCACTGGCCCCCACAGCACCTTGCTGAACATGGAGCGCAGCTGCTGGCTGGCCCCGTAGTAGCCGCCGTTGGACAGCAGCTGCTTCACCTGCTCCTGGATCTGCTCCTCGTCCAGGTGCCAGCAGTTGGCGTCCTCGATTCCTGCGCCTGCAGTGGGGTCTGGGGCGCCTGCGCGGAGGAAAGGAAGCTGAGGCTGGGGCTGGGGTTGGGTTGGGGAGAGATAGCGTCCATTCTTTTTTTTTTTTTTCTCAGACAGAGTTTGGCTCTTCTTGCCCAGGCTGGAGTGTAGTGGTGCCATCTTCGCTCACTGCAACCTCCACCTCCCGGGTTCAAGCGATTCTCCCACCTCATCCTCCCAAGTAGCTGGGATTACAGGCACGCGCCACCACACCCGGCCAATTTTTTTTTTTTTTTTTTTTTCAGACAGAGTCTTGCTCTGTTGCCAAACTGGAGTGCAGTGGCGAGATCTCGGCTCACTGCAACCTCCGCTGCCCGGGGTTCACACAATTCCCCTACCTCAGCTTCCCGAGTAGCTGGGATTACAGGCGCTTGCTACCACGCCTGGCTAATTTTTTTGAATTTTAGTAGAGACGGGGTTTCACCATGTTGGCCAGGATGGTCTTGATCTCCTGACCTTGTGATCCGCCCGCCTCAGCCTCCCAAAGTGCTGGGATTACAGGTGTGAGCCACTGCGCCTGGCCCACACCCAGCCAACTCTTTTGTATTTTTAGTAGAGACAGGGTTTCACTGTGTTGGTCAGGCTGGTCTCAAACTCCTGACCTCCGGTGATCCACCCACTTTGGCTTCCCAAAGTGCTGGGATTACAGGTGTGAGCCACTGCGCCCAGCCCATCCATCTATTCTTCCAGGTCACCCAACCCATTCCAAAGTTCCATCCATCCCACCTAAACACCACCCACCCATCTGCTTGTCCATCCCAACTGGCCATCTGTTTATTTATCCATCCATCCATCCCTCCATCTGTCCATCTATCTTGTCCTAAGCATGACTAGCTCATTCACGCCTTTGCTCATTCATTCACTTGGTCATCTGTTTATTTATCCATCCATCCATCCCTCCATCTGTCCATCCATCTTGTCCTAAGCATGACTAGCTCATTCATCCCTTTGCTCATTCATCCACTTGGTCATCTGTTTATTTATCCATCCATCCATCCCTCCATCTGTCCATTCATCTTGTCCTAAGCATGACTAGCTCATTCATCCCTTTGCTCATTCATCCACTTGGTCATCTGACACAGTTTAGCTCTGTCTCCACCCAAATTGCATGTTGAATTACGATCCCCAGTGTTGGAAGTGGGGTCTGGAGGGAGGTGATTGGATCATCGGGATGGGCACCATCCCCTTCGTGCTATCTCATGATAGAGTTCTCATGAAATCTGGTTGTTTGAAAGTGTGTAGCATCTCCCGCTTTGCCCTCTCTCTCCTGCTAGCCATGTGATGTGTTCGCTTCTCTTTCGCCTTCTGCCATGATTGTAAGTTTCCTGAGGTCTCCCCAGATGCAGATGCCTGTGTAGCCCCCAGAACCATAAGCCAACTAAACCTGTTTTCTTTATAATTATCCAGTTTCAGGTATGTCTTTATGGCAGGTGAGAACAGACTAATACAACATCCATCCAATCCATTCATCTATCTCACCTGAAACACAACATACCCACACACCCACCCATCCATACACCCACCCACCCACCCATCCATCCATCCATCCACCCACCCATCCATCCATCCATCCATCCATCCACCCACCCATCTACCTATCCACCCATCCATCCACCCATCCATGCATCAATGCATCCATCCATCCATCCAAGCATCCATCCATGCATCCATGCATCCATCCATGCATCCACCATGCATCTATCCATCCATCCATGCATCCACCATGCATCTATCCATCCATCCATGCATGCATCTATCCATCCATCCATCCATGCATCTATCCATCTATCCATGCATCCGTCCATGCATCTATCCATCCATCCATGCATCTATCCATGCATGTATCCATCATCCATCCATGCACCCATCCATGCATCCATCCATCCATCTTGCCCAAACCACCACCAGCTCATTCATCAATTTATTCGTTCATCCATTTACTTATCCATCCAATCCTTTCATCTATTTGAAACACTACACATCTGTCCATCTACCCATCCGCCCATCCATTTACCCATCCCGCTCAAAACAACACTCATCCATCTGTCTCACCTGAAGCACCACCCACTCATCCACCCACTCAAGTCATGCCAGTCTCTCTCTACCTGCCCATGTCCCCCATATCAGTTCATCCACACACTCATACCCCTTACAGAACCACCTGCCCCATCAGTCCATCATCCACCCTACCCATAATTCCCACCCCCCGCCCATGTATGTATTCACCTCATTGATGCACGTGTCCACTCACCCCTTTTATCTTTCCAGTCCACATGAACTAACCACTCACGATACGCACCTCCCATTCATCCATCGACTCACACAAGTACACTCTCCACCCACCCAACAACTAACCCTAACTCTATTCTTCCATCAAACCAACCATTCATTATCAAACCATCCATTCATATGTACCTCTCAAAACACCCATCATCCCATTCATTCATCCATCCACCCTACACAAAGCGCCCAACTCAGCCCACCCACCATGCTGATCCACACATATGAACCTTCCATTCGTCCATCAACTTACTCCCAATCCATGTACCCCTGGGCTCTTTCATTAACTTCATCTGTCCACCACTCAGTCTACTTTAACCTCACTAGTCGAAGTCCTCCCCAACCAACCACCCATCCTCACTTCCAATCACCATCACCACCAATTCTGTCTTTCCTCTTTTTTTTTTTTGAGTCAGGGTCTCAGTCTGTCATCAGGTTGGAGTAGAGTGTGGAGCGATCATAACTGACTGCGTCCTTTATCTCCCAGGCTCATGATCCTCCCGTCTCAGCTTCCCAAATAACTACATACAGGCATGTGCCACTATACCCAGCTACTTTTGTTTATTTTTTGTAGACAGGAGGTCCCACTATGTTGCCCAGGCTGGTCTTGAACTGCTGATTTTAAGTGATCCTCCCTCCTCAGCCTCCCAAAATGCCGGAAATACAGGCATGAGCCATCAAACCCAGCTTCTAATTCCTATTCACCTAATGGCATACGTAATATCCCATCCAGGCCAGGCTTGGTGGCTCACACCTGTAATCCCAGCACTTTGGGAGGCCGAGGCAGGTGGATCACCTGAGGTTAGGAGTTCAAGACCAGCCTGGCCATCATGGTGAAACCCTGTCTCTACAAAAATACAAAAATTAGCCAGCATGATGGCATGTGTCTGTCATCCCAACTACTTGGGAGGCTGAGACAAGAGAATTGCTTGAACCCAGGAGGCAAAGGTTGCAGTGAGCCGAGATCATGCCACTGCACTCCAGCCTGGGGGACAGAGGAAGACTCTGTGTCAAAAAACAAAACAAAACAAAATAATCTCACCCACCCCATTCATTTTTTCACACCGTCAGTTGCCCCCAGTGCCTGATTGTGAACACTTCTTTTTTTTTCTTTTTTTTTTTGGAGACAGGGTCTCACTTTGTCTCCCAGGCTGGAGTGCAGTGGCGCAATCTCGATTCACTGCAACCTCCACCTCCTGGGTTCAAGCAATTCTCCCACCTCAGCCTCCTGAGTAGCTGGAACTACAGGTGCCCCCCACCACGCCTGGCTAATTTTTGTATTTTAGTAGAGACAGGGTTTTGCCATGTTGGCCGGGCTGGTCTCGAACTCCTGACCTCAACTGATCTGCCCACCTCAGCCTCCCAAAGTGCTGCGATTACAGGTGTGAGTCACCGCGCCCGGCCAATCACGAACACTTTCCATGCCCACCCAGCACCACCCTCCATCATCCGTGTATGCCTCCACCCACTACACATCTTCCCCCATCCTAGATAGACAATGCAATCCCCTCGGAGCCCCCCAAATCCTCTCAGTCCTCACCACACCTCCTGGTGTATCCCCTCACCCAAAACACCTCTGACACCCACAAATGTCCCACATTACCTTCACGCCCTCCTCCTCCCACACCCAGGCTGCTCCAGATCGACGCCCCCAGCCCTGGAGCCGGACCTCCCACTTGCCCTCTAATGCAGGCTCTCCCCTCCTGCCCTCGCCCTCTGCCCGTAGGCTGATTTGCAACTACTCATCTGTCCTGTGGCCAGATGATATCTGGGATCTGCCATTAGCTAGGTGGGTGACTTCAGATGATGCAGGCTATGGCTTGGTTTTTCTGCCGCTCCACCCCCACCCAACTTCCCCTCATTCAGTGACCCATGCAGGACACTCAGCAAGTGGCGTGGCTGTGTGCTGGGGCCTCCTCTCCCCCTGGACCCCCGGGGTGGAGTGCCCTTACCATGCACCAAATTGATCTCAGAGCCCAGCAGGAGGATCTCATCAGCCAAGCGCTGGGCGGTGGGCAGCACCTCAGTGTGGTGAGCGCTGATGAGGTACTGCACGAACTTCTGCAGCTGGTCCCGGTTCATCTGGGAGAGCGTTTCTGAGATGGGCAGCCGTAGCTCCACCTGGCGGGCGTGCCGGATGCGGTACAGGGACAGGGCTACCACGTGGGCGCAGTAGAAGAGGTCGCGGTTGTCACAGCCGCAGCTCACGGAGGTGATCTTGCAGCGATCAAAGCTGATGGAGACGTGGTAGAGGCGTTCGGGCTCTCCAGGGCCCCCCGACTCGCGGATGTTTCCGCTCAGGTGGAATCCTAAGGTCAAAGCCAAACTGTCCCGTCTGTGTCATCCCGAGACAGGCAGTGTCTGTGGTGCACAGCAAGACCCATTTGCAAAGCCCAGCTGAGCAACCTAGTGTAAGTCACTTCACTCCCTCTGCTTTTTTTTTTGGGACAGTCTCCCTCTGTTGCCTAGACTGGAGTGCGGCAGTGCGACCTTGGCTTACAGCAACCTCTGCCTCGCAGGTTCAAGCGATTCTCCTGCTTCAGCCTCCCGAGTAACTGGAATTACAGGCGCCGCCAGCACACCAGCTAATTTTTGTAATTTTAGAAGAGACGGCTGGGCATGGTGGCTCATGCCTGTATTTCCATTACTTTGGGTGGCCGAGGCGGGTGGATCACCTGAAGTCAGGAGTTCGAAAGCAGCCTGACCAACATGGAGAAACCCCATCTCTACTAAAAATACAAGAATTAGGCTGGGCGCAGTGGCTCACGCCTGTAATCCCAGCACTTTGGGAGGCTGAGGTGGGAGGATCATGAGGTCAGGAGTTTGAGACCAGCCTGGCCAACATGGTGAAACCCCATCTCTACTAAAAATACAAAAAAAATTAGCCAGGTGTGGTGGCAGGCACCTGTTATCTCAGCTACTCAGGAGGTCGAGGCAGGAGAATCACTTGAACCTGGGAGACAGAGGTTGCAGTGAGCCGAGACTGTGCCACTGTACTCTAGCCTGGGCGACAGACCGAGACTCTGTCTCAAAAAAAAAAAAAATGCTTAGAATGCTGTTGGTATAAAGTTAAGTCCTAAGTAAACACTTGCTCTTTTTTTTCTGAGATGGAGCCTTGCTCTGTCACCCAGGCTGGAGTGCAGTGGCACCATCTCGGCTCACTGCAACCTCTACTTCCCGGGTTCAAGCAATTCTCCTGCCTCAGCCTCCCGAGTAGCTGGGATTACAGGTGTGTGCCACCATGCCTGGCTAATTTTTCTATTTTTAGTAGAAACAGAATTTCACCATGTTGGCCAGGCTGGACTTGAACTCCTGACCTTGTGATCTGCCCACCTCAGCTTCCCAAAGTGCTGGGATTATAGGCGGGAGCCATCTACGCCCTGCCCAACACTTGTTCCTATTTTCATTATGAATAATAGTATCATAGCCATGACACCAAAGGTGGTTTTCTGAGTCGTTGGGTTACTATGAATATGGCCAGGGCTTCAGGAACTCCTCACTTTCCTGAGAAGATGGCAAAGGCCTGTGCCGCTCAGGGGCGAGTGATTGATGAAGTGAGCCAGGGGCCAGGTCTCTCATTCACTCCCCCATGCCCCTCCCTGGCCCCTGGGAAGCCCAGGTGTCAGGCTTATCTGACTGGTTGGGCAGCTCGGGCCCAGACTGGGTCATGCAGGGAGATGGCTTCCTCATACCAGCTGGAGGTTGCTAGGAGCCTGCGGTCAGCCAGGCCACGTCCCAGCAGAGGGGATCTAAGGTGCCACAGAGCCCACGGAGGGTTATCCTGACCCAGCCCCTGCCTCCAGCTGGGAGAAGTGGCCTGCTGCTGCTGGAGCTCTGGAGACCCAGGCCTCACTTATTTTCTGGCTCAGCCTCTACTGGTCCCCTTCTGGGTCTGGCTGCCTGAGGTCTAAGGCCTTTCCACTGCTCTCATTACATCTCCCCCAATCTCTGCAGCCTTTGCGTTTTCTTAGCCTGAGGACTGAGACCAGCCCTCATAGCTGATCCTACGGGGCTCGTCATGGTGGGTCATGCCTGTAATCTCAGTGCTTTGGGAGGCCGAAGCAGGAGGATTGCTTGAGCCCAGGAGTTCGAGACCAGCCTGGCCAACATGGTGAAACCTCGGGTCTCTACTAAAAATGCAAAAAATTAGCCAGGCATGGTGGCAGGCACCTGTAGTCCCAGCTACTTGGGAGGCTGAGGCAGGAGAATCACTTGAACCCAGGAGGTGGAGGCTGCAGTGAGCTGAGATTGTGTTACTGCGCTCCAGCCTGGGCGACAGAGCAAGACTCTGTCTCAAAAAAAAAAAAACAAAAAAAAAAAACTTGTATAATCCTACCTGGGTCTCTAAGCCTGAGGTCTGGAACCTCCCATCCCCTGGCCCAGGCCTCCCTCCAATTCCCCTTCTTCCAGGCCTGGTATGGTCCTCCCCGGCCTCCTCGGAAGGAGTGGGGGACAAAGACTCACCCACTTGCAACACACGGTCCACGGCCCCGCTCTGGAGCAGGTGCAGCCCTCGGGTAAAGGGCACCCGGGCGTCGTGCTCGCCCTCTGGGGGCGGGTAACCCAGGGACGAGTACATACATATTTCCCGTTCACTGCGTGGAAACGACCAAAACACGATACGCTTCTGGACCGGCTCAGGCACCCGGGAGAACCGCTCCTCCACCTGCAGGAAGGGCCAGTGGGTTAGGAGCCTGGGCTTGATGTAATCCCAGTGGTTTGGGAAGCTGAGGTGGGAGAATCGCTTGAGATCAGGAGTTCGAGACCAGCCTGGGCAACATAGAGAGGCTCCTATCTCTAGAAAAACACTGGCCGGGCACGGTGGCTCACCTGTCTCTACACACACACACATGCAAATTTAAACATTAGCCGGGTGACCGGCCACGGTGGCTCACACCTATAATCCCAGCACTTTGGGAAGCCGAGGTGGGCAGATCATGATGTCAGGAGTTTGAGATCAGTCTGACCAACATGGTGAAACCCGTCTCTATGAAAAATACAAAAATTAGTCAGGCATGGTGGTGCACACCTGTAATCCCAGCTACTCAGGAGGCTGAGGCAGAAGAATTGCTTGAACCTGGGAGGCAGACGTTGCAGTGAGGCAAGATCGCATCACTGCACGCCAACCTGGGTGACAGAGTGAGATTCCGTCTCAAAAAAAAAAAAAAAATTGCCAGGTATGGTGGTGCACGCCTGGAATCCCAGCTACTCAAGAGGCTGAGGCGGGAGGATAGCTTAAGCGGAGGAGTTTGAGCAAGACCCTGTCTCAAAAAAAAAAAAAAGAAAAAAAAGGAAAGAAGGCCAGGTGCGGTGGCTCTCACCTGTAATCCCAGCACTTTGGGAGAACGAGGTGGACGGATCACCTGAGGTCAGGAGATGGAGATCATCCTGGCCAACATGGTGAAACCCCGTCTCTAAAAAAAAAAAAAAAAAAAAAGCAAGCCACACTATGCTGAACGCTGAACGCTTATGCATGTGATTTCCACATTCTCACAGCCACCTAGTGTGAGCTTGTCCAACCCATGGCCCTGGCCCAGGATGGCTTTGAATGTAGCCCAATGCAAATTTGTAAACTTTCTTAAAACATAAGATACGGCCAGGTGTGGTGGCTTATACCTGTAATCCCAGCATTTTGGGAGGCCAAGGCAGGTGGATCACTTGAGGTCAGGAGTTTGAAACCAGCCTGGCCAACATGGTGAAACCCTGCCTCTACTAAAAATACGAAAATTAGCAGGTGCCATTAGCATGGCAGCCCACACCTGTAATCCAGCTACTCAGGAGGCTGAGGCGGGAGAATCACTTGAACCCAGGTGGAGGCTGCAGTGAGCCAAGATCGTGCTACTGCACTCCAGCCTGGGCAACAGACTGAGACTCTGTCTCAAAAAAAAAAAAAAAATTGTAACATTTTCTTGGCCGGGCATGGTGGCTCATGCCTATAATCTCAGCACTTTGGGAGGCTGAGGTGGGTGGAACAGGAGGTCAGGAGTTTCAGACCAGCCTGGTCAACATGGTCAAACTCCATCTCTATTAAAAATACAAAAAATTAGCCAGGCATGGTGGCACGTGCCTGTAATCCCAGCTACTTGGGAGGCTGAGGCAGGAGAATCGCTTGAACCCAGGAGGCGGACTCCAGCCTGGTCAACAGAGCAAGACTCCTCAAGAACAAAAAAAAAAATTTTTTTTAAAGCTCATCAGCTATTGCTGGTGTTAGTGTATTTTATACGTGGCCCAAGACAGTTCTTCCAAGGTGGCTGGGGGAAGCTAAAAGCTTGGGCACCCCTGACGGTGAATTGGTACTAAATCATGACACTGTTTTGAGAATCTGAGAGAATCTGAGACTCAGAGGTGGGATGAATTCAGTTGTTCAGGATCCCAGAGCTGTGAGCCGTTTCAACTTCTAAAACAGACTTCGCCGTTCCTCAGTTTCCCTTCCATGCCCCATCCCTGGGAAGGGGCCCCAGGAGGGGGGGTGTCCTGGCCCCCCCGTGGGCTCTGGGCAATGAGATGAGCTGGTCGAGCCTGCCTTCCAATCTGAACTTGCTATTCCCTGGCTGGGTGACCTTGGGCAAGTTTCTCAACTTCTCTGTGCCCCAATTTCCTCAAAGTGGGAACGAGAACAACAACTCCCAAAGGGCTGCAGAGGATTCCATGAGCTTCTGTGGGTCAAGAACTCCAAGGGCTCGGCTTGGCCAGGGCAGGTTTGCGGGAGGCTTAGAGATGGTTTTCAGATTATTCTGTGTGCCTCACACGCAATGAAGGGGCAGGGGCCCTCCTTAGCCTCCACGCCCACCTGGGTTTCTAAGGGAAATGGGAGAGCCGATGACCAGCCCAGGCCTCGGGGACAGTTGACAGATGACTAAGGAGGGATTTTCCAGTCCATGAATCAGAGCCTGCCCATCCACACTTGGCCCAAACCCATCCGTTCCGGCCGACTTCCTAACTCCAGAAAGGCCAGGCAGGAAAGAACGCCCCCTAAAGCTGGACAGAGGATAGAGCCCATGTGAGCTCCCAGTTCAGGTCTGGGCCATGTCTCCAGCTCCTTGGGGCCCACACTGAAGCTGAAAAAGGGGACTTAAAGGGTCCTCTCTCTGGGACATCCTGGCAGTGCCCCCAGAAGCCACAGAAGAGAGGTTCTACGGGTACCTGTCCAGGGACCACCACCCAGGCCCTGCCCCTGCTGTCGACCTCTGGAAGGGATAGGATAGGATAGGATGGGGGATGAGGAGGGACCCTGGGACTTGAGTAATCCATGCTTCAAGCCAGGAGAAGCTGGGCAGTCCCAAGAGAGACAGAGAGAGAGAGAAGAGGAGAGAGGAGTGGGGAGAGAGAGAGGGGAGAGGAGAGTGGAGAGAGAGATCTGGAGTAGAGAGGGGTCCCCAAGGAACAGGTGAGATCTGGAGGCTTGAGGGCAGGAATGAATGGGGAAAAACGGGGTGTCCTGAGCTGGAATCTATATAGATGGGGGAGTTATTTATTTGGAATGTAGGGTAGGGATCTAGAGGGCAGGAATGGGGGCGTGTGAGTCTCTAGGGGCTACGATGGAGGGAAACGGTATTCCCAAGCGGGGGTTGAAGAGAGGACTGAAGACTTAATGGGGTGCCCTGAATGGGGAATAAAGATGCGATAGGAAAAGAGGGGTGCCGTTGGGGGATTAGGTGGGAAAAGAGGGGTGCACGGGGTTGTAGGCGGACCATGGGGGCCGGATCTCAGACATCTGGGGTTGGTAGGAGAAGAAGGAAGTGTCCTGATTTGAGATCTGAGGCGCCGAGGGGCAGAGATGGCAGAGAAGGGATGAGGGTGGGTTATTGGGTTTGAAGGACAGAAATAGGAGGATGAGGGGGTGTTCGGGGCAGGGTTGAGGATCCTGGGGGTGAGATCTCAGGGGGTGTCCCTGATGGGGGCAGCTCTGGATTCTGGGGATTGGGGAGGAGGAGAAGACAGGTGGGGAAGGTGCTGGGGGTGCGTCCCTGCCCCCGCCCCCTTCCCCCGCGGTCACCTGCTCGAAGGCCCAGCTCTCGGCTACCCGCTTGGCGCTGAGGTCCAGCAGCGCCTCGGGCCGTCCCCGGCCACGCAAGGCCCCGGCCCCGGCATCGCGCTCCTCGGGTCCCGCGGGGCAGCCCCGGCTCCGCTTGGCCGCGGGGGGCTCCATCTGGCCGGGCCGGGGCCGGGGCGGGGCCTCTTGGGGGGATCGGTCCAATGCCCGCTGCGCGTCGCCGGCTCCCGCGCCCCCTGCCCGCCTTCCTGTCTGTCCTCCGCGCTCGGCCGCCCCGGGACCCCTGCCGCACCCACCCCCGACCCGCGCCGGGCCGGCCGGGTGATGCGGCCCCTTTAAGACTCTTCACAACAATGAAGCTGCCTTGGCCTCCGCTTTAGCTCCGCCGTCGTCCCGCCCCCGCCGCCCGTCCCCATTGGCCCCCCCTCGGCCTCCGCGGCCCTCCCTCGCCATTGGTTGCGCCGCCAGACCCATCTCCCAGCCTTGCTGCTCACTCGATGACTCTGATGCCAGTCTTTTCGTGTTTACCCAACCAGAGCCCGCTGCGAGGGGTGCTGTCAATCACGGGGCGCCAGAGGCCAATCAGAGCGGGAGGACCCCTGCGGCCCAGGCCTTATGCGGAGTTTCGGGGCGGGCCCGGGGTTCATTCACAACATTCCTCCCCCGCCTCCCTCGGGCTGGACAGCATGCCCGGGGCTGATCGGGCTGCGCCCACACACGGCTTTGTTTACTGAGGGTCGCTTCCGGGCGCCGCGAGGGAACAATCAACACACCCCGGCCGGTGAGCGAGACCGAGCAGCGGGATCCCTTGGCAGCGGCTCAGCCCCTCGTCCCTCCGAGCTGTGTGACCCGAGAAACTCACTCTACCTCTCTGGTCAAGTTTTGGTGCTGTGGCGGCGGAGGGGTCGCAGGCTCATTGGGGGAGCTCCTACGGGCCGCGGACCCCCTCTCCAGAAACAGAGCTCGGTTAGGGGATTCATAGGTCATCCCTTGAGCCTCAAAAGCAGTACCCCGCCCCTCCTTTCCATGCCCTAGATTCTACGTTGGGTCATATGAAATTGCTGATTTTTCTACCATTTTTGGCCTGTTAAAATGGCAATTCCATGAGGTTCAGCCTAACGCTTATCAAACCTCAGGACCTCTGAGCATTTTTTCTGACTCAGCTTGTCCAGGCCACCGTCTCTGCCCTGGAAGCCGGCCATGGTTTCCATCACGCGTTCCCGTCCCGGCTCCCTGCCAATGTCCTCAGAAAACCTTGCATTTTCCCTTCCTCATACTTCTCCCCATTACCATTTATTTATCTGTTTTGGCGTTTTTTTTTTTTTTTTTTTTTTTTTTTTGGAACGAGCCTCACTCTGTCACCCAGGCTGGAGTGCAGTGGTGCTATCTCCGCTCACTGCAAACTCTGCCTCCTGGTTTCAAGTGATTCTCCTGCCTCAGCCTCCTGAGTAGCTGGAATTACAGGCGCCCGCCATCACACCCGGCTAATTTTTGTATTTTTGGTAGAGATGGAGTTTCGCCATGTTGGCCAGGCTGGTCTCGAACTCCTGACCTCAAGTGATCCCCACCTTGGTGGTTGTTTAATTTCGGTCTCCCTCAGGAAGCAGGAGCTTGTCCCATTTGTGCTTTGCTGTACAGACAGCACCTCGAATAGCACCGGGCATACAGTAGGCGCTCAAGCTAGAAATTGTTGAATACACCAATCAACTCATGCTTTGCCTTCATTCAGTTAAATGATCCGCGCAGCAGAAAAAACCCATTGATTATCTGCCCATCCATATGGAATCCCTAGCTTTTCCTGGAGAAACTTTGAGCCTCACAGCTGCTGCACTCTCTGGCCAGTCTTCAGCCACTCCCCATACCCCCTCCCCCGCTCAACTCATTAAACTCCCCTGCAGACCTGCACTGTCCAGTATGGTCACCAATGGCCACAAGTGGCCTCTAAGCCCTTGAAATGGGACTGGCTCGGATTAGGTTGTGCTGGAGAGGTAAAATACAGAGTGGATTTCAGAGACGTAGCAGGAAGGAAACAAGGCAAAATATTTCATTAAGAATGTTTTGGGCCAGGCGCGGTGGCTCAAGCCTGTAATCCCAGCACTTTGGGAGGCCGAGGCGGGTGGATCACGAGGTCAAGAGATCGAGACCATCCTGGTCAACGTGGCGAAACCCCGTCTCTACTAAAATTACAAAAAATTAGCTGGGCACTGTGGCGCGTGCCTGTAATCCCAGCTACTCGGGAGGCTGAGGCAGGAGAATTGCCTGAACCCAGGAGGCGGAGGTTGCGGTGAGCCGAGATCGCGCCATTGCACTCCAGCCTGGGTAACAAGAGCGAAACTCCGTCTCAAAAAAAAAAAAAAAAAAAAAAAAAAAAAAAAAAAGAATGTTTTGGCCGAGTGCGGTGGCTCACGCCTGGAATCCCAGCACTTTGGGATGGTGAGTTGGGAGGATCACTTGAGCCCAGGAGTTTGAGACCAAGTCTGAGCAAATGGCAAAAGCCCATTTCTCTTAAAAAATAAGAAAATTGGCTTGGTGCGGTGGCTCACGCCTGTAATCCCAGCACTTTGGGAGGCTGAGGCGAGTGGATCACCTCAGGTCAGGAGTTCCAGACCAGCCTGGCCAACATGGTGAAATCCCATCTCTACTAAAAATACAAAAATTAGCCAGGCATGGTGCCGAATGCCTGTAATCCCAGCTACCCCGGAGACTGAGGCAGGAGAATTACTGGAACCCAGGGGGCAGAGGCTGCAGTGAGCCAAAATTGAGCCACTACACTCCAGCCTGGGCAACATAGTGAGACTCCTTCTCAAAAAATACAATGAAAGCAAAATAGCTGGGTGTGGTGGCGCATGCCTGTAATCCCAGTACTTTGGGAGGCCGAGGAGGGCAGATCACAATGTCAGGAGTTTGAGACCAGCCCAAACAACATGAGGAAACCTTGTTTCTACTAAATAAAAACACAACAATTGGCTGGGCGTGGTGGCATGCGCCTCTAATCAGGGCTGTTCAGGAGGCTGAGGCAGGAGAATTGTTTGAGCCCAGGAGGCAGAGATTGCAGTGAGCCCAGATTGTGCCACTGCACTCCAACTTGGGCAACGGAGCAGACTCTGTCTCAAAAACAAACAAACAAACAAACAAATAAATAAAGTAAAACAAAATTACATATGTGCCAGGACACAGTGGCTGGTGCCTGTCACCCCAGCACTTTAGGAGGCTGAGGTGGGTGCAGTGCTTGAGCCCAGGAGTTTGTGACCAGGCTGGGCAACACAGTGAGATGCTATCTCAAAAATTAATAAATAAAACAATATATGTGACTCAAGTTGTATTTCTTTCTTTCTTTTTTTTTCTTTTTTTTTGAGACAGTCTCAGTCTGTCACCCAGGCTGGAGTGCAGTGGCACAATCTCGGCTCACTGCAACTTCCGCCTCCGGAGTTCAAGTGGTTCTCCTGCCTCAGCCTCCTGAGTAGCTGGGATTACAGGCAGGTGCCACCAGGCCCGGCTAATTTTGTATTTTTAGTAGAGACGAGGTTTCTCCATGTTGGTCAGACTGATCTTGAACTCCTGACTTCAAGTGATCCACCTGCCTTGGCCTCCCAAAGTCTTGGGATTACAGGCATAAGCCACCACGCCTGGTTAAGTTTTTTGATTTGTTTTTTTTTTTTTTTTTTGAGATGGAATTTTGCTCTTGTTGCCCAGGCTAGAGTGCAATGGCATGATCTCGGCTCACCACAACCTCCACCTCCTGGGTTCAGGCGATTCTCCTGCCTCAGCCTCCTGAGTAGCTGGGATTACAGGCATGCGCCACCACATCCACTAATTTTGTATTTTTAGTAGAGACAGGGTTTCTCCATGTTGGCCAGGCTGCTCTTGAACTCCCGACCTCAGGTGATCTGCCCGCCTCAGCCTCCTTAAGTGCTGGGATTACAGGTGTGAGCCACTGCACCCGGCCAATTTTTTTTGAATTTTGGTAGAGAAGAAATCTTGCTATGTTGCCCAGGCTGGTCTTGAATTCCTGAGCTCAAGCAATCCTCCTGGCTTGGCCTCCCAAATTGCTGGGATTAGAAGCCTGAGCCACCACACCTGGCTTGAGTTGTATTTCTATTAGACAGTGTCCGTCTTAAGAAACCACAGCCTGCCACAGTGACAGCAACAGAAACAGCTGTAATAAGAATGTACTGACTGCTTATGCAATGCTGTAGCTGTGGAGATACACGCTGGAGTGTAAGCCATCGAACAGTGTTGCGGAGTGGGGATTGTCACCTCCGTTTCTCAAAGGAGGAACCTGAAACTTGGAGAGGCTGAGCCACTGGCTTGAGGTCACCCAGCAGCTGGACCAGTGGGGGACCCGGACCTGTGGGGGCTGCTTTGGAGCCGTAGACTTACTGGGGCATCTCCTTGCCAAGGATTTGGGGCAACAATAGATCTATGGGGAAGGAGTAACTGGGGTCAGAAGAGACACAGGGAGGAGTTCTAGCGAAGGATGGCCGGGTGCACTGGCTCACGCCTGTAATCCCAACACTTGGGGAAGGTGAAGTGGGAGGATCACTTGAGTCCAGGAGTTCAAGACCAGCCTGGGCAACACAGCGAGAACCCCCATCTCTAAAATTTTTTTTTGAGACTCTATCTCAAAAAAAAAAAAAAAATTGGCCTGGTGCAGTGGCTTACGCCTGTGATCCCAGCACTTTGGGATGCCAAGGTGGGTGGATCACACGAGGTCAGGAGTTCAAGACTAGCCTGACCAACATGGAGAAACCCTGTCTCTACTAAAAATACAAAATTAGCCGGGTATGGTGGCGCTTGCCTGTAACCCCAGCTACTTGGGAGGCTGAAGCAGGAGAATTGCTTGAACCTGGGAGGTGGAGGTTGCGGTGAACCGAGATCGTGACATTGCACTCCAGCCTGGGCAACAAGAATGAAACTCCGTCTCAAAAAAAAAAAAAAAAAGTACCGCGTGTACCGTGTGGTGGTGCACACCTGTAGTCCCAGCTACTCAGGAGGCTGCGGTGGGAGGATTGCTTGAGCCCAGGAGGTGGAGGCTGCAGTGAACCATGATTACACCACTGCACTCCAGTCTGGGTGACAGAGCCAGACCCTGTCTGAAGAAAAAGCAAAACATTACAAAACAAAAACGAAAAGCACAATTTTTCTGGTGCTCCCCTTGCAAACAGGCCCTAAGGACTGGCTTTTCCCAGCAGCCCTCTTCAGCATCTGATATGTGGGTATGTCAACTAAGTTTAGCCTTGAAAGGGCTCCAATATTGTCCTGCGATGCTGAGAAGTCACTCTAGGCCAGTGGGTAGACTTTAAGAGGAACAGAGAATGGGGTATCACAGGGTGAGAATGTCTTTTTTTTTTTTTTTTGAGATGGAGTCTTTCCCTGTTGCCCAGGCTGGAGTGCAATGACGCAATCTCGACTCGTTGCAACTTCTGCCTCTTGGGTTCAAATGATTCTCCTGCCTCAGCCTCCCAAGTAGCTGGGATTACAGGCCTCCACCACCATGCATGGCTAATTTTTTTTTTTTTTTTTTTTTTAGTAGAGATGGAGTTTCACCATGTTGGCCAGGTTAGTCTTGAACTCCTGATCTCGTGATCTGCCCACCTCACCTCCCAAAGTGCTGGGATTAGAGGTGTGAGCCACTACACTTGGCTGAGAAGGTCTCATTTCATTCTCTAACAATAGATACTAATATATATATATATATATATATATATATATATTTTTTTTTTTTTTTGTGATGGAATCTTGCTCTGTCACCCCGGCTGGAGTGCAGTGGAGCTATTTCAGCTCACTGCGGCCTCTGCCTCCTGAGTTCAAGCTATTCTCCTGCTTCAGCCTCCTGAGTCGCTGGGACCACAGGCCCCACACCTGGCTAATTTTTGTATTTTTAGTAGAGACAGGATTTAACCATGTTGAACAGGCTGGTCTCAAACTTCTGGCATAAGTGATCCACCCACCACCGCCTCCCAAAGTCCTGGGATTACAGGCGTGAACCACTGCACCCGGCCTCGAATATTTAAAATCAATTCCATCTCTCAGGTGAGATAAGAGAACTAAGGCGTGGAACAGTCATGTGGCTTGCTCAAGGTCCACACCTGGAAAGGGTAGGGTCTGCACAGAATTTGGAAAACAGGAATATTCTGCTCATGTCCTCTGATTTTACAAGTGAGGGAAATGAGGCCCAGAGAGGGTTGGAAAGCTGCCCAAGGCCACACAGTGGTCCTGGGACAATGTGGGAGGTTGGGACTGTCCTCAATATGAAGTCCCCCGGTTACTACCTGCCTCTACTTCCTAGCAATTTTTAGGAAAGGAGAGCTGGGCATGGTGGTGTGTGCCTGTATTCCATCTACTTGGATTTTTCTTTTTGGTTTGGTTTTGAGACAGGGTCTCGCTCTGTTGCCCAGGTTGAAGTGCAGTGGTATGATCACGACTTCCTGCAGCTTCAACCTCCCGGGCTTGAGCGGTCCACCTGCCTCAGCTTTGTGAGTAGCTGAGACTACAGGCGTGCAGCACTATGCCTGGCTTTTTTATTTATTTATTTATTTTTGAGATGGAGCCTTGCTCTGTCTCCCAGGCTGGAGTGCAGTGGCATGATCTTGGCTCACTGCAACTTCCTCATCCTGGGTTCAAGCGATTCTCCTGCCCCCGCCTCCCGAGCAGCTGGGATTACAGTTGCCTGCCACTGCACCCACCTAATTTTTATATTTTTGGTAGAGATGGGGTTTCACCATGTTGGTCAGGCTGGTCTTGAACTCCCAACCTCAGGTGATCTGCCCACCTCGGCCTCCCAAAGTGCTAGGATTACAAGCGTGAGCCACTGCAACTGGCCTGCCTGGCTAATTTTTTAAAACGATTTTTTAAGAAGAGATGGTGTCTCACTATGCTGGCCAGTCTGATCTTGAGAACCTGGGCTCAAGCGATCCTTCCACCTTGGCCTCCCAAAGTGCTGGGATTACAGGTGTGAGCTGTTGTGCCCCGCCAGTCCCACCTACTTGAAAAGCAGAGGAGGTAGGATCACTTAAGCCTGGGAGTTCAAGACCAGCCTGAACAACATAGCAAGACTCTGTCTCAAAAATAAAAAATAAATTAAAAAAAGATAAAGATAAAAAGGAGTTTGGTGGGGGTAGTTCCAAGCACCTGCGTCCTTCCTTCTCAGTAAAGCCAGTAAGCTTGGGCTTTAGGGAAATGGAAGCCACATTGATTCCACCCGCCTGCCCAGCGTGAGCTCACTGTCTAGGCATGTCCAGCTCCTGATCCCAAACCACGTGTGCTCGCAACCCGTGGGAGATGGGGTTACCCTGGGGACTCAGTTGAGAGCGGGGATGAGGGCCCCCAGCTCTGTGGATGTCTCCACCCCAGCTTTCTGAGGGTCCCTCCCTTCTGCCAGCCCCCTGCAGTACCCCAAGCCCTCGTTGACGCAGGCAGGAAACCAGCTGGGTAGGCTTCGCTTGCTTCCTGGTCGCAGGGACGCAGCGCCTCTGGCGTGCCCAGATGGCAAGATTTCCTTCTTGCATTTCTTTTCTTCCTTTTTGAAAGAGGATTTCATGGGCAAACTGTCAGGGCTCTGCCAGGGGAAGTGGGCATGCTGGGTCGAGGTGGGGGAAGGTGGAGGTAGGAGAGAAAGGGTTAGGCAAGAATAACCATGTCTTGAAAAGCCACAATGCAGGTGTGATGGCTCACTCCTGTAATCCCAGCACTTTGGGAGGCTGAGGCAGGAGAATCGCTTGAACTCGGGAGGTGGAGGTTGCAGTGAGCTAAGACTGTGCCACTGCACTCCAGCCTGGGCAACAGAGCGAGACTCTGTCTCAAAAACAACAAAAAAGAAAAGTCACATTTAATGACCCCCGGTCCCTGGGAGAGGGGAACTGGGGAGGGACAGAGGACATGGGACGGCAGGATTTGGGTTCCCACCACCCTGCACCCCAGCACACAAGCGCAGCTCCTAGTCACATCGGTATGCCCCTTATCCTTAGGCTCCTGAATTCACGCTGAGGGGGACTGAGGATCCCAATTGAACAAACAGAGAAACTGAGGCTCAGAAAGGTTTTCTTTTTTTGAGACAGTCTCACTCTGTTGCCCAGGCTGGAGTGCAGTGGCAGGATCTCAGCTCTTTACAACCTCCACCTCCTGGGTTCCAGCGATTCTCCTATCTTAGCCTCCCAAGTAGCTGGGATTACAGGTGTGCACCACCACGCCCCGCTAATTTTTGTATTTTTAGTAGAGACGGGGCGTCACCATGTTGGCCAGGCTGGTGTTGAGCTCCTGACCGCCTGATCAAGTGATCTGCCCGCCTCAGCTTCCCAAAGTGCTGGGATTACAGGGGTGAGCCACCGCCCCAGGCTGAGGCTCAGAAAGGTGAAATAACTCAAGATGTGGGTTCTTCTGGAGTCTCGGACTCCTGGCTCCAGCACTAATGAGGGCTTCGGGGAGTACATGAGGGAAAAGTCACTCAGGAAAGTGAGGGGGAAAAGAGGCTGTTTGGGGAGCCCTGAGGGGAGAAGACATTCCAGACCCCATACCTGTAGTGCCGGAAAGCCCTTCCTTGCCCCTGGGGTCCTCCTCAAAGGGGCTGGCGTCAGAGGCACAAAAGGAGCCAATTTGCAGGAGCCAATTTGGGCTGGTATGGATGCTGCCAGCCTGCGGGTGGGCTGAGCTCTGGTTAGAGGCGCCTCCTAGTGTCCAACTCTGGCGCCAGATGGCACCCAGAGCCCACCCCGTCCTGGCCCTCGCCTTTCTGATTCCAAATAGAAAAGCTGGAAGCTAATTTTCCAAAGACTGCAAAATCACCACTCCCCTAACACGTAAAGATGAATGGGTGCTAAAGTGTTTATTTCTTCCTGTTTACCAGGTCGGAAATTTTTTTTTTTTTTGAGACAGTCTTGCTCTGTTGCCCAGCCTGGAGTGCAGTGACACAATCTTGGTCAGTGCAACTTTCATCTGGGTTCAAGTGATTCTCCTGCCTCAGCCTCCAAGTAGCTGGGACTACAGGCATGCACCACCATGCCCAGCTAATTTTTGTATTTTTAATACAGACCAGGTTTTCACCATGTTGACCAGGCTGGTCTCAAACGTCTGACCTCAGGTGATCTGCCTGCCTTGGCCTCCCAAAGTACTTGGATTACAGGCATGAGCCACTGCGCCGGACTTGTTTTTTTTTTCTTAATTTCACTGATGTGGGAAACAGGCAGATGTTATGCTCAAGAGAGACTGAAAAATACACTTTTTTTTGAGATGAGGCCTCGTTGCACTGCCCAAGCTGGAGTGCAGTGGTGCGATCTCGCTGACTGCAGCCTCAACCTCCCACACTCAAGCGATCCTTCAAGTTCAGTCTCTGGAGTAGCTGGGACTCCGGGCATGCCCCACCACATCCAGCTAATTTTAAAAAATGTTTTGCAGAGATAGGGTCTTGCTATGTTGCCCAGGCTGGTCTAGAACTCCTAGCCTCAAGCAATTTACCCACCTCTGCCTCCCAAAGTGCTGGGATTAGGCCGGGCACAGTAGCTCACACCTGTAATCCCAGCACTTTGGGAGGTTGAGATGGGGGTGATCACTTGAGGTCAGGAGTTCGAGACCAGCCTGGGCAACGTGGTGAAACCCCGTCTCTACTAAAAATGCAAGCTGACTTTTGTATTTTTAGTAGAGACAGGATTTTGCCGTATTGGCCATGCTAATATTGAACTCCTGGCCTCAAGTGATCCACCGGCCTTGACTTCCCAAAGTGCTGGGATTACAAGCATGCTACCACGCCTGGCCTAATTCACTATTTTAAAGTGTACAGTTTAGTGTAATCACAATCTTGTGCAATCACTTCTGTGTTAGGCAGGCGTGGTGACGGGCACCTATAGTCCCAGCTACATGGGAGGCTGAGACAGGAGAATCACCTGAACCCAGGAGGCGGAGGTTGCAGTGAGCCGAGATGGCATCACTGCACTACTCCAGCCTGGGTGACAGAGCAAGACTCTTTCTCATAAAAAACAAAACAACAACAAAAAAAAACCTCACACAAACCACACGTGAAGCGCTAGGATTGCAGGTGTGAGCCAGGGTGCCTGACCTTGAAAAAGACACTTTGCAAATCAGGGTATTTGAGCGAAGGTGTGAATGAAGGCAGGTTGGGCTTTCCGCCTGGGAGTAATGGTTGTCCACTGAAAGTGAACCTCTCCGCTGGACAGGATATGACACTGGCATGTCTGTAGATAAGACCTACTTTGTGTTGCTGGCAGCTCTCACAACTTACAGAGTTGTAAAGTCGTTCAAAGACAGTGATATGAATCAGGTGTTCAGGAAGGGTGTGTTGTTTATAGCTAAGGCGCTGAATGAACCATTGAATACTCACAGCTCATTCATGAAACATGAGGTTTTCCTTGTAGAAAGAAGGAACCATTCTTTCATTCAATAAACACCTGCTCATCGAGTGCCTATTGAGACACAGCCCTGAACAGACACTGTGCCCTTGAGAAGCAAAGCAGAAACAGAGGAGGCCGGGTGTGGTGGCTCACGCCTGTAATCCCGGCACTTTAGGAGACTGAGGCGGGTGGATCACCTGAGGTCAGGAGTTCGAGACCAGCCTGGCCAACATGGCGAAGGCTGGCGTCTACTAAAAATACAAATATTAGCTGGGCGTCGTGGTGATCATCTGTAAGCCCAGCTACTGGGGAGGCTGAGGCAGGAGAATTGCTTGAACCCAGGAGGCAGAGGTTGCAGCAAGTCGAGACTACGCTCCAGCCTGGGCAGGAGTGAAACTCTGTTTAAAAAAAAAAAAAAAAAGCCCGGGCAAGGTGGCTCAGGTCTGTAATCCCAACACTTTGGGAGGCCGAGGCAGGCGAATCACAAGGTCAGGAGTTCAAGACCAGCCTGGCCAACGTGGTGAAACCCCATCTCTACTAAAAATACAAAAATTAACTGGGCATGGTGGTGCATGCCTGTAATCTCAGCTATTCCGGAGGCTGCGGCAGGAGAATTGCTTAAACTGGGACAGGGAGGTGGAGGTTGCAGTAAGCCGAGATGGCGCCACTGTGCTTCAGCCTGGGTGACAGAGCAAGACTCCATCTCAAAAACACCCAAAACCAAACCAAGGGCGGAAGTCAGTTACTGCCTGAGATGGGCAGATCACCAGAGAAGCTGGGGAATGGCCATGAAGGGAAGAGCTACCCTTATCCCTCAGTCTGGGGTCTGGGCCTCATTCATCTCCAGCCCCTCCCTGCTCCCCAGAAACCATGAGGGTGGGACCTTCCTGGCAGCTTGGGAAACGCCAGACTACTCAGTCTTTCCATACGATGTGGCTTCCACTGCCCCAGTTCCTGATTTTTCAAGATGCTAAGGACTTTGTGAAATTTCTCTTGGCATGTTTGGGTGGGGGTGGGGTGGGGGTGGTAAAATTCACAATTTTATTTTATTATTATTTTTTGAGACAGAGTCTTACTTTGTTGCCCAGGCTGTAGTGTAGTGGCACCATCTTGGGTCACTGCAATCCCCACCTCCCGGGTTTAAGTGATTCTCCTGCCTTAGGCTCCTGAGTAGCTGGGATTACACGCGCCCATGACCACACCCGGCTGATTTTTAGCAGAGATAGGGTTTTGCCATATTGGCCACGCTGGTCTTGAACTCCTTGCCTCAAGTGATCCACGGGCCTTGGCCCCCCAAAATGCTGGGATTATAGGCATGAGCCACCATTCCCGGCCTAATTCACCATTTTAACGTGTACAATTCAGTATAATCACAATGTTGTCCAATCAGTACTAACATTTTCATCCGCCCCCTCCCCCGCAAAGAAACCCCGTTCCTATGAGCAGTCACTCCCCATTCCCGCTCCCTCAGCCCCTGGCAATCACTCATCTGCTCTCTCCCCCATGGATTTGCCTCTGTTTGGGACATTTCACGTAAGTAGGATGATTCAAGATGTAGCCTTTTGTGTGGCTTCGTACAGAGTTTATAATTTTGTAGTTTCAGTCCCATTTTTGGACCAGTGCTTCATTCCTTTTTGTTTTTTGGAGACGGAGTCTGGCTCTGTAGCCCAGGCTGGAGTGCAATGGCACCATCTCGGCTGAGTGCAACCTCCACCTTTCGGGTTCAAGTGATTCTCTTGTCTCAGCCTCCCAAGTAGCTGACACTACAGGCACACGCCACCATGCCCAGCTAATTTTTCTATTTTTAGTAGAAAACAGGGTTTCACCATGTTGTCCAGGCTAGTCTTGAACTCTTGACCTCGTGATCCGCCTGCCTCAGACTCCCAAAGTGCTGGGATTACAGGCGTGAGCCAAAGAGACGGGCCTGCTTCATTCCTTTCTGGGTGTGTCACCCAGGCCAGAGTGCAATGATGAGATCATAGCTCACTGCAGCCTTGAATGACCAGGCTCAAGTGATCCTCCTGCCTCAGCCTCCTAAGTAGTTGAGATGACAGGTGTGTGCCACTGCACTTGGCCTTCCTCCTTAAGGGTGAATATTCTACTGAAGGATAGACCCCAGTCATCCCTTCATCCGTGGATGGACGTATGGCTGTGCCCGCCTTTTAGCTATTGTGAGCAGTGCTGCTATTTACATGGATATGCAAATCTATGAATGAACACCTGTCTTCCATTCTTCCATATACTTAGAGACGGAATTGCTGGGCCATATGGTAACTCCACAATGAACTTACTGAAGAGCCACTGAACCGTTTTTCCCTCTTTTAAAACAAAAATAGTCCATGATCCCAGCACTTTGGGAGGCAGAGGTGGGTGGATCCCTGAAGTCAGGAGTTTGAGATCAGTCTGGCCAATATGGTGAAACCCTGTGCGTACTAAAAACACAAAAATTACCTGGGTGTGGTGCTGCATGCCTGTAATTTCAGCTACTTGGGAGGCTAAGGTGGGAGGATCACTTGAGCTTGGGAGGCAGAGGTTGCAGTGAGCCAAGATTGTGCCACTGCACTCCAGCCTGGGCTACAGAGCAAGACTATCTTTAAAAAAAAATTGGTAGTCTTGACTGTCCCTGTGTAGAACTCAGAACACACTTGAGATGGAGTTTGGGGGCAGCTGCTGTTGACCCAGCACCTCTGTCTCCTTAGTAGGTGAGGTGGCCACGAGAGGATGGGCCTCTAGGGAACCAGTCACCCTGCCCCGTCTCAGGGTAGAAGCCGACTGTGTACAGGTACCACTTGCCAAAGACAGCAATTCAGTATCACCCTGACTGCAGCCCATCTGTTCCCTGTGCTGTGACCTTGACCTGGGTCCAGTGAAGGAAGAAAAGGAAAGTCATCAGGCCAGAGATCCCAGAATATTCCACAGGTACTGTCTGGCGTAGCAAACCCAAATAATTTGGAGGTGGGGGAACCCCAGGATGGACAGATGTGAATTCTGGTCTTGTGACGGTGACAGGTAGCAGAGGGCCAGCTGAGAGCATGGATCGGGACTCTGGCAGCTACAGGCTCAATTCCACTCTGGAATGTTATGCAGGACCTGAATGGGGCACCCTGCTAGATGACATGTATAAAGCGCTGGAACTGGTGGCTCAACACCTGTAATCCCAGCACTCTGGGAGACCGAAGCAGGAGGATTGCAGGAGCCCAGGAGTTTGAGACCAGCTGGGGTAACATAGCAAGACACCATCTATACAAAAAGTAATAAATAGCTGGTCATGGTGGTACATGCCTGTAGTTCCAACTACTCGGGAGGCTGAGGTAGGAGGATGGCTTGAACCTGGGAGATGGAGGCTGCAGTGAGCTATGATCGTGTCACTGCACTCCAGTCTGGGCGACAGTGTAGCCTGGCTCATAGGCAGCGCTACCTAAACGCTGGCTGTCTTGAGTCCCTTACAGTTGGCACTCTATCCAGGTCGTACCACGTGGTTTCCTAATGCATTCCGGTTTAATAGGCACCTTGGTGCCATGAGGTGGCATCTGACCAACTCATGTCCAGCCTGACTCTGGTTGTGTCCCCAGGGCTGAGGACTGACCAGGAGGAGTGAGAGAGACACCAGGGTTTAAATGAGAAAAGACTCTTTCCCGGGTCTCAGGCAGGGCTAGAGGCGCAGAAAGCAGCCCAGCTGTCCCCTGGGCATAGGGCTGCTAAAGGCGGTGGGGTGGGGCGGGCCAGGCCATGTGGCTCATGCAGACTTGTGGGCTCACTGTCCTGCTTACCAGAACACAGGACTGCAAGAGATATGACAAAGCCAGGTTTATTACTCTGGGTTAAGCCTGTGGAGGCAAGACCTGGGAAGGGGCATGGGGACAGTTCTCAGTAAACTAAGATCTGCTGATCACCTGCCCATGGGCCAGGCCCCCACTGAAGTTCTAGGTGAGGCCCAGAGCTGGGGGACAGGGTGCTCTTCCTGAGACTGCAGCTTGTGGGATCACTGCAATGTCCCATCATGGAGGTGGGGGGTAGGGTGTTGGCCTGCGCTGGGCCAGCATCCTCAGGAAGGTGCCTTGTTGGAGGAGGTGCTGGCAGCTGCCCTGTTCTTCTTGGCCGGGGCCTTCAGCAGTGCCAGCTTCTTGGGCAGGCTGCTGCTGGCTTTCATCATCACGTCATGTTCGATCTTCTTCCGGATCCCGACTTCTAGGTTCTGAGGGACAAGCACAGGGCAGTCAGACTGTGACCTGGGGTGGAGAGAGGGCCTGACTGGTCAACCTCTTCCCGTCCAGAGCTCACAGGGGGCTAGATCAGCACTGTTCCCTCAAACCGCGCCTGAATGTGAGCCTGGCGGGTGGGGTTTAAGTCCTGCACTCTCCGGGCCTCCACACACAAAAAATCCACACCTCCACACCTTAGCTTTTAAACCTCTGCTCATGCCCCTTTTACAGATGGGGAAACAGGCTGCTGGAGCCAGGAGGCACTGAATGCCCAGGTCCCTACACCACATGGTACCCAGCGTGCCACAGCCTCTGGTCCCAGTCTCTCGGTGGGCAGCTTCCTCTGCCCCAGGTCATTTCTGCTTTGCAGACAGCAAGCTGAGGATCCGACGGGTGGGCAAGGAAGGCACAGGTGTGGGGCAAAACTAGCAATGTGAGTCCCAAACTGGTGGCTCAGTTGCCTTCTCCAGACGGCCCCTGCCCTGCCGCTGTGAGTTCCAATGGGTTGGGTGTGGTGGCTCAAGCCTGTAATCCCAGCACTTTGGGAGGCTGAGGCAGGAGGATCACTTGAGGCCAGGAGTTCAAGACCAGCCCTGGCAGCACAGTGAAACCTGTCTCTACCAAAAACTAAAATTAGCCGGGTACTGGCACTCACCTGCAATCCTACCTACTCAGGAGGCTGAGACGGAAGGATTGCATGAATCCAGGAGGCTGAGGCTGCAGTCAGCTATAATGGGGCCACTGCACTCCAGCTTGGGCAACAGTTAGACCCTGACTTTAAAAAAAAAAAAACATAACCAACGCACCTGACACTTCTTTGAGCCCTCTGCCGTTCTCAGAGGCTTACAAATCTGCGCTTTCAATTCCCTTCCCATATCACCTCGCTCCCTTCCTGAGTTCTATTAAAGATCAAGAGCAGCTGACGTTATTTGAACACGTCTTGCGCCGCAGGTCTTGCTTCTACGAGGCTCTGCTAAAATGGTAAGTGGTGTTCCTGTACCCTTTGCACAAGAAAAGGGAGGCTCACAGAGCTGGGAGTCCTCCAGGCCTCATCCCTTGCCCTTTGCCGATCCCTGAAAGCTCCTTCCCTGAAGGCTCCTTCCCTCGCCGGCTTCCAGGCTTCCTTGAACTCGTCCCTAGTACGTCCCCCAGCCTCTATTCCTCGCCAGCCTCCACCTATTGCCTCTCTCTGCGCCCCGGGCTCCATCCCTCGCTCCTAGCTGGTCCCCGGGATCCATCCTCTCCCCTCGCCGACCCCCGGGGTCCACCCCTCGCCCCTAGCCATCCTCCAGGCTCCACCCCTCGCTACTCGCCGCCCTCCGGGCTCCATCTCTTGCCCCGGCACACCTTCTTGAGCTTCTGCTGCTGCACGACGCGCGCCTTCTTGGGAGCGATAACACGACCTGGGGAAAGATGCGCTCGCATGAGGTCGGGAAGCCCCGTGTCCACCTCGCTCCCAAGTTCCCGGGCCACTCCTTACCGCCTTTCCTCGGGCCCCGATTCTTTTCAGAGGTCGCCGCTGCCGTCTTGCTCTTTGCTGGCTTGTGCGCCTGGAACTTGCGTTGTCCCTGCGCCATGTTCCGGCATGCAGCGGAAGAGGCGGGGCTGTGAGCTGTCGTAGCCGGAAGGCACAGGGCACTATGGGATACAGCAGGGCGGAAAAACGCAAGACCTCACGGGATACAATGTGGCACAGATTTAAAGAGACAGGACCGGCTGGGCGCGGTGGCTCAAGCCTGTAATCCCAGCACTTTGGGAGGCCGAGGCGGGTGGATCACGAGGTCAAGAGATCGAGACCATCCTGGTCAACATTGTGAAACCCCGTCTCTACTAATACAAAAAAATTAGCTGGGCATGGTGGCGCGTGCCTGTAATCCCAGCTACTCAGGAAGCTGAGGCAGGAGAATTGCCTGAACCCAGGAGGCGGAGGTTGCGGTGAGCCGAGATCGCGCCATTGCACTCCAGCCTGGGTAACAAGAGCGAAACTCCGTCTCAAAAAAAAAAAAAAAAAAAAAAGAGACAGGACCCCACGAGGGTAAAGGATCACCGCCGGAGTTTTGCAGATATTGTGAACAAAAGGTGACGATGATAAGCTAACGTTTATTGAGTGCTTATGTGTTTTAGAAAACTTACG
Source organism: Aotus nancymaae (assembly GCF_030222135.1). Classification (NCBI taxonomy): domain Eukaryota; kingdom Metazoa; phylum Chordata; class Mammalia; order Primates; family Aotidae; genus Aotus; species Aotus nancymaae. The sequence continues at coordinate 31,360,043 of NW_026988441.1, forward strand.
TTTTATGCTCTTTACACATACAAACTCAGACTAGGTTTAGGGGTGCAGTACTTACCTCTAGTGCAGAATTTAAGAAAGTCCGAAAACTTCCGTAATCGTAAACAATATTTCCAAGACTTAAAAAATATTTTCATATCCAAAACAATCTAATTGTCAAACTGCATCCTGCACACCGGCAGCATAATTTTATAAATAAAGTTTCAGTGGAACCAGGGTGTTGTGGTCAGTAAGCTGAAGGCACAAGTGCAGTGTTCTAGCCTCTTTAAAATTGATGTTTTGGCCGGGTGCGGTGGCTAACGCTTGTAATCCCAGCACTTGGGAGGCTGAGGTGGCGGATCACTTGCTATCAGGAGTTTGAGACCAGTCTGGCCAATATGGTGAAACCCTATCTCTACTAAAAATACAAAAGAGTTGGCTGGCGCGGTGGCTCACGCCTGTAATCCCAGCACTTTGGGAGGCCGAGGAGGGCGGATCACCTGAGGTCAGGAGTTCGAGACCACCCTGACTAACATCGTGAAACCCTGTCTGTACTAGAAATACAAAAATTAGCTGGGCGTAGTGGCGGGCGCCTGTAATACCAGCTCCTTGGGAGGCTGAAGCAGGAGAATCGCTTGAACCTGGGAGGCGGAGGTTGCAGTGAGCCGAAATCATGTCACTGCACTCCAGCCTGGGTGACACAGGGCGACCCTGTTTAAAAAAAAAAAATTGTTTTGTTTTGTTCTTCATGGATTTTATTTTTAAAGATGGGGTCTCACTCTGTCGCCCAGGCTGAAGTGCAGTAGTGAAATCATAGCACATTGTATCCTTGAACTCTTGGGCTCAAGCCATCCTCCCATCTCAGCCTGGGTAGCTGGGGCTAGAGGTGTGACCCACCATGCTCAGATAATTTTTTTTTTTTTGAGATGGAGTCTCGTTCGGTCACCCAGGCTGGAGTACAGTGGCACCACCTCGGCTCAAGGCAACCTCCACCTTCCAGGTCAAGTGATTCTCCTGCCTCAGCTGAGTAGCTGGGGTTTACAGGTATCCGCCACCACGCGTGGCTAATTTTGTATTTTCTACTAGAGATGGGGTTTCTCCATGTTGGTCAGGCTGGTCTCGAACTCCTGACCTCAGGTGATCTGCCCAGCTTAGCCTCCCAAAGTGCTGGGATTACAGGCGTAAGCCACCGTGCCTGGCTGGCTGCTGAGCTTTTTTACTGTCCTCTTAAAATCCTGCCCTGGCGGTGTCGCCCTAGTTCCAGCCCTGACCTTAAGAGGGAGGTACAAGTGTTAGCCACACTTTATAAATGAGGAAACCAAGGCACAGAGAGGTGAAGTGATTTGTCTAAGATCGCACAGTGGAAAAAGTGGCAGAGTGAGGATTTGAACCTGGGTGGCCTTCTTCTAGATGCTGGGATGTAGACGGAAGGTCCTGTCTGATCTCCCTGCACTAGGAACAAGTGTGGTCAGGGGCGGGAAGGTCAGCTTTTGGGCAGCCATTCAAGAAATTTATTAAAAATCCTAGACAGGCAGGCTAGGGAGGCTGAGTTGGTTACATCTGGGGTCCATCTATGTCGCATCCCTGGAAGAGATGGTGGTGGTTAGGGCTGCCCGGAGCTCCTCAGGGGCAAAGACCCCCAGTTCCGTGATGATGCCGCCAGTGATGAGGTTGTGGGGGGTGACATCGAAGGCAGGATTCCAAACTCCAATCCCTGCAGGGGAGAGGGGAGGCAAGGAGGCAGGAATTTGCTTCTGTGGAAGTTCTCAGGTTGCGGTCATCTGTTTCTACCACAGTGGTTCTTGGAACTGGGGACTCCTGGAGCACCTGGAGTCTCACCCCAATGTACATGCAGGCAGGGACACTGTACCCAATAGTAAGTTTAGACTCCCAACTGCTCCTAGGTCCTATGCACATCCATTCCACTTATTATTGATTGATTCATTGATTTATTTGAGATGGAGTCTCGCTCTGTCGCCCAGGCTGGAGTGCAGTAGTGTGATCTCGGCTCACTGCAATCTCTGCCTTCCTGGTTCAAGCAATTCTTCTGCTTCAACCTCCCAAGCAGCTGGGATTACAGGTGTGCGCCACCACACCTGGCTAATTTTTGTATTTTTAGTAGAGACAGGGTCTCACCATGTTGGCCAGGATGGTCTCGATCTCTTGACCTTGTGATCCGCCCACCTCGGCCTCCCAAAGTGCTGGGATTACAGGCGTGAGCCACCGCACCCAGCAGGGTGTCCCCTTTCTGAGGGGGCAGCTTACCGGGTGCCGCAATCCGGACCCCATTAACGTCGGTCAGCTCCTGGCTTGGACGCTCTTCAATGATGATCTCCTTGCCGGTCTCCAGACGGAGGTCACAGGAAGAGCTGGGGGCAGCCACGTAGAAGGGAATGCCGTGGTGCTTGGCAACAATGGCCAGCTGGTAGGTGCCCACCTTGTTGGCTGTGTCGCCGTTGGCAACCACGCGGTCAGCTCCCACGACCACGGCTGGGGAGGGGACGTGTGACAAGTTGGGGGTCATTACCTGGCTCCATCCCCCAGAGCCCCACCCCCAGGGCTTACCCCCGCAGGGCTTACTGGCTGCTTACCTGACACACCCCTATGGGCCATGGCGGCAGCTACCATGCTGTCGGCAATAAGGCTGGCGGGGATCTGCTCATAGACCAGTTCAAAGGCCGTCAGTCGGGCTCCCTGGTTGTAGGGCCGGGTCTCAGTGCAGAAGGCGTGCTCCAGGCGGCCCAGGCTGTGCAGTGATCGGATCACACCTGCAGGGGCCCCGCCCACCAGGAGAAGGCCCCCAGGAGGGGCAAACAGATGGGGTGGTCCATTGGTTAGGGGTGTAGGCTCTGAAGGTGGCCATGGATGGACAAAGGCTTACCGAGCACAGTCCCACCCCGAGGCCCTCGCAGTGTCAGTTCCCTCTGCCTGCCACGCTCTTCCCAATGCTCACATAGTTCCTTGTTTCACATCTGTTTAAAGGACACTTTCTCGGTGAAGCCTTCCCTGATCTCTCAGTTTTGCATAGCAACCCCCACACTTCCAATCTCCTGATCTGTCCTTTGCATTGATCACCTTCTAACACCTCATGTGTACAGCCAGCCCCGCTTTTCTGTGGGTTCTCCATCCAGGGACTCAACCACGTGGGTTGAAAATCTTTGACAAGAATCACTGGAACCCGGGAAGCAGAGGCTGCAGTGAGCTGAGATGGTGCCATGGCACTCCAGCCTGGATGACAGAGCAAGACTCTGTTTCCAAAATAAATAAATAAATAAATAACATCTCAGCCTCCTGAATAGCTGGGACCACAGGTGCAAACCACTACAACCAGCTAGTTTTAGTATTTTTTGTAGAGACAGGGTTTTGCCATGGTACCCAGGCTGGTTTCAAACCTCTGAGCTCAAGCCATCCACCCACCTTGGCCTCCCAAAGTGATGGGATTACAGGCTTAAAAATAGAGACGGGGTCTTGCTATGTTGCCAAGGCTGGTCTAGAATTTGTGAGAGCAAGCAGTCCTCCCACCCAGCATCCTGATTACAGGCCTGCACTGCACTGCACCTAGCCAATAACTACAATTTAGTTAGTATTTACATTGTACTCACTATTATATGCAATCTAGAGATGATTTAATATACGGGGGTGGGCTGGGCGTGGTGGCTCACACCTGTAATCCCAGCACTTTGGGAGGCTGAGGCTGGTGGATCACCTTAGGTCAGAAGTTCGAGAACACTCTGACCAACAGGGTGAAAACCCATTTCTACTAAAAATATAAGAATTAGCTGGTCGTAATGGCTCATGCCTGTAATCCTAGCCACTCAGGAGGCTGAGGCATGAGAATCTTTTGAACCCAGGAGCTGGAGGCTATAGTGAGTTGAGATTGTGCCACTGCACTCTAGCTTGGGTGACAGAGCAAGACTCTTTAAAAAAAAAAAAAGAAATATATATATATATGTATAGGATGTGCATAGGTTATGCAAATGTGATAGCATTTTGTATATCACGGACTTGAGCATTGGTGGATTTCGGTATCTGTGGGAGGTCCTGGAACAAGTCCTCCATGGACACTGAAGAACGACTGTATTTATCTTTTCTGCTGACTGTTCCTTCTACTTCCCTGGGACCCCTGAGAGCAGAGGTTTTGTCTGTTTTGTTCACTGCTGCGTCCCCAGCAAATGGAAGTGTGTGGACCACTGCAGGTGCTTACTAAATGCTGGCTGAGTGAAAGAATCAAAGGCAGAGGTCTTGCCATCAAGGCCTCAGTTCCCAGGGATGAAGGTGGGACTCAGGCATGTAGGGAACTTTCCTAGGGAATTTAGGGTCAAGTGGAATCTGCTGCCTTGACCCCCTAGAGCCCATTCACCCTGTCTCCTGGTCGCAGCTACCTGATCTTTCTCTGGTCACTCCCTTCTCCCCAGTTCCTCTTGGAGTCCACATCCTGGCCTGGTTCTAGGCATATGGCTCAGACAGGGCCCACTGAATGGCTGAGCTGGGATGGGCAGGTGGTCCTAGTGCCTAGTGGACCCCCTGAGACACAAGGAGACTTTTCTAGTACAGGAGGCTCTTTTCCTCACGATTTGAGCCCTAACAGCTCCCTGCCAGCCCATGGAGCCTGGAGATGAAGGAGGGCAGAGCCAAACAGAGATAGATAGATCCTGATGCTACTGGCTTAACCCCTTGATCTAGCCATACCTGAAGCCAACAGTGTAACTTTTTCTGTACACTAATACCTTCACATTTTTTTGGTGGGTAAAATGGTTTGGGTTTGGGGTTCTTTCTCTTGTATCCAAAAAAGGTCCTAGAAGGCCCTTCCCTACCCCCTGAGGAGGCCCGCTCACCTAGGGCTGTGCCATAGCCAGCAGTGGCCAGAGCACCGGTGTTACAGTGGGTCAGCACAGTCACCTTGCCACCGTTGGGGGCCACCCGGTCCAGGAGGTGGTGGGCTCCGAGGTCCCCAATGCTCCGGTTGTCTCTGAGGTCTTTCTCTAGCATGTCCTCGGCGCAACGGATGACTCTGGGAGGGACAAGGGGTTTTCAGCACCAGCCACCAGGCCCCGGGACCCAGGCAAGCCCCTCCTCTCTGCCCAGTGCTGCTGTCCTGGAGCCCTCCTGCTCAAAGCCTCTCATTGCTGTGGGGCCTGGACCCTTCCGCCATGGCCACCAAAGTGTCACTCCATTCATTCACGCAAACACACGTTTACTGAGCACTTCCAGTGTGACCCAGCAGTAAACAAGACAGAAATCTCTGCCCCTGTGGAGTTGATGCTGGGGTGATGAATAGATAATAAAATGAAGGAAAAGACGGTGGAATCAGGCAAGAGAGCAGCGGGTGAGCTGGATCATATACGATGGTGGAGGAGGGCGACAGTGCTATGGGTGCCTGGCCTGCACCAATGGCACGTGCAAAGGCCGTAAGGCAGGGTTGAGCTTGGTGGGGTACAGTGACATTGCTAGGAGGGGCTGGAGCAAAAGGGAAGTGGAAGGGGGGGAAAGAGGGCAGGAAGGGGACCAGGACAGGAAACAAAATTCCTCAAAAGCAAAAACCCGGCTGGGCACGGTGGCCCACGCCTGTAATCCCAGCACTTTGGGAGGCCTAGGCAGGTGGATCACCAGGTCAGGAGTTCGAGACCAGCCTGGTCAACATAGTGAAACTCCGTCTCTACTACAATACAAAAATGAGCCAGGCCTGGTGGCACGGCCCTGTAATCCCAGCTACTCAGGAGGCTGAGGCAGGAGAATGGCTTGAACCCGGGAGGCGGAGGTTGCAGTGAGCTGAGATCGTGCCACTGCACTCCAGCCTGGGCGACAGAGCAAGACTCCATCTCAAAACAAAAAAAGAAAAAAAAAAAGAGAACAAAGTGACACCAAAAAGGGCCTCCAAGGGTGGACAAGGAGCCGGGTGTATTCAGGGGAGGCACGATTAAGGAGTTGGGTTTTGGGGCCAGGCTGCCCAGGCTAGACTCCTGGCCCATCTGTGGGGCCCTGGACAAGGGACTTAAGGTCGCCGCCGTGCCTCAGTCTCCCCATCTGTATAATGGGTCAGTATACTTAAAAAGAGTCAATATAATTCCTGTTCAGAGCAGTGCCTGGTACCAGATCCCCATACCTCTCCCGGACTGCCTCCTCCGTAGCGCCCTCCCGCTGGGCCTCCCGGGCTGCAGCATCAGCCAGGTCGCGGGCGGCACAGGCCATGTTGACAGCGGTGGGCCGGGCGGTGACAAGGAAGCTCAGCTTGTCGCGCACGAAGGCCACTAGCGCGGGGAGTCCCGGTCCCCCGGCGCCCGTCTGCAGCTCCACGGCGAGGCTGAGGCAGCCCACTAGGGCGATGGCTGGGGCGCCCCGCACCTGTGGGGGCAGGAATCGGGGCATTGGAGGCTGCTGGCGCTAGCGCACCCTCACCTCCAGCCCCGCCGCCCCGCCGCCCCGCCGCCCCGCCGCCCCGCCGCCCCGTTGCACCTTCATGGCACGGATGGCCTCCCAGGCTTGGTGCACCGAGCCCACCGCCTCGTAGCGGCTTTGCTGGGGCAGCAGCAGCTGGTCCAGGATCTGCAGGGAGCCCCGCGAGTAGCGGATCGCCTCCAGGGTCATGGTGCAGGGGCCAAACCCAGCGCGACTCAGGGGGCACTGGGGTCTGCGCGCACGTGAGGAGTGGGGCGGGCCGTGGGCGGAGCCTCCCCCGGAAGAGGCACACACGCATGCGCATCCAACCTGACCCCACGGGTTCCCACGACGCGCAGTCCAAGTGGCCGAACCCACTCCAGGTCTCCTGCCAAACCCGGAACGCGGTGAGCCGCTTCCTCGGAACCACAAAAGTGGCACTATTTATGGGGCGCCCACTGGATACCAGGCCCTGTGTTTAGCAGCCTGCTATAGAGTTAGGGGTGTATTCCCAGTGGCAAGGTAACATCAAGTGTTCAAACGATAGAATTTGTTAAATGATCTTCCTTCTCCAAGGTTCAGAGGGAGGTAATCGGGGGTCGTGCACCCCTTGAAGGATGCATGACTGTTTCTGGGCCACTTTCTGCTCGGTTTCATTCAAAAGTTAACATGCAGGCTGGGCGCTGTGGCTCACGCCTGGAATCCTAGCGCTTTGGGAGGCCGAGGTGGGTGGATCACTTGAGTTCAGGTGTTCGAGACCAGCCTGACCAACATGGTGAAACCCTGTCTCTACTAAAAATACAAAAAATTAGCCGGGCATGGTGGCGCGTGCCTGAGAGTCCCAGCTACTCGGGAGGCTGAGGCAGAAGAATCACTTGAACCCAGGAGGTGGAGGTTGCAGTGAGCCCAGATCACACGACTGTACTCCAGCCTGGGCGACACAGCGAGACTCAGTCTCAAAAACAAAACCCTAAAAGTAACATGCACGGAAGGCTTTTCCATGGGCTAGGGATAATAAACATCTCACACCCGTGTGCTCCAGCCCCTGCTGCATCTGGCACAGATCTTGGGTACCCCGTGTGCCTCCTCCCTGGCCTTGTGCGGTTTCTGCTGCCTGGCCCCCATTTCACCCTTCACACTTGATCCATGCTGCCTCCTCCAGGAAGTCTGCCCTGATTCCTGGTCAACCTGAACCACCACCTTGAGACTCTCGTCACTGGATGGGGACCACATCCGTGGTCATAGCTATGACCCTATACCAGCATTTGCTGATGAGAGGCCTGCCAATCTTGGTCAAGTGGAGGGGCTGAGGGACAGCCGCAGGGCCGGTCTAATAACCCAAGACAGGGAAAAAGAAACAGGGCTTTAATGTACGAAGTCTGACAAGGCACAGACATCCTCACCAGGACCAAATAAATAACAACTCCACGGTTGCAGGAAGGCGAGGTCTGGGGAGGGGGCGGCGTCTGAGCTCTCCCAGGGCTGGTGAGCAAGCAGAGCGCCTACAGTCTGTGAGGGGCCTCCTGGGTGTGTCCTGGCCGCTGGAGCAGGTCCAGTTCCCAGGATGGGGATGACTCAGTCACTCTCAGAGTCGGAGTAGTCCGCCACGAGGGAGGAGCCGAGGCTGCAGGCGTGCCGCGTGTTTGGGGCGTCAGCTGTTTCTTGGGAGGAGCCTGCTGGGGACAGGGGCTTGTCCTGACGACTCCCTTCCTGCCCCTTCGGCCCGCTGCACTTAGGGGTCTCAGCTGTTTCCCGAGGACAGTCTCCGGGGAAAACGGGCTTGTCTTGCGCAGTCTCCTCTGGTACCCGCGGTTCTCCAGACTTGGGGGTGTTGGCCGCATGCTGTGGGCTCTCCGGGACGTTCCGAGACCGCCGCCGCACGATGCCCAGGTCCCCCACGGTGATGGGGGAGGTGGCAGGCGCAGTTCTGCGGTTCTGCGCCAGCTTCTTCAGGACGCCGCTGACCTTGCTGCTGGAGCCGGATCCGGGGGTGGAAGGGAACCAGGAGCGACTGATGATCTCGGTCCGCTTGAGCTTCTGCTTGTCCTCGTAGGCTGGAGGAAAAGAGAGGGCATTTCAGGGGCGGCAGGGGAGGAGGTCCAGAACTGCCCTCTGCTAGAGCAGAGCCCACTCATGGCTGAGGAAGCCCCCATCTCCAGGCAACTGTGAGCCTCCCTGCCCACTTTCCCCCGGCTCCCCACGCACAGTCCAGGGTGTGGAACTTCAGCAGGGCCGCCAGCCTGCGGTCATCCTCCGTCTCTGGGACCAGTGGGATGGTCAGGCTCGCCTTGGTCTGCAGGGCCTGGTCTCTCTCCTCCTCCTCCTGGATGGCTTTTTTCTTTTCCTGTGTCGGGGCCAAGAACACGGGAGACAGCAGGTGTGTCAGAGCCGGCTCCTCCTGGGCTAGCGGGCACTGCTCCAGCTCTCGGCGTCTCCATTTACTTTTCTTTCTCTTTTTTTTTGAGACAGAGTATTGCTCTGTTGCCCAAGCTGGAGTGCAGTAGCTTGATCTCAGTTCACTGCAACCTCCGCCTCCCTGGTTCAAATGATTCTCCTGCCTCAGCCTCCCGAGTAGCTGGGACTACAGGTGTGCACCACCACAACTGGCTAATTTTTGTATTTTTAGTACAGACCAGGTTTCACCATGTTGGTCGGCTGGTCTGGAACTCCTGACCTTGTGATCCACCCGCCTCGGCCTCTCAAAGTGCTGGGATTACAGGCATGAGCCACCGCGCCCGGCCTTCAATTTACTTTTCTTTTTTGAGACAGGGTCTCATTCTGTCACCCAGGCTGGAGTGCAGTGGCACAATCATGGCTCACTGCAGCTCCAACTCCTGGGCTCAAGTGATTCTCCCATCTCAGTCTCCCGGGTATCCAGTACTACAGGTGTGCACCACCATGCCCAGCTAATTAAACAATTTATTTTTGTAGAGGCTGGGCAGGGTGGCTCACACTTGTAATCCCAGCACTTTGGGAGGCCGAGGCGGGTGGCTCCCTTGAGGCTAGGAGTTTGAGACCAGCCTGGCCATCATGGCAAAACCCTGTCTCTATTAAAAATACAAAAACTATCTGGGCATGGAGGCATGCACCTGTGGTCCCAGCTAATCAGGAGGCTGAGGCAGGAGAATCTATTCAACCTGGGAGATAGAGGTTGCAGTGGGCCGAGATCGCGCCACTGCACTTAAGCCTGGGCGAAAGAGGGAGACTGTCTCAAAAAAAATAAGAAAATGCTTTTTGGCCGGGCGCAGTGGCTCACGCCTGTAATCCCAGCACTTTGGGAGGCCGAGGGGGGCGGATCATGAGGTCAAGAGATCGAGACCATCCTGGCCAACATGGTGAAACCCCGTCTCTACAAAAAATACAAGAATTAGCTGGGCGTCGTGGCGCGTGCCTGTAGTCCCAGCCACTTGGGAGGCTGAGGCAGGAGAACTGCTTGAACCAGGGAGGCGGATGTTGCAGTGAGCCGAGGTCTTGCCATTGCATTCCAGCCTGGCGCCAGGCAGCAGAGCAAGGCTCTGTCTCAAAATAAATAAATAAATAAATAAATACATAAAAAAAATAAAAAAAATTTTTTTTGTAGAGATGGGGTCTCACCATGTTGCCCAGGCTGGCCTCCAAAGCATGGCCTCAAACAGTCCTCCCACCTGAGCCTCCCAAAGCACTGGGATTACAGGTGTGCGCCACGACACGCAGCCTCATTCCACAGATACTTCTGGGACACCCACCTCGTGCTAGGCTTTGTTCTAGACTCTGGGGACAAAGCAGCAGGCAGAGAATAACCCTTGTCCGGGTGGAGCTGACCGTCTAGTGGTGAGACAGTGATAAGGAGAAAAAAAAAATGCAGGACAGTCGGGTAGTGGGTGGGCTGGGAGGTTCCATTTAAAATGTGGTGGCCACGGTCAGGTGCACCGACTCACACCTGTAATCCCCACACTTTGGGAGGCCGAGGCGGGTGGATCATATGAGGCCAGGAGACTAGCCTGGCCAACATGGTGAAAACCCGTCTCTACTAAAAATACTCTGGAGGATGAGGCAGGAGGATCACTTGAACCAGGAAGCGGAGGTTGCAGTGAGCCAAGATTGCGCCAACGCACTCCAGCCTGGGTGACAGAGTGAGACACCCAATGTCTCAAAAAAAAAAGTCCTATTTTTTATTTTTAAATTTTGAGATGCCGGGGGGGGTCTCACTATGTTGCTCAGGCTGGTCTTGAACTCCTGGTGTCAGGTAATCCTCCCAATGTGCTGGATTGTAAAAGCGTTAGTCACTATGCCCAGCCAAATTTCTACTATTTATAAATTACCCAGTCTGTGTTTTTTTTTTATTATAGCAGCTAGAATGGATTAAGACGGGGCATGATCACCATGTAGCAGATGGGGAAACTGAGGCTCAGAAGGTACAGTGGTCTGCTCATAGCTAGGATGCAGTGGGGAGGGCTGGCCCGGGCCTGGGCCCACCGTGTGTCCCCCGACCTTGGGCTGGAGCCCTGCTCACCCGGAACCGTCTCCGCAGCATGCTGTTGAGGGCGAAGTCGTCCTTCCAGGCGCTCTGAGCCTCCTGGATGTGGCTCAGCGTGGGCAGCGCCTTCTTGAGCGTGCTCCGGTCGGCCTCGCCGTGCTCCAGCCGGAACATGGCGTCCGTCTCCAGCTTCTGCTTCTTCTCATGCTCTGCAACGACCAGAGCTCGGCTGGGCCTTTGGGCCCCGGCGCAGACTCAGGGCCGGGGCCCCCAGGCAGGTAAGTGGGTGGCGCTCACCTGTGGTCAGCACCTGCTCGTTGTCCGCCATGTCCCAGCGCTCCTCCTTGCGCTGGGCGCCACTCACGATCACGTAGTCGCAGTTGGCCGGGTCAGTCTGCATCTCGATGTAGTTGACACAGAGGTGGCATTTCATCCGGAACCTGGGAGGGAGCGGTGGGCAGAAGGCAGGAGGCTGAGGCTGTGCCCCAGGACAGCCCTGTCACCTCTGCCTGCTTCCTTCCACCCGATGGACAAGATTCATTTGACAAGAATTCACTGAGCACCCACTATGTGCTGTGTAGAGCCATGGGCAAAAGGGGCACATCTGGGCACCCAGAATGGACCCGCTATCAGTGGAGCTGCGGTTGACTTACTCATTTGTTCATTCACCTGTTCATTCATTCATTCATTCACTCATCCGTTTTATTTTTTGTTTTTGAGATGGAGTTTCACTCTTGTCGCCCAGGAGTGCAACAGTGCATTCTCGGCTCACTGAAACCTCTGCCTCTCAGGTTCAAGTGATTTTCCTGCCTCAGCCTCCCAAGTAGCTGGGATTACAGGCACTGCCACCATGCCCAGCTAATTTTTTTGTAGTTTTAGTAGAGATGGGGTTTCGCCATGTTGACCAGGCTGGTCCTAAACTCCTCACCTCAGATGATCCACCTGCCTTGGCCTCCCAAAGTGCTGGGATTACAGGCATGAGCCACTGCATCCATTTTTAAAGTTCATTCAATCATTAGTTTATTTGTTCATTCATTAATGCATTCGTTTGTTGGTTCACTGATTCATTTGTTAAGTTAATTCATACATTCATTTGCTCATCTGGATCCATTTGTTAATTCATTCATCATTTGTTCATCCATTCATTTGTCCATTAGTTCATTTATTCCACAAACGCGCCCAAGACAGGCTTCTCTGTGGCAGGCTCAGTGCCAGCTGCTGGGGACATTGCTGAGTAGTGGAGAAGCCAACCTGCTTGTGGACAGGCTGATGTCCCAGCAGGGGCCACCTTGACAGCAAGGGCACAAGCAACTGGTTTTGAGTCTCACTTTAGAAAAGGTGTCTCTGAGCCGAACACGATGGCTCATGCCTGTAATCCCAGCACTTTGGGAGGCTGAGGCGGAGGGAATCACCTGAGGTCAGGAATTCAAGACCAGCCTGGCCAACATGGTGAAACCCCATCTCTACTAATACAAAAAATTAGCCGTGCTTGGTGGCACATGTCTGTAATCCCAGCTGCTCTGCGGCAGAAGAATCGCTTGAATCCGGAAGGTGGAGGTTGCAGTGAGCCAAGATCACACCACTGCACTCCAGCCTGGGGGACAAGAGCGAAAACTCCGTCTCAAAAAAAAAAAAAAAAAAAGTTCACACATGTAACTACAAAAAAAGAAAAGCCAGAAAAGTTGTCTCTGAGGGGTGGTGTTTGAGCAGAAACTCCAGGTGAGGGAGGAGCCTTGGAGCTACCTGGGTAAGAGCATTCCAGGTGGAAGCACAGAAGTGGGTGTGTCCATAGGGTGTGTGACGGACAGCGAGGAGGCCAATTAATGAGGGGACAGTGGGAGGAGGTTAGGGTGGAGAAAGGATAGGCACAGTGTGCAGGGCCTTGTGAGCCGGGAAGAGGACTTGGGCTTTTACTGAGGAAGGTGGGAGCCATGGAGGGTTGGAGCTGGGGCATGCCCTGATTGAGAAACCAGGGCGGTTTCCAGGAGAGTCCTGCAGGGAATGGCTTCCCTCCCACCCAGGCTCTTTGTAGCCCCCTCGCCCTGTGGCCACCTGACCTGCTCCCAAGACGCCACCAAGCCGCCCTTACCTGTAGATGGGGGTTGTGTAGTAATTGCCCACCTTCTTCTTTTCTGCGTTGTAGCGAACACCTGGAAGGGGGTCGGGTGGGGGTGGTTATTTCATTGCCGTCTGAATTTTGCAGATGGGTAAACAGAGGCACAAAGAGGCTCCCTGTCACTTGCTGAGGTTTCCCCAACTAGGAGGAGTCAGAGATGGGATTGGAAGCCTGAACCTGGCTTCCATGGCCAGACAGTCACTTGTGTGCCCGTCTCCTCCCTCATTCCTGATCAGGACCCTCCCACCCCCACCCCGGCGGCGCCCAGCAGTTTAGGGGTCTGATGTTTGCAGGAATGAATGGACGGGGCGGGCGGAGGCTCACCCATGCCGATGTGGTTCTTACAGCCGTCGCACCAGATGTTATAGGGCATCTCAAATCTGCAACGACAGACAGGATCTTACTTGCACTTGTCCACTTGGACACTCCCTGGGTCTCCACACCTGCAACTCCAGTTGCGGTTGTGATTCGAGGGGTGGGGCATTAGACTGCCCCAGCCTCATGAGAGTTGCTGCAGTCATATCACACAGGAAATGGATATGAGGAGAAAGAATCACAGCCACTGTAACTGAGTGGGAACCTCCCGCCCTGCTCTACAGCAGACTGACCATGTCCAGGGACAGTCGCCCTTGGGTGCTGCTGCGAGGTTTTTTTTTTTTTTTTTTTGAGACAGAGTCTTCCTGTCACCCAGGCTGGAGTGCAATGGCGTGATCTTGGCTCACCGCGACCTCCGCCTTCAGGGTTCAAGCGATTCTCCTGCCTCAGCCTCCCAAGTAGCTGGGATTATAGGTGTGTGCCACCACACCCGGCTAATTTTTTCTATTTTTAGTAGAGACAGGGTTTCTCTGTGTTGGCCAGGCTGTTCAGCCTCAAGTTATCCACCAACCTCGGCCTCCCAGAGTGCCGGAATTACAGGCATGAGCCATTGTGATTGGCTGGTGCTGTTTTAACACCTCACCACGTCAGTGAAACCAACTTCTGAACAAAGGAGGAAGCAGTTTTCAGGGCGCTGTCCGCAGGCAGTTGTGTCTGATTAGAGTTAGAAAAGCTGCTGTGTTATCGCTGTATTTCTTTATCACAGATGTATGTATGACATGGGATCCCAGCTTTCCATTTAACAGCAGTGAGATAGCTTTCCCTTTATTTATTTACTCTTAATTTTTTTTTTTTGGCTAGGGTCTCACTCTGCTGACCAGGCTGGAGTGCAGTGGCACGATCACAGCTCACCGCAGCCTCGACCTTCTGGGTTGAAGTGATCCTCTCCTGTGTTAGCCTCCAAAGGTGCTGGGATTACAGGTATGATTATTGGCTTTTTAGTTCTTTTTTTGAGACTGAATCTCACTCTGTTGCCCAGGCTGGAGTGCAGTGGCATGATCTCAGCTCACTGCAACCTCTGCCTCCCAGGTTCAAGCGATTCTCATTCCTCAGCCTTGCCAGTAGCTGGGATTACAGGTGCAAGCCACCATGCCTGGATAACTTTGGTATATTTAGTAGAGAAGGGGTTTCACCTTGTTGGCTAGGCTGGTCTCAAACTCCTGACCTCAGGTGACCCACCCCGCCTTGGCCTCCCAAAGGGCTGGGATTACAGGAGTGAGCCACTGTGCTCAGCCACGATCACTGTCTTTTTTGAGAGTCCTGTGGGATCAAGTCCAGGCTGGCCTGCTACAGGATGAGATACAACATGAAGCAGAGCCCAGTTGTACAGGTCAAGGCCCTGCTAGACCAGCCAGTCCCCAGCTAGCCAGCTCTGAAACACATGGGAACCCAGGCCAGATCAGCCCAGCCTAGCCCAGCCAAGCCCTGCCCAGCCCTTCCAGCCCCAGCAGAGGTATTTTGCTGAGCTGCAGACATGTGAGCAATAACAAATGCTTGTTTTGTTACGTGGCAGTAACTGACTCGTACAGTGACTTTCCACATTATGGAATGAAGACCCTGCAGCACTGGGCCAATGGGCACTGAATTCTCCTTGAGACTGAAGGAAGGGGGCAGGATGGTGGCGTCCTCAGGTGATGCCAGGCCTTACCGGATGATGAGGATGCCCTGTGACAGCTTCCGAGCCCGCTCCCGAAGCGGGTGGCTGTTGTGGTACCGGTTGAGAGAGCCATGCTGTGTGGAGAGGATGAGGGAGTGGATTAGTGCTGCCGAGTTGGGGGGGCTCATGCTTTTCCGCCACCCCCACTGCTTTGGGACAAGTGCCTCACAGGTGGGAGAGGCCTCGTTCTTACGTCCTGCACAATGGTGTTCACAGCAATACGGGAGGCACCCAAGTCTTACTGGAACACATGTGCTTGGAACCAGGAATGTGAGTTTCAATAGTCCCCCTCCTATTTATTTATTTAGAGATGGAGTCTTGCTCTGTTACCCAGGCTGGAGTGCAGTGGTATGATCTCGGCTCACTGCAATCTCCACCTCCCAGGTTGAAGCGATTCTCCTGCCTCAGCCTCCCGAGTAGCTGGGATTATAGGTGCTTGCCACCATGCCCGGCTCATTTTTGTACTTTTAGTAGAGACAGGGTTTCACCATGTTGGCCAGGATAGTCTCGATCTCCTGACCTCGTGATCTGCTTGCCTTGGCTTCCCAAGGTGCTGGGATTACAGACATGAGCCACTGTGCCCAGCCCCATTCCCATTTATGAACTGAAAGAGCCAGGGGACCCTGGGTGAGTGACCTCATGTTTTGCCTTCCTGAGACTCAGTTTCCCATCTGTCAACTATGTATAATGGTCATCATTACTTCCAGGTTTATGGGGAGGATGAGGTGAGGCGACAATACTGGCGAACATTCCCTGGGGACTTCATGTGTATCACTTCATTTTTTTTTTTTTTTTTTTTTTGTGGCAGGGTCTGGCTCCGTAGCCCAGGCTGGGGTGCAGTGGCGTGATTATGGCTCACTGCAGTCTCCACCTCCTGGGCTCAAGCGATCCTCCCACCTCAGCCTCTCGAGTAGCTAGGATTTATCCCTCAATGATTCTGTGAGGTCAGCTCCTTTTATTTTCCCCTTCTGACATACGCAGACACTTTGGCATAGAGAGACCAAAGTCCTATACTCAGGACTAGGCAGTGGGACACTCGGGCCCTGACTGAGCACCTACTGTGTGGGGACACAGCCATGAACAGCTCTGTCCTCATGGAGAGAATGTTCTAGTGGGAGAGATGGATAAGACACAAATAAATCAACAATAAGGGAGGGAATTCTAAGGGCTGTGAGGTTATATAAAGTGCTCTGCCATGCCACAGAGAACGAGACAGTGGTCAGGGAGGGCCTCTGTGAGGAAAGCCCTTAAGGAACTGAGGGGATGGTGAAATGGAGGAAAAGATTCCAGGGAGAGGGGACAACCAGGACGCCAGAGGTGCTGGAGCTGGGGGAGCCAGGGGGTCTGACCCTTCATCCATGCGCCCTGCCTTATCCTGGGCCCCTGCTGTAAACACACTATGCTCCTTGCCGGACATGGAGTGACAGGTCCCTCAGGAGAGCCCCAGTTACCACCCAGAAGTGAAGACAGCCCGAGCCTCATGTAATGAGCGGAGTACAAAAAGACCCTGGGGGCCGCCCATCCTTCCGCAGCAGCGGCTCTGACCCCAAGGGGGATGACGTGGGCCTTTCTGCTACTGTGGAGCTGGAGGAGGGAGCCTGCTCTTACCTTTTCAGGGTTGAAGTCCGGAGGATAGTACTTGTTGACCCCTTTTCTTTCACCCTGCAAAGCGGAACAGAGACATGACTGAGAGAGAGGCGGATTTGGTATGGCTGTGTCCCCACTCAAATCTCATCAAAAAAATTTTTTTTGATTATTTATTTATTTTATTGAGATAGAGTCTTCCTTTGTTGCCCAGGCTGAGTGCAGCGGCGCGATCTCGGCTCACTGTGATCTCAGCTCACTGCAACCTCCGCCTCCTGGGTTCAAGCAATTCTCCTGCCTCAGCTTCTCGAGTAGCTGGGATTACAGGTGCCTGTCACCACGCCCGGCTAATTTTATATTTTTAGTAGAGACAGGGTTTCACATGTTGGCCAGGCTGGTCTTGAACTCTTGACCTCAGGCGATCCACCTGCCTTGGATTCTCAAAGTGCTGGGACTAGAGGCATGAACCACCATGCCTGGCTTAATATTTGTATTTTTTGTAGAGACAGAGTTTTGCCATGTTGGCCAGGCTGGTCTCAAAACACCTAATCTCAAATGATCCGCCTGCCTTGGCCTCCCCAACTGCTGGGATTACAGGCGCGAGCCACTGCGCCTGGCCTCATAATGGTTTATTTTATGTTATATGAATTATACCTTTTAAAAAAATGAAGGAAAGAAAGAGAAAGAAGGGGACGGGGAAAGGGAAATTTAGGCTGAGCGTAGTGGATTACTTGAGGACAGGAGTTTGAGACCAGCCTTGTTAACATGGTGAAACCCTGTCTCTACTAAAAATACAAAAATTAGTGGGATGTGCTTGCTTGAACCCAGGAGGTGGAGGTTGCAGTGAGCCAAGATCGTGCCATTGCACTCCAGCCTGGGTGACAAAGTGAGACTGTCTCAGAAGAAAAAACAACCAAAGGAAACATTTTAAAAGCACCCCTGGGTGATGTTAGTGCACAGCAACATTTCAGACCCACTGCACCAAAAGAGGGTGACCCCGACATAGCATCATCTTAGAGCTGTGGGAGGGGAGGAGGGGCTGCTTCCAGGGTCCAACAGACTGGGAGAGGAGCCCAGGGCACATGAGGCTGTCTACTCACCATCTTGGCAGCTGCCTACTGGTCCTCACCCTCAGGGCGGACGGTCGGAAATTGGCCTTGTGAGCGCACTGCCCTGTCCTGGCCTCCTGCGGAGCCTCGCAGAGGGTCCACTGGCTTCCCTGCAAAGATGTCGTGGGCCGTGTGGTGGAGCCGGCTCACACAAGACTCCTGCCAGGCGTTGGAGGCATCCAAAAAGCGGCGTGTGTCTGTTCAGGAAGAGGAGTCCTGCCTACTCAACAGCCAGTGTACGCATCACATCTGACACTTTCATCTCTCTGTGGCCCCGACCGGTCCAGCACCCATCATCACTCACGTGGGCCAGCGCCGTCTTCTCGTCTCCTGCCCTGCCCCTGATGCTTGCTCACCCTACAGCGGCCCGGGGGATATTTTAAAATATGGACAGCCAGGCGCGGTGGCTCACGCTTGTAATCCCAGCAGTTTGGGAGGCCGAGGCGGGCGGATCATGAGGTCAAGAGATTGAGACCATCCTGGCCAAAATGGTGAAACCCGTCTCTACTAAAAATACAAAATTAGCTGGGCATGATGGCGGGTGCCTGTAGTCCCACCTACTTCGGAGGCTGAGGCAGGAGAATCGCTTGAACCCAGGAGGCAGAGGTTGAAGTGAACCAAGATGGTGCCACTGCACCCCAGCCTGGGCTACAAAGTGAGACTCCATCTCAAAACACACACACACAGACTCATCTGACCACTCAATCCATAGTCACTAGTTTCCTGGAGTTGTTTTTTTTTTTTTTTTTTTTTTTGAGAGGGAGTCTCACTCGTTGTTGGCTGGATTGCAGTGGGGTGATCTCGACTAACTGCAATCTTTGCCTCCTAGGTTCAGGTGATTCTCCTGGTTCAGCCTCCTGAGTAGCTGGGATTATGGGTGCCTGCCACCATGCCCAGCTAACTTTTCTATTTGTAGTAGTGGTGTTTCACCATGTTGCTCAGGCTGGTCTCGAACTCCTGACCTCATGATCCACCTGCCTCAGCCTCCCAAAGTGCTGGGATTACAGGCGTGAGCCACCGCACCTGGCCTGTTTCCTGGAGTTCTGATCACATCCCCTGTGTCTGTTCATGTCTCCCCAGCCAGGTTACACTGTGCCATATCCCCAACACCTAGGACAGTGCCAGGCCCAGATAAACGTCAACGGGGTGAGCGACTGAGAGAACTGATTGAGGCTCCATAAGGGTCACAGTCAGTGCAAGTGACACAGGTAACAAATGTGGGGGCTCCTCAAGCTAGGGGTGGTGAGACGCCCTCCCAGGTTTTGGAAGGGAGCCTTTTAGGTCAAGTAGAAGGAAGTTCAAGTTTACACTAAAGAGAGATGCTGTGAGGCAGTGAAGTGTATTCTAGAACAAAGATTGGCAAAGTTTTTCTGTCAAGGGGGGAGACAGTAAATATTTCTGGCTTTTTAGGACAGATTATCTCTGCTCCAACAACTCAACTCTGCCCTTGTAGCTAGAAAGCAGCCCCAAACAACATATAAATGAATGGATGTAGCTGCATGCCAATATAAATTTTATTGACAGACACAGAAATTTGAACTTCACATACTCGTCACCTGTCACAAAGCATTATTCTTTTGATTTTTTCCCCAACCACTAGAAAATGTAAAACCATTCTTAGGGGCTGGGCACAGTGGCTCACACCTGTAATCCCAGCACTTTGGGAAGCGGAGGTGGGTGGATCAATTGAGGTTGGGAGTTCAAGACCAGCCTGGCTAACATGATGAAACCTGATCTCTACTAAAAATACAAAACTTGGCTGGGCACGGTAGCACACACCTGTAATCCCAGTTACTCAGGAGGCTGAGGCAGGAGAATTGCTTGAACCTGGAAGGCAGAAATTGCAGTGGGCCAAGATCATGCCACTGTACTCCAGCCTAGGCGAACGACAGAGTAAGACTCCGTCTCAAAAAAAAAAAAAAAAAAAAAAAAAAAGGAAAGAAAACAAGCAAATGAACGAGGTTCTGATGGAGTGGGGGCTATGTGATGAGGTGGAGAGGCAGTGGTGCCAAGTCCTGGATATAAACTGTTCTGCTCTCATCGTAGTCTTGGATACTCCAACTATAAAGTATGCCCCTTAGCTTAGATTATTCCAAGGTTCGAACCTATAAATACTTTTGCCAACAAAATAGGTAAGTGCCTCTTGAGGCGTTAGGGGTCACGGCGCCCTGGGCTTGAATCCCAGCTCCACTCAGCTGGGTGACCTTGGTCAGTGTCTGCACTTCCCCGGGCTTGTATTTCGTCCCTAGTAAAGGGCGAATGATGACAAGACTGACTTTCTGGGGTTGCTGCGAATCAAATAACACACGGGAAGAGCCTGCAAAGAGCAAAAATATTCCGTTTACAGGAGCGTGAGGGTGTGCGTGTCTTAAGATGGTTTTACTGGCTCAGTAAATGACAGACGGGGCTATGGGGGGGGTGCGTGTAGATATCTCTGGTCCTTCGTGCAAAAGTAATTACCGACCCTGTTTGTCCTGGGCTTCCAGCTCGGGCTCGGAGTGCCACCGTGCTGCTGCCCATCTGCTTGACTTGGGGCAAACTGTTTTCTCTAAGCCTCGCTTTCCTTATGTGTAAAACAGCTGGTTAAGGCATTTAGAGCAGCGCCTGACACCGAATTAAACGTTGGCAGTTTAGTAATTTATCTTGCTCACGGTTTACAAGCATCATTTTTAAACAATCTGGTGAGGTAGGGACTTATTGGTCCCATTTTCCCGATGCGGAAACCAAGGGGCCTTTCAGGCATAATATGGATGCGGGCTAGGATGGGGCCGGGGCCCGGGCACTTGGGTCGGGGGTCTCAGCTGGGGCCTCGGGGACTTTGGTCGTGGCTGGGACCTGGGCCGGCTCCGGGCATCCAACTCGGGTCCTCAGCTCCGCGTCCCGCGACGCGGACGGGCGAGCCAGGCGGCTCCTAGGCCAGGGTGAGGCGGCGGCTGGACCCCGGCCTTCCCCGATCCTCCGCACTTACCTGCCCTCCTCCCGACGTCACGCCCCGACCGTGCCCGGAAGTGAGCGCTGGGAGCTCAGTGAAACTGGGCGCCCTCTTCGCACCACCCAGACGCCGGCGCCAGGCGGGGCGAGACAACAGCACCGCGCTGATTGGCTGAATGCCGATATGCCGCGCGTTCTGTGACGCCGGAGTGGACCAATCCGAGCATTCCCCGCCCAACCGCGCTTACGGCAAGATGCCGTATCCTCTGTCCCGCCCAGTACGTGAGGCCCAATCCGAGGCCCACCTGCTGGCACCGCCCTCCCAGGAGTGTTGGCCTACGCGCGGCAGGGGGTCAGCTAGGGTGAGCAAACTATAGCCCGCGTCCCGAAGCGCACTAGGCCGTGTGTTTGGACGGCTAGTGAGCTAAGAATTGTTTTTCCAGTTTGTTTTTATTTTTTATTTTTGAGACAGGGTCTCTCTCTGTCGCCCAGGCTGGAGTGCAGTGGAGCAGTCATAGCCCACTGCAGCCTCGAACTCCTGGGTTCAAGCGATCCTCCCACCTCAGTCTCCCAAATAGCTGGGACGACAAGCGCGCGCCACCGTACCCGGCTAATTTTTAAAATCATTTGCTGCTGGACGCGGTGGCTCACGCCTGTAATCCTAGCACTTTGGGAGGCCGAGGCAGGCAGATCATGAGGTCAGGAGTTCAAGACCAGCCTGGCCAGCATGGTGGAACCCCGTCTTTACTAAAAAAAATACGAAAATTAGCCGGGTGTGGTGGCGGGCGCCTGTAATCCTAGCTACTCAGGAGTCTGAGGCTGGAGAATCGCTTGAACCCGAAAGGCGGAAGTTGCAGTGAGCCGAGATTGCGCCACTGCGCTCCAGCCTGGGCAACAAGAGCGAGACTCCATCTCAAAAAATATATATATATATTTGCACAGGCAGAGGGTTTTACTATGTTGCCACAGCTAGTCTCGAACTCCTGGACTCAAGCAATCCGCTGGCTCCCAAAGTGCTGGGATTATAGGCATGAACCACCGCTCTGTTTTTGCATTTTAAAATGTTTAGGTGGGAGAAAAGATATTTTGTGACTCGTGAAAATTAAAAAATCCAGTTTCAGCGTCCATAAATAAAGTTTTATTGGAATACAGTGATATGCACTTTGATCTGCTGATCTGCTGATTGCTTCAAAATAAGGGCACTTGAGGGGAACAGCAAATGCAGGAAGGAGGGGTTTTTCTCTGAACTGAATTTATCTTATCTGCCTAAAGACAGAAAGATGAATCCTTTCTCACGGTCTTATTAACTAGGGAAGAGTGAAACCACTCCCAGTAATCTATTCTGAGGGCTGCTCTGAGACAACTTTTTTTTTTTTTGAGACAGAGTTTTGCTCGTGTTGCCCAGGTTGGAGTGCAATGGCGCCATCTCAGCTCACCACAACATCCACCTCCTGGGTTCAAGCGATTCTGCCTCACCGCAGCCTCCACCTCCCGGGTTCAAGCGATTCTGCCTCACCGCAGCCTCCACCTCCCAGATTCAAGCGATTCTGCCTCACCGCAGCCTCCACCTCCCAGGTTCAAGCGATTCTCCTGCTTCAGCCTCCTGAGTAGCTGGGATTACAGGCATGTGCCACCACACTGGCTAATTTTGTATTTTTAGTAGAGATGGGATTTCTCCATGTTGGTCAGGCTGGTCTTGAACTCCCAACTTCAGGTGACCTGCCAGCCTTGGCCTCCCAAAGTGCTGAGATTACAGGCGTGAGCCACCGCGCCTGGCCTGAGACAATTTTTATTACCTGCAAGACTTTTTATTTGCTTAACAAGACAGACTTTTTCATCATACAATTTGTCCCCTCACGCTCCCATAACTTGTGTTGCCACCACCCTCCCAGAAGCCCCAAACCCTTATTCTTTTCTCTGATACTCTTTTTCCTTTGTTGAAAGGGAATCTCCCTCTGTTGCCCAGGCTGGAGTGCAATGGCATGATCTCAGCTCACTGCAACCTCCACTTCTGAGGTTCAAGTGATTCTCCTGCCTCAGTCTCCTGAGTAGCCGGGATTACTACTCAGGCGCCTGCCACTATGCCCAGCTAGTTTTTGTAGAGATGGGGTTTCATTATGTTGGTCAGGCTGGTCTTGAACTCCTAACCTCAAGTGATCCGCCTGCCTCGGCCTCCCAAAGTGCTGGGATTACAAGCTTGAGCCACTGTGCCCAGTTACTCTGATCCTTTTCGGAGTCTTGTATTTTATGGGACTCTCCTGCATAGGTACATAATTAAATATGCCTTTTGTTATGTTTACATGTCAGTTTAATTCGTAGCCCAGCCAAAGATCCTATAAAGGTGAAGGGAAGCCATTTTTCACCTACCTACAACAGCTGGGCCCATTCATTTATCTGTTTCATTTACCTACTGTCTATGGCTGCAACAGGGCTGAATTGAATGGTTGCAGCACAGTAAGAGAGAGCCCAAAGAGTCTGAAATATTTACCATCTGGCCTTTTTCAGAAGTGGGTGGATAACTTCTCTTAGGGCCTCCAAAGTAGCCTGGCCCTGCCTTCTGCACAGGTGAATGGCTTTTGAATTTACTTTTTTTCTTTTTTTTTTTGAGACGGAGTCTTACTCTGTTGCCCAGGCTGGAGTGCAGTGGCGTGGTCTCAGCTCTCTGCACCCTCCGCCTCCTGTGTTCAAGCAGTTCTCCTGCCTCAGCCTCCCAAATAGCTGGGATTACAGACACCCACCACCACACCTGGCTAATTTTTTTTTTCCCCTCAGGAGAGTCTCACTATGTCACCAGGCTGGAGTGTAGTGGCGCGATCTCAGCTCACTGCAACCTCCGCCTCCTGGGCTCAAGTGATTCTTCTGTCTCAGCCTCCTGAGTAGCTGGGACTACAGGTGCACACCACCACGCCCAGCTAATTTTTGTGTTTTTAATAGAGATGGGGTTTCACCATGTTGGCCAGGAGGGTCTTGATCTCTTGACCTCGTGATCCACCTGCCTTAGCCTCCCAAAGTGTTGGGATTACAGGCGTGAGCCACCGCGCCCGGCCTATATTTTTAGTAGAGATGGGGTTTCACCATGTTGGCCAGCTGGTCTCAAACTCCTAACCTCATGTGATCTGCCTGCCTTGGCCTCCCAAAGTGCTGGGATTACAAGCGTGAGCCACCGTGCCCGTACTGAATTTACTTTTATGCCCTGTAGAGCCTCACAGAATCTGTTTGTTCATTCAATGGCTGTTCATTAGGCACCTGCTATATGTCAGGTCTGGGGGATTCAGAGAAGAAAGAACACCTTCTCTCAGCGATGAAGGAGACACTTCAATTGACAGTTTCTCAAAAGCAGGATCAGAAGTGATCACGATATTGCTACTGTTACTCCTGCTATATTATTCAGTACCAAGCTCCATCTCTGTTCCAAAGCCGGGTTCTACTGACAAGTGAATTCTCATGGAATCATGGTGCTGCATATTGAGTGCTCTCTATTCACTAGGCACCACTGAGCAATGCTCGGTACTCACTTACATGCATAACCCCAGAAAATGCCCCTAGAACGTGGATACTTTTCATCATTTCTGTTTTACAGATGGTGAGACAGGCCCAGAGAGGTTTAAGTAACTGGCTCAAGGTCACACAGTGAGTGAGGGGTGGAGGAGCTGAACTACGACTGCTCATGCTACACCTTGTTCCCTTCTCCTCTGAGCTATCTGTTTTGGGTTGTATGCCTTCAACAAATCTTTAACAAGTACGAGGGTATAGTGTTTGGAGTGGGCTGGAGTGAGACCCTGAGACAGGGCAGGGATCCCCTTTTTTTAGGGGACCCCAAGCATGGAAATAAAGGAAATTCCTGAGTTCCTTCAATGGAAATTCCAGGCACCTAGCTAGCCCTGAGAAGTAAATAAGTAACTCGTTCAACAACAAAGTTGTAATGACCTAAAACAAAAGCTAAGGAAGTTAGGGTCCCAGAGATGTTTGTTTTTTTAATAGAAATGAAAGATACCATCTTAACACATGTCCCTGAATTGTCTTTCAGGGGCTTGGAGCCCCACTGAATAAAGCCAATGGCACATAGAACCCAGATAAGGCGGAAATGAAGACTAAACTTTAGCTATCCCCTTTTTGTTCCACATTTCCTCCTGAGGGGCTTGGAGAAACTTCCCCTAACTAGCTAACATTTTTCTACTGACCCCCGATTTTTTTTTTTTTTTTTTAGCTGGAGTTTCGCTCTTGTTACCCAGGCTGGAGTGCAATGGCATGATCTCGGCTCACCGCAACCTCCGCCTCCTGGGTTCAGGCAATTCTCCTGCCTCAGCCTCCCGAGTAGCTGGGATTGCAGGCACGAGCCACCATGCCCGGCTAATTTTTTGTACTTTTAGTAGAGACGGGGTTTCACCATGTTGGCCAGGATGGTCTCGATCTCTTGACCTCATGATCCACCTGCCTTGGCCTCCCAAAGTGCTGGGATTACAGGCGTGAGCCACCGCGCCCGGCCTGACCCCAAATTTTTAAACAAAGCTTCTCTTCCTTAACCCATTGCAAATCAGAAGATGTTTAAATCTTTTTCTTTTCTTTTTTTTTTTTTTCCGAGACAGTCTCGCTCTGTCGCCCAGGCTGGAGTGCAATGGTGCGATCTCGGCTCACTACAACCTCCAACTTGCTAGGTTCAAGCGATTCTCCTGCCTCAGTCTCCAGAGTAGCTAAGATCACAGGCATGCACCACCATGCCTGGCTAATTTTTGTATTTTTAGTAGAGATGGGGTTTCCTCATGTTGGCCAGGCTGGCCTTGAATTCCTGACCTCAGGTGATCCTCCTGCCTCGGACTCTCAAAGTGTTAGGATTACAGGCATGAGCCACAACACCCAGCCTAGAAGATGTTTAAATCTATTTATGAGGCCGGGCGCGGTGGCTCACACCTGTAATCCCAGCACTTTGGGAGGCTGAGGCGAGTGGATCACGAGGTCAAGAGATCGAGACCATCCTGGTCAACATGGTGAAACCCTGTCTCTACTAAAAATACAAAAAATTAGCTGGGCATGGTGGTGCGTGCCTGTAATCCCAGCTACTCAGGAGGCTGAGGCAGGAGAATTGCCTGAACCCACGAGGCGGAGGTTGCGGTAAGCCGAGATTGCACCATTGCACTCCAGCCTGGATAACAAGAGTGAAACTCCGTCTCCAAAATAAATAAATAAATAAATAAATAAATAAATAAATAAATAAATAAATAAAAATAAATAAAGAAATCTATCTATGACCTGTAAGCCCCCACTTTAAGATATTCTGCATTTTTTTTTTTTTTTTGAGACACAGTTTCGCTCTTGTCGCCCAGGCTGGAGGGCAGTGACACGATCTCGGCTCACTGCAACCTCTGCCTCCCGGGTTCAAGCAGTTCTTCTGCCTCAGCGTCCCACGTAGCTGGGATTACAGGCATCCACTGCCACACCCAGCTACTTTTTGTATTTTTAGTAGAGATGGGGTTTCACCATGCTGGCCAGGCTGGGCTCGAACTCCTGACCTCAGGTGATCTGCCCGCCTCAGCCTCCCAAAGTGCTGGGATTACAGATGTGAGCCACTGCGCCCAGCAAACATCCACCTGCTTTTCTATGTACTCCACAGTGGCTGGACTGGGATAATGGGCCAGAAGATTCTATGAATACATGGGAAGAACAGGAACTTGAAGAATTGGGATCCTGCTCCTAGAAAATGGTCTGATCAGTATAATCCAAACCGAAGACACTAGAACAAAAGCTGGAGTGCAGGGAAGTGGCCAGGCACGGTGGCTCATGCCTGTAATCCCAGTATTTTTGGGAAGTTGCAGTGGGAGGATCGCTTGAGCCCAGGAGCTCAAGACCAGCATGTGCAACATAGCGAGATGCTCTCTCTCTCTCCTTTTTTTTTTTTCCTACAAAGACCACAGGTAGATAGTGAGATGCTCTCTCTACAATAAAAAAGTTTAAAAACTAGGCTGGGTGTTGGATCATGTGCTTGTAGTCACAGCTACTGTGGAGATTGAGGCAGGAGGATTGCTTGAGCCCTGGAGTTCGAGGCTGCAGTGAGCTATGATGGTGCCACTGCACTCCAGCATGAGTGACAGAGAGAGACACTATTCTCTCTCTCTTTTTCTTTTCTTTTCTTTTTTTTTTTTTTTGAAATGGAGTCTTGCTGTGTTCCTCCTCAGGCTGGATGGAGTGCAGTGGGATGATCTCAGCTCACTGCAGCCTCCGCCTCCCGGGTTCAAGCAATTCTCCTGCCTCAGCCTCCCAAGTTGCTGGGATTACTGGCGCATGCCACCATGCCTGGCTAATTTTTGTATTTTTAGTAGAGACGGGATTTTGCCATGTTTCCCAGGCTGGTCTCAAACTCCTGACTTCAGGTGATCCACCTGCCTCAGCCTCTCAAAGTGTTAGGATGACAGGCGTGAGCCACTGCACCCGGCCGCTTGGATGTTCTTTAAATTGCTACCTTTTTGGGTCCTTGTTATAGTAGCTTAGTTTAGTTTAGGTTATGTTTTTTTTTTTTTTTTGAGACGGAGTTTTGCTCTTATTACCCAGGCTGGAGTGCAATGGCGTGATCTCGGCTCACCGCAACCTCTGCCTCCTGGGTTCAGGTAATTCTCCTGCCTCAGCCTCCCGAGTAGCTGGGATTACAGGCATGCGCCACCATGCCCAGCTAATTTTTTGTACTTTTAGTAGAGATGGGGTTTCACCGTGTTGACCAGGATAGTCTCGATCTCTTGACCTCGTGATCCACTCGCCTCAGCCTCCCAAAGTGCTGGGATTACAGGCGTGAGCCACCGCGCCCAGCCAATTTTTTTTTTTTTTTTTTTTGAGACAGGGTCTTCTTGTTCAGTCATCCAGACTGGAGTGCAGTGGCATGATCATGGCTCACTGCAGCCTCAACCTCCTGGACTTAAGCAATCCTCCTGACTCAGTTTCCCAATTAGCTGGGGCCACAGGCATGCACCACCATGCCTGGCTAGTTAAAAGAAAAATTTTTTTCATAGAGACAGGCATCTTGCCATATTGCCTAGGCTTGTCTTGAACTCCTGGTTTCATGCAACCCTCCTGCGTAGGCCTCCCAAAGTTCTGAGATTACAGGTGTGAGCCACCATGCCAAGCCAGCTTTATCATTATTTTTGAGATGGAGTCTCACTCTGTCACCCAGGCTGGAGTGCAGTGGTGTGATATTGGCTCACTGCAACCTCTGCCTCCCAGGTTCAAGCAATTCTCTGCCTCAGCCTCCCAAGCAGCTGTGATTACAGGCGCCTGCTACCATGCCTGGCTAACATTTTTTGCTTTTTTTTTTTTTTAGTAGAGATGGGGTCTCACCATGTTGGCCAGGCTGGTCTTGAACTCTTGACCTCGTGATCCACCTGCCTCAGCCTCCCAAAGTTCTGGGATTACAGGTGTGAGCCACCACGCCTGGCCTATTATTATTACTATTATTATTATTTTTGAGACAGAGTTTTGCTCTTGTTGCTCAGGCTAGAATGCAATGACACAATCTCAGCTTACTACAACCTCTGTCTCCCGGGTTCAAGTGATTCTCCTGCCTCAGCCTCCTGAGTAGCTGGGATTACAGGCTTGCGCCACCATGCCTGGCTAATTTTGTATTTTTAGTAGAGACAGTGTTTCATTATGTTGGCCAGGCTGGTCTCGAACTCTTGACCTCAGAGTTGATTTACCTGCCTTGGCCTCTGAAAGTGCTGGGATTACGGGCATGAGCCACTGCGCCTGGCCTATTTTTTTTTTATACTCTGCTAATAGAGTTTGCGACATAGAACACTAATGTTTCTTTCTCCTGGAAGCTCCTCCTTCATTTTCCTTCTTCCTTTTTGGCTCTCTCCATCTGTTCTGGGAAAGTTAACTTTCTCCTGTCTTGGAGTATCCCTCATTGAGTACTCTATCTTTCTGACTGTCTGCTTTTGAGTACTGCTTTCGAGAGAGAATAGTAGAAGTTGTAAGAGACGTGTGTGACAAATTTGGCATCCTGTAAAACCAAGAGGATTACCAGTTTTTTAGAAAGCAGCATGAATCAACCTCAATTATTCGTAAGTAAAATTAGAGTAGTTTCAAGCTGTCACTTCTTTCTGTCCTACACACGTTATTCAAATAAGTTGCTGGAAGAATGTTGTTTGGGTTTACAATAGGGAATTATGGGGACACAAATCTGGGTCTAAATCAGTGAAATGTAAAATGGGAAATTGCTTAACTCTTAGAGGCGGCATAGTGTAGTGATCGAGGGCTAGACTGTGGCAGTGGGTTGTCTGGTTGGAGCCTTATATCTGCCATTTTTTGGCTGTGTGGACTTGGGAAAGCTCCTCAACTTTTCTGGTCCTGATATGGTTCAGATCTGTGTCCCCTACAAATCTCATGGCAGACTGTAGTCCCTAGAGCTGGAGGTGGGGCCTGGTGGGAGCTGATCGGATCCTGGGGGTGGAGTTCTCATGGTACCATCCCCCCTTGGTGCTAGACAGTGTGTGGGTTATTGTGGATCTGGTTGTGTGGAAGTGTGTAGCACCTCCTGCCTCACTCCCTCTTCTCCTGCTCTGGCCATATAAGACATACCTGCTTCCCCTCCTTCACCTTCGGCTATGACTGTAAGTTTCTTGAGGTCTTCCCAGAAGCCAAGCAGATGCCAGCATCGTGCTTCCTGTACAGCCTGTGGAACCGCAGCTGTACCGTGGGTAAAAGAGCTAATTAAACCTCTTTTCTTTGTAAATTACCTAGTCACAGGCATTTCTTTTTTTTTTTTTTTTTGAGATGGAGTCTGGCTCTGTCGCTCAGGCTGGAGTGCAGTAGCGTGATCTTGGCTCACTGCAATCTCTGCTTCCTGGTTCAAGAGATTCTCCTGCCTCAGCCTCCCAAGTAACTGGGATTATAGGTGCCTGCCACCATGCCCAGCTAATTTTTTTTTTATTGTATTTGGGCTCTGGGGTACACGTGCATGTCCCGCATCCTGCAGGATTGTTGCATAAGTACATACGTGCCCTGGTGGTTTGCTGTCTCCATCCCCCCTCACGGTTGCCTACATCAGGCATTTCTCCCGGTGTTATCCCTCCCCCTCCTCCCCAACCCCCGCTGTCCCCCCACCCCTCCCGTCCACTCCCCCCGACCTAGCCCTGTGAGTGTTGTTCCCTTCCCTGTGCCCAAGTGTTCTCATTGTTCATCACCTGCCTATGAGTGAAAACATGCGGTGTTTGGTTTTCTGTTCTTGTGTCAGTTTGCTGAGAATGATGGTTTCTAGGTTCATCCATGTCTCTACAAAGGACGTGAACTCATCGTTTTTTTATGGCTACATAGTATTCCATGGTGTATATGTGCCACATTTTTTATTTTTTGTCCAGCCTATCATTGATGGGCATTTGGGTTGGTTCCAGGTCTTTGCTATCATAAACAGGGCTGCAATGAACATACGTGTGCATGTGTCTTTATGATAGAACAATTTATAATCCTTTGGGTATATACCCAGTAATGGGATTGCTGGGTCAAATGAAATTTCTATTTCTAGGTCCTTGAGGAATCACCACACTGTCTTCCACAATGGTTGAACTAATTTACACTCCCACCAACAGTGTAAAAGTGTTCCTATTTCTCCACATCCTCTCCAGCATCTGTTGTCTCCAGATTTTTTAATGATTGCCATTCTAACTGGTGTGAGATGGTATCTCAATGTAGTTTTGATTTGCATTTCTCTAATGACCAGTGATGATGAGCATTTTCTCATATGTTTGTTGGCCTCATGTATGTCTTCTTTTGTAAAGTGTCTGTTCATGTCCTTTGACCACTTTTGAATGGGCTTGCTTTTTTCTTGTAAATCTGTTTTAGTTCTTTGTAGATTCTGGATATCAGCTCTTTGCTAGATGGGTAGATTGCAAAAATTTTTCCCCATTCTGTTGGTTGCCAATTCACTCAAAGGACTGTTTCTTTTGCTGTGCAGAAGCTGTGGAATTTGATTAGGTCCCATTTGTCTATTTTGGCCTTTGTTGCCAATGCTTTTGGTGTTTTGATCATGAAGTCCTTGCTTACGCCTATGTCCTGAATGGTTTTGCCTAGGTTTTCTTCTAGGGTTTTTATGGTTTTAGGTCTTCTTTTCTTTTTTATTAGTGTAGTTAGGGGTCTGTCTATTTTGTTGATCTTTTCAAAAAACCAGCTCCTGGATTTATTGATTTTTTGGAGGGTTTTTTGTGTCTCTATCTCCTTCAGTTCTGCTCTGATCTTAGTTATTTCTTGTCTTCTGCTGGCTTTTGAGTTTTTTTGATCTTGCTCCTCTAGCTCTTTCAATTTTGATGATAGGGTGTCGATTTGAGATCTTTCCTTGTTTCTCATGTGGGCATTTATTGCTATAAATTTCCTTCTAAACACTGCTTTAAATGTGTCCCATAGGATCTGGTATGTAGTGTCTTCATTCTCATTGGTTTCAAAGAACATTTTTATTTCTGCCTTCATTTCATTGTTTATCCATTGGTCATTCAGGAGCAAGTTGTTGAGTTTCCATGTGATTGTGTGGTTTTGAGTGCTTTTCTTAATCCTGAGTTCTAATTTGATTGCACTGTGGTCTGAGAGAGTGTTTGTTATGGTTTCCATTCTTTTGCATTTGCTGAGGAGTGATTTACTTCCAATTATGTGGTCAATTCTAGAGTAAGTGCAATGTGGTGCTGAGAAGAATGTGTATTCTATGGATTTGAGGTGGAGTGTCCTATAAACGTCTATTAGGTCTGCTTGGTCCAAATCTGCGTTCAAGTCCTGGATATGCTTGTTGACTTTTGGCCTTGTCGATCTGTCCAATATTGTCAGTGGAGTATTAAAGTCTCCCACTATTATTGTGCGGGAGTCTAAGTCTCTTTGTAGGTTTTTAAGAACTTGCTTTATGTAACTGGGTGCTGCTGCCTTGGTGCATAAATATTTAGGATAGTTAGCTCTTCTTGTTGCATTGATCTTTTTACCATTATGTAATGTCCTTCTTTGTCTCTTTTGATCTTTGTTGGTTAAAAGTCTGTTTTATCAGAGACTAGGATTTCAACTCCTGCTTTTTTTGCTCTCCATTTGCTTGGTGAATCTTCCTCCATCCCTTTATTTTGAGTCTATGTGAGTCTTTGCATGTGAGATGGGTCTCCTGAATACAGCACACTAATGGGTCTTGAGTTTTTAATCCAGTGTGCCAGTCTGTGTCTTTTGATTGGGGCGTTTAGGCCATTTACATTCAATGTTAATATTGTTATGTTTGAATTTGATCCTGCCATTTTGTTACTGGCTGGTTGTTTTGACTGTTAATTGACATGGCTCCTTCATTGCATCGTTATTCTTTACCATTTGGTACGTTTTTGCAGTGGCTGGTACCGGTTGATCCTGTCCCTGTTTAGTGCTTCCTTCAGTAGCTCCTGTAAGGCAGGTGTTATAGTGATGAAATCTCTCAGCAATTGCTTGTCCATAAAGGATTTTATTTCTCCTTCACTTATGAAGCTTAGTTTGGCTGGATATGAAATCTGGGTTGAAAGTTCTTTTCTTTAAAGATATTGAATATTGGCCCCCGCTCCCTTCCAGCTTACAGGGTTTCTGCCGAGAGATCCGCTGTGAGTCTGATGGTCTTTCCTTTGTGGGTGACTCGACCTTTCTCTCTGGCTGCCCTTAGGATTTTTTTTCTTCATTTCAACCCTGGTGAATCTGACGATTATGTGCCTTGGGGTTGCTCTTCTTGAGGAGTATCTTTGTGATGTTCTCTGTATTTCCTGGATTTGAATGTTGGCCTGCCTTGTTGGTTGGGAAAGTTCTGTTGGATAGTATCTTGAAGAGTGTTTTCCACCTTGGATTCATTCTCCCCGTCACATTCAGGTACGCTGATCAAGCGTAGTTTTGTTTTTTTCAAACAATCCCATAGTTCTTGGAGGCTTTGTTCATTTCTTTTCACTCTTTTTTCTCTAATCTTGTCTTCTCATTTTATGTCATTGATTTGATCTTCTATCTCTGATATCCTTTCTTCTGTTTGATCTATTTGGCTGTTGAAACTTGTGTATGCCTCGCGAAGTTCTCGTGCTGTGTTTTTCAGCTCCATCAAGTCGTTTATGTTCTTCTGTAAGCTGGTTATCCTAGTTAGCATTTCGGCTAGCATTTCCTCAAGGTTCTTAGTTTCTTTGCATTGGGTTAGGACATGGTCTTTTAACTCAGAGAAGTTTGTTCTTACCCACCTTCTGAAGCCGGCTTCTGTCAATTCGTCAGATTCATTCTCTTTTTTTGTTCCCTTGCTGGTGAGGAGTGGTGATCCCTGGGAGGAGAATAGGTGTTCTGTTCTTTGATGGTTTCATCCTTTTTGGGCTGTTTTTTCCCATCTGTGTGGATTTATCTCCCTTTAATCTTTGAAGTTGGTGATTTCAGGAGGAGTCTCTGAGTGGATTATTTTTTCTGTTGAGGCGGAGCTGTATCTTTTTTGGCCTGTAGAGGGCGTTGCTGGGCTCTCGGGTTCAGTTAGGTTGCTGGGTGAGCGGTCCTTTCTTGGAGTTTGTTTGCAGGTGAGATTGGCCCCGCCTTCCCAATGACGTCTCTCCCAGAGCTCGATCTTCCTGGTTGGTGTCAAGCTGGTGTGTTTGCTGCCAAGCGCTCTAGCAAGGGCAGTTTGAGCTCTGTGGAGGTGGGGCCTGCCAGGCTTTAGGGTCTGTTTCCCTGCTTTGGACTCTGCCTCCCTCTGTGGGATGGTCCGGCCCCCCGGCATTAGTCGAAACTCCCTCCCAGGTCCCTGAGATAATCTGTCATGCCTGGCGGTAGCCGCTGCTCAGATTTCCATTGACTACCCGTGGCGCTCCACTGTCTGGCAGGGCTCTCGTGGACCGTGGGTTGCAGGAGGGATGAGGTAAGCACAGGATCCGAAACGGAGCACCGAGGGGGTGAAGTCCCCCGACCCTCCGAGCCGGCTGCACCTTTCAGGTGGGGACGTGCCCCCCAAACTTGATTTGCCCCCCTGGGCGGCTCTAGCCCTGCGGCTCCTTCCCTGGGCCTACATTCAGTGCCATATGAATCCCACAGAAAAGAACCTGGCACCTCGTTTGGAATCGTTAAGTCCTCTAGCCTTCTGAGTCTCATTCGCTGGGAGTTGCATTCAGGTGCTGGATTCTCTTGGCCATCTTGGCGCCTCTCTCCCTAATTTTTGTATTTTTAGTAGAGCCAGGGTTTCACCATCTTGGCCTGGCTGGTCTTCAACTCCTGACATCGTGATCCACCTGCCTCAGTCTCCCGAAGTGCTGGGATTACAGGCATGAGCCACAGCGCCCGGCCAGGTATTTCTTTATAGCAATGCAAGAATGGACTAATACAGGGCCTCATGTCCTCATCTGTTACATGGGATTGTCTTAGTTCTTGGATCACTACAACCTCCACCTCCGGGTTCCAGCAATTCTCATGCCTTAGCCTCCTGAGTAGCTGGGATCACAGGCATGTGCCACTACGCCTGGCTAATTTTTGTTTGTTTGTTTTTTGAGACAGAGTCTTGCTCTGTCACCCAGGCTGGCGTGCAATGACGTGATCTCTCTCAGCTCACTACAACCTCCACTTCCCAGCTTCCAGCCATTCTCCTGCCTTAGCCTCCCGAGTAGCTGAGACTACAGGTGTGTCCCATCACACCTGGCTAATTTTTTGTATTTTTAGTAGAGACGGAGTTTCACTGTGTTAGCCAGGATGGTCTCAATCTCTTCACCTCAGGTGATCTGCCTGCCTCACCCGCCTCAGCCGCCCAAAGTGCTGGGATTACAGGCATGAGCCACCACATCTGACCAAACAATTCTTTCTCTAATTGTGGCAAAATATACACAATGTAAAATGTACCATCTTTTTTTTTTTTTTTTTTTTTGAGACGGAGTTTTGCTCTTGTTGCCCAGGCTGGAGTGCAATGGCACGATCTCAGCTCACCGCAACCTCCGCCTCCCAGGTTCAAGCAACTCTCCTGCCTCAGCCTCCCGAGTAGCTGGGATTACAGGCATGCGCCACCACACTCAGTTTTTGTATCTTTAGCAGAGAAGGGGTTTCTTCATGTTGATCAGGCTGGTCTCCAACTCCTGAGCTCAGGTGATCTGCCCACCTCGGCCTCCCAAAGTGCTGGAATTACAGGCATGAACCACGGCACCTGGTCAAAAATGTACCATCTTAATCTTTTTTTTTTTTTTTTGGAGATGGAGTCTCGCTATTGGGAGATGGGGTTGCCCACGGTGGTCTCAAACTCCTGGCCTCCAAAAGCCTTGGCCTCCTAAAGCACTGGGATTGCAGGCATGAACCATTGCCCCCAGCCCATCTTGACAGTTTTTAAGTGCCCAGTTCAGTGACATTAAGTACATTTCACCTCGCTGTGCATCCGTCACCACTATCTTTCTCCCGGATGTTTTCATCTTTCCAAACTGAAACCCTGTACCCATTGAGCAATAATTCCCCATTCCCTTCTTTCTCACAGTCCCTGGCAAGCACTATTCTACATTTTTGTCACTGTGAATTTGACTACTCTGCATATGTGGTTATGCATTTCTGGCGAGAATTCCACAGAAATGATGCGTCCTTTTGAGTATAGCCTACAAGCGGACATATGATAAGATGGGCTGATGTTAACTGTGATCAGTTACGCCCTGGGGTCTTCTGTCTTTTTTTTTTTTTTTTTTTTTGAGATGGAGTCCCGCTCTGTCATCCAGGCTGGAGTGCAGTGGCACATTCTCGGCTCACTGCAACCTCCGACTCCCTGGTTCAAGTGATTCTCCTGCCTCAGTCTCCCGAGTAGCTGGGATTACAGGCATGCACCATCACACCCAGCTAATTTTTGTATTTTTAGTAGAGACAAGGTTTCATCATGTTGGCCAGGATGGTCTTGATCTCCTGATCTCGTGAACCACCCAACTCAGCCTCCCAAAGTGCTGGGATTACAGGCATGAGCCACCGTGCCCAGCCTTTTTTTTTTTTTGAGGCAGGGTCTCACTCTGTCACCCGGGCTGGAATGCAATGGCACATCTTGGCTCACTGCGCCCTCCGTTTCCCAGGTTCAAGCGATTCTCCTGCCTCAGCCTCCTGAGTAGCTGGGATTACAGGCCCCTGCCACCACACCCAGCTAATTTTTGTATTTTTAGTAGAGACGGGGTTTCACCATGTTGGCCAGGATGGTCTCCATCTCCTGACCTCAGGTGATCTGTCCGCCTCGTTCTCCCAAAGTGCTGGGATTACAGGCATGAACCACTATGCCGGGCTGATAAATATTTCATAAATAATAGAACTAAGGAAAGTATAATAACGGAAGTTCAGGAACTAAGGTATACCCTCCAGCTTCCTGAGGACCATCACGTTCCACTTCTGCCTATAGCGTGGTCTATTCTCCATACTGCCGCCAGGGGGAGCCTTTGTTTTTCCTTCTTAGCGAAAGTTTTCAAATTTGTATATCAAGTTTTTTCTTTTTGAAATTGAGCCAGACAGGGTGACTCTTTCCTTTAATTTCAGCACTTTAGGAGCCAAGGCGGTAGGATCACTTGAGACTAGGAGTTTGAGGCCAGCCTGGAAAACACAGTAAGACCTCATCTCTACAAAAATACATAACTGTAGCTGGGAGTGGAGGTTGGTGCCTGTAATCCTGGCTGCTCAGGAGGCTGAGGTGGGAGGATGACTTGTGCCCAGGAGATCGAGGCTGCAGTGAGCTGAGATCGTGCCACTGCACTTCAGCCTGGGTGACAGAGAGAGACCCTATTTCAATAAACAAACAAAAGTTGAACTGAAATTCACAAAACATAAAATTAAGTTTAAGACTGGGCGTGTTGGCTCATGCCTGTAATCCCAGCACTTTGGGGGGTTGAGGTGTGCAGATCACCTGAGGTCAGGAGTTCGAGACCAGGCTGGCCAAAATGGGGAAATTCTGTCTCTACTAAAAATACAAAACATCAGCCAGGCATGGTGGCGGGTGCCTGTAATTCCAGCTACTCGGGAAACTGAGGCAGGAGAATCACTTGAACCCGGGAGGCAGAGGTTGCAGTGAGCCAAGATCATGCCACTGCACTTCAGCTTGGGCGACAAGAGCAAAACTCTGTCTCAAAAAAAAAAAAAAAAAAAAAACCATGAGTTTAAAAAGAGCAGTTTAAAGGCAGTACATTTGCACTGTTATGCAACCGCCACAACATTAAAAAACAAACAAACAAAAAACCAACACCACAAAATTAGACAAAGTCTCCCTATTGTGCCCAGGCTGATCTCGAATTCCTGGGCTCCAGTGGTCCTTCTGCCTTGGCCTCCTGAAACTAAACAGAGGTGGTTAGCCAACTCTGATCACTTGGGACGGTTTTTGAGGCCAGGAGTTTGAAACTAAATAGAAAATGTTCTGAAACTAAACAGAAGTGGTTAGCCATCTGTGATCCCAAGTGATCACCTGGGAGTCTCGAGCCCCCAAGTGATCACAGGTGGCTAACCACCTCTGTTTAGTTTCAGAACATTTTAATCACCCCAAAGGAAACCTGTTGTCAGCAAACTTGTGTTGAAGGCAGTAGCCAGAACCCCTGTAGTAGGAGGGGGTCCTGGGGAGGTGTTCTGCGTGTGGCGTTGGGGGTCATCATTCGCTCTGCCCTTCTATTATTCTATTTTGCTTTCCGCCTCTTCCCATTGAGGTCTGAGCTGGGTAAACAATTAACTGACTCACTCATTGATTTGTTCATGGATGATCATTTATTTTGTGTCAGGCGTTGGAGCAGATGGCAGGGTTACCAGGACGGAATCACTTGCCCTTGCACTCAAGGTAGTTTCACCTGACAGGAGAGACAGATGAAACAGCAAGTGGTATAGGCCAGGCATGGTGGCCCGCGCCTGGAATCCCAGTGCTTTGGGAGCCTGAGGTTGGAAGATTGCTGAAAGCCAGAAATTTGAGACCAGCCTGGGCAATACAGCAAGACCCCTGTCTCTACAAAAAAATTAAAAAATAAAAATTTGCTGGCTTTGGTGGTTCATGCCTGTAGTCCCAGCCACTGGGGGGCTGAGGTAGGAGGATCCCTTGAGCCCAGGAGGTTGGGGCTGCAGTGAGCTACGATCATGCCACTGCACTCCAGCCTAGGCAACAGAACAAGATCTGTTTCAAAAAGAAAAATGTGATATATATTAGAGGCCAGCAAAGTATTGCCTGAGGGCCAAATCTGGCCTCCTGTGTTTCCTTGTAAATAAAGTTTAATTGGCACAGAACTGTCAGAGGTGTCTGAACCAGAGCAACTCCACATTGAATAGGGGCTGGGTAAAATAAGGCTGACACCTGCTGGGCTGCATTCCCAGGAGGTCAAGGCATTCTCCGTCACAGGGTGAGATAGGAGGTTGGCACAAATACAGGTCCTAACGACCTTGATGATAAAACAAGTTGCGGTAAAGAAGCTGGCTAAGGGTTCGATGAAGTACGTGGAGGCCGGGCTTGTGGGGCACCTGTGGTGAGGGTTCTGAATCCCGCCGGGAGATGAGGAACCTGGGGCCACGAGAGGTGAAATGATGACTTATCCAAGTCACGCAGCTAATTAAGTAGCAGAGCTGGGGTTAGAACGCAGGTTTCCTGCCTCCGAGGATTGTTAAAATGAATCTTCGGAGCAAACTCCTAGTGACTTCTTAAGGCAAATCATCTGACGACCAGTTGTGGTGAAATTGAATTCTGGACTGGATTATCAAGCGGTCCTGGCTTGCCTGGATGGCTACATGAGTATGGTCCTGGAGCAGACAGAAGAAGAAGTAAGTGGACAACTGAAGAATGAGTGTGGGGATGCTTTTTTCCGAGGAAACAATGTGCTGTACATCAGTACACAGAAGAGAAGGATGTGAAAACACCAAGAGAGCAACACTTTTCGCAGTTGGATATGTGTGTGTGTGTGTGTGTGTGTGTGTGTGTATTTTTGAGTCTCGCACTGTAGCCCAGGCTGGAGTGCAGTGGCATGATCTCGGTTCACTGCAATCTCTGCCTCCTGGATTCAAGCAATTCTCCTGCCTCAGCCTCCTGAGTAGCCGGGACTACAGGCATGTGCTACCATGCCCAGCTAATTTTTTCTGTATTTTTAGTAGAGACAGGGTTTCATCATGTTGGCCAGGATGGTCTGAATCTCCTGCCTCAGCCTCCCAAAGTGCTGGCATTACAGGCGTGAGCCACCTTGCCCAGCCAGATAGAGTATTTTATGAATTTTTTCTAATTTTTGCTGCTTTTGTGACATAATTTGTCTTCTTTATAATAATTGATTTTTCACTAACGTGAATAAGATAAATGTTTACAATTGTAGGTTTAATTGTGAAGTGTTCTTTCACATTTACGTTTCAGTCACTTTCTTTTACCTCTTGTCAGTGTACAGAATGCTAAAAGAATTTAAAAAAGACAAAATATATCTCTTCCTACAGGATTATTTAAAAAAAAAAAAGAAGCCATCTAAAACCCACCGACACCAAGATGGTAATGAGAGTGACCTCTGGTCGTCCTCACTGCTACAATCCCACCAGCGCCATGACAGTTTACAAAGGCCAGGGCAACGTCAGGAAGTTACCCTCTATGGCCTAAGAAAAGGAGGCATGAATAATCCACTTCTTGTTTTTAGCATATCATCAAGAAATAACCGTAAAAATGGGCAACCAGCCACCCTCTTTTATTCCTTCACTTTCCTAATAAACTTGCTTTCACTTTTTATGGACTCGCCCTGAATTCTTTCTTACGTGACATCCAAGAACCATCTCTGGGGGGTCTGGACCCCGACCCTGTCCCTGTAACAGAGCCTTGCTCATTTCTTTCTGTGTCGTCTATGACTGTTTTCACGCTGCCATGGTAGAGTTGAGTTGCTGGGGCAGAGACCCTCTGGCCTGCAAAACTAAAAATATTTACTACCTGGCCCTTTAAGGAAAAAGGTTTGCTAACCCCTTGGGGCGAATTTAAAGTGTGGACAGAAAGCCTTGGAGACTGAAAGGGTCAACTAATAGCTGGGGTTGGGGATGGTTGCAAGGGTGGAAAAGGGTTGCTGGGGCTAAAACTTAGGTAAATAAATGCATAAACCTTAGCATATGGCTTGATGAGTTTTTTGCATATTGTGGGAAGTAAAAAAGTTCCTCTTCAGAGTTTCCCTTCTTGTTAAAGAATAAATCCTTCTTTTTTTTTGTTTTTTTTTTTTTGAGATGGAGTTTTGCTCTTGTTGCCCAGGCTAGAGTGCAGTGGCACGATCTTGGCTTACTGCAACCTCCGCCTCCCAGGTTCAAGCAATTCTCCTGCCTCAGCCTCCTGAGTAGCTGGGATTACAGGCATGCGCCACCATGCCCAGCTAATTTTGTGTTTGGGCTCTAGGGTACATGTGCCCGTCCTGCATCCTGCAGGATTGTTGCATAGGTACATACATACCATGGTGGTTTGCTGTCTCCATCCCCCCTGCCTCTGTTGCCTACATCAGGCATTTCTCCTGGTGTTATCCCTCCCCCTCCTCCCCACCCCCCCTGCTTTCTCCCCTCCCCTCCCCTTTACCTCCAACCCAGCCCTGTCAGTGTTGTTAACTTCCCTGTGCCCAGTGTTCTCATTGTTCATCACCCACCTTTGAGTGAGAACATGTGATGTTTGGTTTTCTGTTCTTATGTCAGTTTGTGGAGAATGATGGTTTCTAGGTTCATCCATGTCTCTACAAAGGACATGAACTCATTGTTTTTTATGGCTGCATAGTATTCCATGGTGTATATGTGCCACTTTTTTTTGTCCAGTCTATCATTGATGGGAATTTGGGTTGGTTCCACATCTTTGCTGTCGTAAACAGCACCACAATGAATATACGTGTGCACGTGTCTTTATGATAGAACGATTTATAATCCTTTGGGTATATACCCAGTAGTGGGATTGCTGGGTCAAATGGAATTTCTATTTCTAGGTCCTTGAGGAATCGCCACACTGTGTTCCACAATGGTTGAACTAATTTACACTCCCACCAACAGTGTAAAAGTGTTCCTATTTCTCCACATCCTCTCCAGCATCTGTTATCTCCAGATTTTTTAATGATCACCATTCTAACTGGCATGAGATGGTATCTTAATGTGGTTTTGATTTGCATTTCTCTCATGACCAATGATGATGAGCATTTTTTCATATGTTTATTGGCTGCATATTTGTCTTCTTTTCAAAAGTGTCTGTTCATATCCTTCACCCACTTTTGAATGGGTTTGTTTGTTTGTTTGTTTGTTTTTTTCCCTGTAAATCTGCTTTAGTTCTTTGTAGATTCTGGATATTAGCCCTTTGTCTGATGGGTAGATTGCAAAAATTTTTTCCCATTCTGTTGGTTGCCGGATTACTCTAATGATTGTTTCTTTTGCTGTGCAGAAGCTCTTATGTTTAATTAGGTCCCATTTGTCTATTTTGGCTTTTGTTGCCATTGCTTTTGGTGTTTTAGTCATGAAGTCCTTGCCTATGCCTATGTCCTGAATGGTTTTGCCCAGGTTTTCTTCTAGGGTTTTTATGGTGTTTGTTCTTATGTTTAAATCTTTAATCCATCTGGAGTTAATTTTTGTATAAGGTGTAAGGAAGGGGTCCTGTTTCAGCTTCCTGCATATGGCTAGCCAGTTTTCCCAACACCATTTATTAAACAGAGAATCTTTTTCCCATTGCTTGTTTTTGTCTGGTTTGTCAAAGATCAGATGGTTATAGGTGTGTGGTGTTGCTTCTGAGGGCTCTGTTCTGTTGGTCTATGTCTCTGTGTTGGTACCAGTACCATGCTGTTTTGATTACTGTAGGCTTGTAGTATAGTTTGAAGTCAGATAGCGTGATACCTCCAGCTTTGTTCTTTTTGCTTAGGATTGTCTTGGCTACACGGGCTCTCTTTTGGTTCCATATGAAGTTTAAAGTGGTTTTTTTCAGTTCTGTGAAGGTCAATGGTAGCTTGATGGGGATAGCATTGAATCTATAAATTATTTTGGGAAATATGGCCATTTTCACAATATTAATTCTTCCTAACATGAGCATGGAATGTTTTTCCATCTGTTTGTGTCCTCTCTTATTTCCTTGATCAGTGGTTTGTAGTTCTCTTTGAAGAGATCTTTTCCCTCCTTTGTTAGTTGTATTCCTAGGTACTTTATTCTCTTTGTAGCAATTGTAAATGGGAGTTTGCTCATGATTTGGCTCTCTGTTTGTCTGTTATTGGTGTATAGGAATGCTTGTGATTTCCGCACATTGATTTTGTATCCTGAGACTTTGCTGAAGTTGCTAATCAGCTTAAGGAGGTTTTGGGCTGAGACGATGGGGT
Source organism: Aotus nancymaae (assembly GCF_030222135.1). Classification (NCBI taxonomy): domain Eukaryota; kingdom Metazoa; phylum Chordata; class Mammalia; order Primates; family Aotidae; genus Aotus; species Aotus nancymaae. Next base: position 31,401,828 of record NW_026988441.1, read on the forward strand.
CTTCTAAATATACGATCATGTCATCTGCAAATCAGGACAATTTGGCTTCCTCCTTTCTTATTGAATGCCCTTTATTTCTTTTTCTTGCCTAATTGCTCTGGCTAGAACTTCCAGTACTATATTAAATAGGAGTGGTGAGAGAGGGCATCCTTGTCTAGTGCCAGTTTTTAAAGAGAATGCTTCTAATTTTTGCCCATCCAGTATGATATTGGTTGTGGGTTTGTTGTAAATAGCTTTTATTGTTTTGAGATACGTTCCATCAACACCTAGTTTATTAAGAGTTTTTAGCATAAAGGGCTGTTGAATTTTGTCAAAGGCTTTCTCTGCATCTATTGAGATAATCATGTGGTTTTTGTCTTTGGTTCTGTTTATGTGGTACATTATGTTTATAGATTTGCATATGTTGAACCAGCCTTGCATTCCCGGTATGAAGCCTACTTGATCATGGTGGATAAGCTTTTTGATGTGCTGCTGGATTCAGTTTGCCAGTATTTTATTGGAGATTTTTGCATCAATGGTCATCATGGATATTGGCCTATAGTTTTCTTTTTTAGTTGTGTCTCTGCCAGATTTTGGTATCACGATGATGTTGGTCTGATAGAAAGAGTTAGGGAGGATTCCCTCTTTTTGTATTGTTTGGAATAGTTTCAACAGGAATGGCACCAGCTCCTCTTTGTATGTCTGGTAGAATTTGGTTGTGAACCCGTCTGGACCTGGACTTTTTTGGTCGGTAGGCTATTAATTGCTGCCTGAACTTCAGACCTTGTTATTGGTCTATTCAGGGTTGCAACTTCTTCTTGGCTTAGTCTTGGGATTGTGCAAGTGTTCAGGTATTTATCCATTTCTTCCAGATTTACTGGTTTATGTGCATAGAGCTGTTTGTAGTAATCTCTGATGGGAGTGTGTATTTCCCAGGAATCAGTGGTAATCTCCCCTTTATTATTTTTTATTGCATCTATTTGATTCTTCTCTCTTCTTTTTTATTAGTCTAGCTAGGGGTCTGTCTATTTTGTTGATCTTTTCAAAAAACCAGCTCCCGGATTTATTGATTTTTTGAAGGGTTTTTTGTGTCTCTATCTCCTTCAGTTCTGCTCTGATCTTAGTTATTTCTTGTCTTCTGCTGGCTTTTGAGATTTTTTGATCTTGCTCCTCTAACTCTTTCAATTTTGATGATAGGGTGTCGATTTGAGATCTTTCCTTGTTTCTCATGTGGGCATTTATTGCTATAAATTTCCTTCTAAACACTGCTTTAAATGTGTCCCATAGGATCTGGTATGTAGTGTCTTCATTCTCATTGGTTTCAAAGAACATTTTTATTTCTGCCTTCATTTCATTGTTTATCCATTGGTCATTCAGGAGCAAGTTGTTGAGTTTCCATGTGATTGTGCAGTTTTGAGTGCTTTTCTTAATTTTGAGTTCTAATTTGATTGCACTGTGGTCTGAGAGACTGTGTTATGATTTCCATTCTTTTGCATTTGCTTAGGAGTGACTTACTTCCAATTAGGTGGTCAATTCTAGAGTAAGTGCAATGTGGTGCTGAGAAGAATGTGTATTCTATGGATTTGAGGTGGAGTGTCCTGTAAATGTCTATTAGGTCCACTTGGTCCAAATCTGTGTTCAAGTCCTGGATATGCTTGTTGACTTTTTGTCTCGTTGATCTGTCCAATATTGTCAGTGGAGTATTAAAGTCTCCCACTGTTATTGTGTGGGAGTCTAAGTGTGTTTGTAGGTCTTTAAGAACTTGCTTTATGTAATCTGGGTGCTCCTGCATGGGGTCCATAAATATTTAGGACAGTTAGCTTTTCTTGTTGCATTGATCCTTTTACCATTATGTAATGCCCTTCTTTGTCTTTTTTGGTCTTTGTTGGTTTAAAGTCCATTTTATCAGAGACTAGGATTGCAACCCCTGCTTTTTTTTGCTCTCCATTTGCTTGGTAAATCTTCTTCCATCCCTTTAGTTTGAGTCTATGTGAGTCTTTGCATGTGAGATGGGTCTCCTGAATACAGCACACTGATGGTTCTTGAGTTTTTATCCAGTTTGCCAGTCTGTGTCTTTTGATTGGGGAGTTTAGATTCAACATTAATATTGTTATGTTTGAATTTGATCCTGCCATTTTGTTACTGGCTGGTCGTTTTGCCCGTTAGTTGACGTGGCTCCTTCACTGTGTTGTTATTCTTTACCATTTGGTTCATTTTTGCAGTGGCTGGTACTGGTTGATCCTTTCCCTGTTTAGTGCTTCCTTCAGTAGCTCCTGTAAGGCAGGTGTTGTAGTGATGAAATCTCTCAGCAATTGCTTGTCCATAAAAGATTTTATTTCTCCTTCACTTATGAAGCTTAGTTTGGCCGGATATGAAATCTGGGTTGAAAGTTCTTTTCTTTAAGGATATTGAATACCTGCCCCCACTTCCTTCCAGCTTGCAGGGTTTCTGCCAAGAGATCCACTGTGAGTCTGACAGTCTTTCCTTTGTGAGTGACTTGACCTTTCTCTCTGGCTGCCCTTAGGATTTTTTTTCTTCATTTCAACCCTGGTGAATCTGATGATTATGTGCCTTGGGGTTGCTCTTCTTGAGGAATATCTTTGTGGTGTTCTCTGTATTTCCTGGATTTGAATGTTGGCCTGCCTTGTTTGGTTGGGAAAGTTCTCTTAGATAGTATCTTGAAGAGTGTTTTCCACCTTAGATTCATTCTCCCCGTCACATTCAGGTACGCTGATCAAGCATAGATTCGTTTTTTTTCACACAATCCCATAGTTCTTGGAGGCTTTGTTCATTTCTTTTCACTCTTTTTTCTCTAATCTTGTCTTCTCGTTTTATTTCATTGATTTGATCTTCTATCTCTGATATCCTTTCTTCTGTTTGATCTATTTGGCTGTTGAAACTTGTGTATGCCTCGCGAAGTTCTCGTGCTGTGTTTTTCAGCTCCGTCAAGTCGTGTATGTTCTTCTGTAAGCTGGTTATCCTAGTTAGCATTTCGGCTAACATTTCCTCAAGGTTCTTAGTTTCTTTGCATTGGGTTAGGACATGGTCTTTTAACTCAGAGAAGTTTGTTCTTACCCACCTTCTGAAGCCGGCTTCTGTCAATTTGTCAGATTCATTCTCTTTTTTTGTTCCCTTGCTGGTGAGGAGTGGTGATCCCTGGGAAGAGAATAGGTGTTCTGTTCTTTGATGGTTTCATCCTTTTTGGGCTGTTTTTTCCCATCTGTGTGGATTTATCTCCCTTTAATCTTTGAAGTTGGTGATTTCAGGAGGAGTCTCTTGAGTGGATTATTTTTTCTGTTGAGGCGGAGCTGTATCTTTTTTGGCCTGTAGAGGGCGTTGCTGGGCTCTCGGGTTTAGTCAGGTTGTTGGGTGGTCGGTCCTTTCTTGGAGTTTGTTTGCAGGTGAGATTGGCCCCGCCTTCCCAATGACGTCTCTCCCAGAGCTCGATCTCCTGGTTGGTGTCAAGCTGGTGTGTTTGCTGCCAAGCGCTCTAGCAAGGGCTTCAGTTTGAGCTCTGTGGAGGTGGGGCCTGCCAGGCTTTAGGGTCTGTTTCCCTGCTTTGGACTCTGCCTCCCTCTGTGGGAAGGTCCCTCCCGCTGGTGTTAGCCCAAACTCCTGCCCAGGTCCCTGCGACAACTTGCTGTGCCCAGAGGTAGCCGCTGCTCAGATTTGCATCCACTACCCATGGCGCCCCACCGTCTGGCAGGGCTCTCGTGGACCGTGGGTTGCAGGAGGGATGAGGTAAGCACCGGATCTGAAACGGAGCCCCAAGGGGGTGAAGTCCCCTGACCCTCTGAGCCGGCTGCACGTTTCAGGTGGGGACGAGCCCCCCACCCCCTGTCTTGATTTGCCCCCCTGGGCAGCTCCTTCCCTGGGCCTAAATTCAGTGCCGTATCAGTCCCACAGAAAAGAATCCGGCACCTTGTTTGGAATTGTGAAGTCCTCTGTGTTTTTTGAGACGGAGTTTCAGTCTTGGTGCCCAGGCTGGAGTGCTGTGGCGCGATCTTGGCTCACCCAAACCTCCGCCTCCTGGGTTCAAGCGATTCTCCTGCCTATGGGCATGTGCCACCATGCCTGGCTAACTCTATATTTTTAGTAGAGACAGGGTTTTGCCAGTTGGTCAGGCTGGTCTCAGACTCCCGACCTCAGGTGATCTGCCCACCTCGGCCTCCCACAGTGCTGGAATTACAGGTGTGAGCCGCCAAGCCCGACCTCAAGGTAGTTTCATTTGACAGAGGAGGAGACAAAAGCGTTGTCAGCTGTGTTGTCCAGGCTGATCTCGAACTCCTGGGCTCAAGTGATCTTCCCGCTTTGGCTTCCCAAAGATGAAAGGCAAGGTAATCGTTGCCTGCTAGGGTTACAGGCAGGACCCATGGTGCCCAGCCACATTCAATGTTTGATAGCAGAGTAGAATGACTATACTTAAAAAAATGTATTGTATTTAGGTGATGAATACCTTAAATATCCTGATTTAATCGCCATGCATTATATACACATAAAAAGATTCTCATGTACACCATAATTTGCACAAATAAAGTATTCCTTCTCAGCCAGATGTGGTGGTTCATGCCTGTAATCCCAGCACTTTGGGAGGCCAGGGTGGGTGGATCACTTGAGGTCAGGAGTTCGAGACCAGCCTGGCCAAGATGGTGAAACTCTGTCACTACTAAAAATACCAAAATTAGCTGGGTGTCCTGGCAAGTGCTTGTAATCCCAGCTGCTTGGGAGGGTGAGGCATGAGAATTGCTTGAACCTCGGAGGTAGAGGTTGCGGTGAGCTGAGCTGGTGCCACTGCACTCCAGCCTGCATGACAGTGAGAGACTTAGGTGATGGACACACTAAATATCCTGATTAAATCACTATGCATTATATACATGTAAAATATTTCTCATATACACCATAACTTGCACAAATGAAAAAAGTATTCCTGGCCAGGTGTGATGGCTCACGCCTGTAATCCCAACACTTTGGGAGGCCGAGGCAGGTGGATCACCTGAGGTCAGGCGTTCGAGACCAGCCTGACCAACGTGAAGAAATCCCACCTCTACTAAAAAGTACAAAAAAAATTAGCTGGGCATGGTGGTGCATGCCTATAATCCCAGCTACTCGGGGGCTGAGGCGGGAGAATCGCTTGAACCTGGGAGGTGGAGGTTGCGGTGAGCCGAGATTGCGCCATTGCACTGCAGCCCAGGCAACAAGAGCGAGACTTCAAATCAAAAAAACAAAAGGAAAAAAAGTATTCCTCCTGTCTAACTGAAACTTGTACTCTTAGACAAAAACCTCTCCACCCCCCATGGCTCCCTGTTTAGCTCCTGGTAACCATTGCTCTTCTCTCTGCATCTTTGAGTTCAGCTTTTTTAGATCTCATATGGGAGTGAGATCATGTGGAATTGGTCTTTGGCTTTTGCTCTTAGCATAATTTCGTCCAGCATTTTGATTGCATCCTAATGCTGGCCTCAGTGCCTGGAGGCAGGCTTTTGTCTGACAAGCTTCTCCCCAGCAGCGCTTAGAGCTGCTCTCCCAAGCTGAGGCTAATGGGAGGGCACAAGGGCTCTGTCATCGCATCTGGGTTTCCGGCTGGTCTTGAACTCCCGACCTCAGATGATCTGCCCACTTCAGCCTTCCAAAGAGCTGGCATTACAAGTGTGGGCCACGGCACCCGGCTGCCTTTTTTTTTTTTTTCTTCTGAGATGGAGTCTCGCTCTGTTGCCCAGGCTGGAGTGCAGTGACAGGATCTCGGCTCACTGCAACATCCGCCTCCCAGTTTCAAGCAATTCTCCTGCCTCAGCCTCCCGAGTAGCCGGGACTTCAGGTGTGCACCACCATGTCTGGCTAATTAATCTTATTTTTTGTAGAGATGAGGTCTTGCTATGCTGCCCAGGCTGGCCTTGAACTCCTGGCCTCAAGTGATCCTCCCTCCTTGGTCTTACAAAGTGTTGGGATTATAGGAGTGAGCCACCACACTCGATCCCACCTGGATTTTTTTAGAGGATAAATTGTATTATGTGTTTAGTCTTTGCCTTAGAATGGGTACAGGTGGGACTGGCTGGCTCTCTAGGCATGAACTCATATAGGGATGGTTTCCCATGGGTTTTCATGTCTTTAGCAACTTTGTTGTCTCTCTTTTTTTTTCTTTTTGAGATGGAGTTTCACTTTGTTGCCCAGCCTGCAGTGCAGTGGTGTGATCTCAGCTCACTGTACCCTCCACCTCCCAGATTCAAGCATTCTCCTGCCTCAGCCTCCTAAGTAGCTAGGATTATGGGCATGCACCACCATGCCTGGCTAATTTTTGTATTTTTAGTAGAGACGGGATTTCACCATGTTGGCCAGGCTGGTCTCGAACTCCTGACCTCAGGTGATCCGCCTGCCTCGGCCTCCCAAAGTACTGGGATTACAGGTGTGAGCCACTGCGCCTGGCCCCAAGTGTTCTCTTCTATTTTGTCTTAGTTTTGCTTTTCTGATAGTTTATTTGGAAAAATGGTTTCAGGAAGCAGTAACAGGGATGTTGGGAGAGGCAGACAGGTTAGGAGAAAAAGCCAACAAAGGGTGCGTTATTGAGCTACACCTGCAAGGAAATGGTGCAGAAGGAAACTCAGAATAGTCCCCCTAACGGATGAGGGTGGGCAGTGGGACATTCATTTATTGACTCTCATTCTGCACTGGTTGAGAGTTACCTCCTAGGGGCTTTATCTTTTCCTAACTCCTGGCAGCATCTGCACGCAGATAGCCTTCAGTAGCTGCAGAAAAGCTCCAAGGCAGAGAAATGAGTGACTGTGGCCGACACTTGAGGTGGGAGGCAGTCCGGGTGCATGGAACTTGTGCTGCTTCTACAGGGCAGGGATTTTCGCCTGTTGTGTTTACTGCTCCATTCCCATTGCCTTAGACAAAATCTGAGCATGTAACACAATAAATGCTAAAGAAATGCTTGATGGAGCCTAACTGCTAATGCTTTAGTTCAGGTCTTTGTGACTCATCTGGGTTCTGTCGAAGAGACAGAACTGAGCCGGACACCAGTTACAAGTGGTAAAGACAGTTTTTTTTTGTTTTTTGTTTTTTTTGAGATGGAGTCTCGCTCTGTCATCCAGGCTGGATGTGATCTCAGCTCACTGCAACTTCTGCCTTCCGGGTTCAAGCGATTCTCTTGCCTCAGCCTCCTGAGTAGCTGAGATTACAGGTACACACAACCATGCCCGGCTAAGTTTTGTATTTTTGTTTTTTTAGTAGAGACGGGATTTCACCATGTTGGTCAGGCTGATCTTCAACTCCTGACCTTGTGATCCGCCCGCCTTGGCCTCCCAAAGTTCTGGGATTACAGGTGTGAGTCACCGTGCCCAGGCAGTAAAGTAAAGACAGTTTTATTGAGTACTGTTGCAATAGGGGAAAAGAGACTTCAGCAGAGAAGGGAGCTTAGTTTCCAAAACGGCAAAGACAGATTGGCATTTACAGCCGATGAGCAGAGCGAGGGGTTTAGTGGATGAAAAATGACTATGAGGGTTTCACGATGTTGGCCAGGCTGGTCTCGAACTCCTGACCTCAGGTGATCTGCCTTAAAAAAAAAGAAAAATGACTAGGAGGAGACATCAAGCACAGGAGGATTCTTTTTTAATAGAGACAGGGTCGCACTATGTTGCCCAGGCTAGTCTTGAACTCCTGGCCTCCAGCAATCTTCCTGCTTCTCCCTCCCGAAGTGCTGGGAATACAGGCATGAACCACTGCACTCAGCAGATAGGGGAATTCTTGCCAAACCAATTGCTGTAAACAATGTTTGTGTCTCCTTCAAATTCGTGTGTATGTGTGTGTGTTTGAGACGGAGCCTAGCTCTGTCGCCCAGGCGGGAGTGCAGTGGCACAATTCTCCACTCACTGCAACCTCTGCCTCCGGGGTTTAAGTGATTCTCCTGCCTCAGCCTCCCAAGTAACTGGAATTACAAGCCCATGTCACCATGCCTGGATAATTTTTGTATGTTTAGTAGAGACAGGGTTTTGCCATGTTGGCCAGGCTGGTCTCGAACTCTTGACCTCAGATGATCTCCCTGTCTTGGTCTCCCAAAGTGCTGGGATTACAGGCGTGAGACAGTGAGCCTGGCCCAAATTCATGTTTTGAAACCTAATCCCCAATATCATGGTGTTTGGAGGCAGGGCCTTAGGGAGGTGATAAGGTTATGAGACTGAAGCCCTCATGAGTGGGATTGGTGCCTCTATCAGAGAGACCCCAGAGAGGTCCCTCAACCCTTCTACCATGTGAGGACACAGTGAAGATGGCCATGTATGAACCAAGAAGCAGATTGTCAGCAGGCACTGAATGTGCCGGTGCCCTGCTGTTGGACTTCCCAGCCTCTAGAACTGTGGGAAATGAATTTCTGTTGCTTTTAAGCTACTCAGTCTGTGTTACTTTGTTAGAGCAGCCCACGTGGATTAAGATACTAACTTCAAAGGATTCTTGCTGAAGGCCAGCCAGGATGATAAAATATTAAGGGTTGGGGTATAACTTAGCAGGATTCTTTGCCAAGACTGGCAGAAGCAGGCTGAGGACAGGACCCAAGAATGATGTCTAGTTGAAAAGAGAGATCAGGCCAGGTGCAGTGGCTCACACCTGTAATCCCAGCACTTTGGGAGGTGGAGGTGGGCGGATCATGAGGTCAGGAGATTAAGACCATCCTGGCTAACATGGTGAAACACTATCTCCACTAAAAATACAAAAAATTAGCCAGGCGTGGTGGTGTGTGCCTGTAGTCCCAGCTGCTCAGGAGGCTGAGGCAGGAGAATCGCTTGAACCCGGGAGGTGGAAGTTGCAGTGAGCTGAGATTGCGCCACTGCACTCCAGCCTGGGCAACAGCGCAGTGGCTCATGCCTGTAATCCTAGCATGTGGGGAGGCTACTTCGAGTCTTGCTTGAGCCCAGGAGTTCAATACCAGCCTGGGCACCATAGACCCCATCACTCAAAAAAAAAAAAAAATTAAAAAATTAGGCGGGCATGGTAGTGCACGCTTGTGGTCCCAGCTACTCAAGAGGCTGAGCCGAGAGGATCGCTTTAGCCCTCGTGGTTGAGGTTACAGTGAGCTGTGATCACTGCTGCACTCTAGCCTGGGTGACAGAACGAGACCCTGTCTCAAAAAACAAACAAAAAAGAAAAAGAGAGTATTAATGCTTTTATGGCCTTTTTTTTTTTTTTTTTTTTCCGAGATGGATTCTTGCTCAGTTGCCCAGGCTGGAGTGCAGTGGCATGATCTTGGCTCACTGCAACCTCCACCTCCCGTGTTCAAGCGATTCTCAGCCTCCCGAGTAGCTGGGACTATAGGCACCCACCACCAAGCCCAGCTAATTTTTGCATTTTTAGTAGAAATGGGGTTTCACTATGTTAGGCAGGCTGGTCTCAAACTCCTGACCTCGTGATCCGCCCGCCTTGGCCTCCCAAAGTGCTGGGATTACAGGCATGAGCCACTGAGCCCGGCTTTTTTTTTTTTTTTTGAGACAAGGTCTCACTCTGTTGCCCAGGCTGGAGTGTAGTGGTGTAATCTCACCTCACTGCAACCTCCACCTCCTGGGTTCAAACATTTCTCCTGCCTCAGCCTCCTGAGTAACTGGGACTACAGGTGTGCACCACCACACACAGCTAATTTTAGTAGAGATGGGGTTTCACCATGTTGGCCAGGCTGGTCTCAAACTCCTGACCTCAAGTGATCCGCCTGCCTCAGCCCTCCGAAGTGCTGGGATTACAGGCGTGAGCCACAGCGCCGGCCCTTTCATGGCCTCTTAACTGGAGTTTTTGCATCCTATCTCCTTTCTCCTCCTCCACATACTACAGCTGGATCTTTTGGAGGTGCAAATCTAATCAGATCATCTCCCTATTTAGCCAGCCTTGAATTGGATCTGGACTATGTCTTCATTCTCGTTTTTTTTTTGCTATAACTCATGCTCACTGCATGGACCAGCCACACTGAACTCTGGGCTATGTCATTCATGCCTGTGGGCCTCTGCATAATGTTTTCTTTTTTTTTTTTTGAGATGGAGTCTCACTCTGTCTCCAGGCTGGAGTGCAGTGGCAAAATCTCTGCTCAGTGCAATCTCCGTCTCCCAGGTTCAAGCAATTCTCCTGCCTCAGCCTCCCTAGTAGCTGGCATTACAGGTACCCACCACCATGCCCGGCTAATTTTTGTGTTTTTAGTAAAGGTGGGGTTTCACCATGTTGGCCAGACTGATTTCGAACTCCTGACCTTGTGATCCACCCACCTCAGCCTCCCTAAGTGCTGGGATTACAGGTGTGAGCCACCATGCCTGGCTTTTTCCATTTTTCCTACAGGCATTCAAAGCTATGCCTTTCCCTCCTAGCACAGCTTTAGCTGCATCTCAAAACATTTTTTCATGTATGTTCATTAGCATTCAGTTCACAATATTTTCTAATGTCCACTGTGATTTTTTTTCTGTGACCTAGGAGTTATTTAGAGATGTGTGGTTAAATTTCCAAACAATTGTAAATTTCTAGTTATCCTTTTTGTTGTCGATTTCTAGTTTAATTCCACTGTGCTCATACTTTGTAGGATTTCAGTTCTTCAAAATTTGTTGAGACTTGCTTGACAGCCCAGCATATGGGCTATTGCGGGGGCTCTTCCAAAAGTAGCAATCATTTATTTTTGCCCACATGTCTGAGGACTTGGCTGATGTGGGTGGGGACCAGCTGGACAGCTTTGATGCATGCTTTGGCCTCTTTCTGCAGGTTGAGTTTAGGTCAATTCTGCATGTATTCATTCTTTTTCTTTTTTTTTTTTTTGAGACGGAGTTTTGCTCTTGTTACCCAGGCTGGAGTGCAATGGCACGATCTCGGCTCACCACAGCCTCCGCCTCCTGGGTTCAGGCAATTCTCCTGCCTCAGCCTCTTGAGTAGCTGGGATTACAGGCACGCGCCACCACGCCCAGCTAATTTTTTGTATTTTTAGTAGAGACGAGGTTTCACCATGTTGACCAGGATGGTCTCGATCTCTTGACCTCGTGATCCACCCGCCTCCCTCCCAAAGTGCTGGGATTACAGGCGTGAGCCACCGCACCTGGCCTCTTTTTCTTTTTTGACACATAGTCTCACTGTGCTGCCCAGGCTGGAGTACAGTGGTGTGATCTTGGCTCACTGCAACCTCCACCTTCTGAATTCAAGTGGTTCTCCTGCCTCAGCCTTTTGAGTAGCTGGAATTACAGGCACTTGCCACCATGCCTGACTAATTTTTTTTTTTTTTTGGTAGAGATGGGGTTTCACCATGTTGGTCAGGCTGGTCTGACACTCCTGACCTCAGGCGATCTGCCTGCCTCGGCCTCCTGAAGTGCTGGGATTACAGGCATGAGCCACCTCGTCCGGCTGGCGTGTATTCATTCTGAGGCCTTGGCCAAAGGAATAGTGACAGAGATAAGAAGGCAAGTCAAAACATGGGAGGCTTCTTGAGGGATGCTTGGAACTGGTTACCTGTTGAGCAAAGCTGGCCCCACACCCTTAAGTCAAGAAGCAAGGGTTCTGCCTTTGGTGAGAATAGTAGCCAAGTCCCATGGCACACAGAGTGTGGATCTACAGAGGGCTGAAAAAACCGGAACAATAATTCAACTAGCTCCTGTAACCCCAGCTACTTGGGAGGCTGAGGTGGGAGGATCTCCTGAGCCCAGGAGTTTGAGGCTGCCGTGAGTGATGATTGCACCACTGCACTCCAGCCTGGGCAGCACAGCAAGACCCTGTCTCAAAAAAAATTCAATCAAGCATATCATCACTACTTCTCTGTTTCCCTCACTGGACTCCAAGCTCCCAATGGCAGGAACTGGAAGAAGCTACTGTGTTTTCCAGAGCTTGGAACATAAGCACTCCATGAATGCATACCGTGTGCATCAGCTAATCACAGGAAGCTGGAGTATTTTGGCGCTCTGACAGACTTGGATTAGGTGATGCTGCTTCTCAGACGCTGGGAAAGGGTCCTGATGCTGCAGCGGAGTGCTGACCCAGATTTGGAGGGAGATGAAAGGAGTGTGTTTTCATGCCTCGTTTCTGCCCTCCTCTTTCAGCTTCTCAGAGTCTCCACTCAACATTTAATCACTCTGGCATTTGTCTGACATGCTGTGAAAGGGTGTTTTGAACAGCTCTATTTCGGGATTTTGGCAACGTCACCTCCCCACCCATCAACTCCTTCCCCTCAATCTGTTCCCATGAGGGCAGAGAAGTGTTACTTGTCCTGTTTGTTGACTGGGTTGGGGAGGGGGGTGGGGTGGTGGCGATGGTGCTAATTTGTCTTGCAGATGCCTCTGCCTGGACATCCTTGTTTTCCTTCCATTTTTTTCTCACCAGCTTTAAAATATTCTAACAACCCACATTCCAAGATTCACATCTATCCCAAGGTTCCCTGGCTCCTAAATGACTTATGCAAATGTTGAAGGAGTCTCTTACTTTCTGAGGAGGAAAGCGGCTCTTTAATCTGAACTTCACGACGTTGGTGAAAACACACTTGCAGGTAGAGTTGGAAATGGGGAGGAGCATCGTGGTTAATATATAAGCGGCGACCAAGTGGTTTCTGAGATTCTCAAATCTTCCTCCGTTTCCTTCATTAGACTCTCACGAGGAGGATGTGTTGATACCCAGAGTCCATGCTTGAAATAATCAAAACACTGGCGATAGACCAGGTGGCTTCCTTTATCTTTTCTTTGTTTTGAGGCAGTGTCTTGCTCTGTCTCCCAGGCTGGAGTGCAGTGGCGCGATCTCGGCTCACTGCAACCTATGCCTTTCCGGTTCAAGCAATTCTCCTGCCTCAGCCTCCCAAGTACCTGGGATTACAGGCATGCACTACCATGCCTGGCTAATTTTTTGTATTTTGTAGAGATAGAGTTTTACCATGTTGGTCAGCTGGTCTTTAACTTCTGGTCTTCAGTGATCCGCCCACCTCGGCCTCCCAAAGTGCTGGGATTACAGGTGTGAGCCACCACACCCAGCTCTTTTTTTTTTTTGCGACAGGATCTTGCTCTGTCACCCAGCTTGGAGTGCAGTGGTGTGATCTCGGCTCACCGCAACCTCCGCCTCCTGGGTTCAAGTAATTCTCCTGCCTCAGCCTCCCGAGTAGCTGGGATTACAGGTGCCCACCACCACGCCTGGCGAGTTTCTTTCTTTCTTTCTTTTTTTTTTTAGTAGAGACGGGGTTTCGCCGTGTTGGTCAGGCTGGTCTCAAACTCCTGACCTCAGGTGATCCGCTTGCCTCTGCCTCCCAAAGTAATGGCATTACAGGCATGAGCCACCATGCCCAGCCGTGACTTTTTTTTCAATATTTTAATTTGAAGATGTTCAAACCTATAGAAAAATTACAGGACAATGAACACCCAGAAACCCTTCACCTAGACCCCTTAGTTGTTTATGTTTTCCACAGAGGTTCATCTGTCTCCCTCTGTCTCTCTCTGCAGACATACACAGCTATGTATGTATACACATACATATACATTATTATTATTATTTTCCTGAGTCTTTTGAGAGTTGCAGACATGCTGATCCTTCACTCTCAAGTACTTTAGTGTGCATCTCTTAAGAATCAGCACATTCTGCAGCCGGGCGCAGTGGCTCATGCCTGTAATCCCAGCACTTTGGGAAGCCGAGGCGGGTGGATCACCTGTGGTCAGGAGTTTGAGACCAGCCTGGCCAACACGACAAAACCCCGTCTCTACTAAAAATAAAAAAAATAGCAGAGCGTGGCGGAGTGTGCCTGTAGTCCCAGCTACTTGAGAGGCTGAGGCAGGAGAATCAATTGAACCTGGGAGGCGGAGGTTGCAGTGAGCTGAGATCGGGCCACTACACTCCAGCCTGGGAGACAGAGCAAGACTCCATCTCCGAAAAAGTTGCAGAAGACACAATGCCTGTTACTCCTCAATACTTCAGTGTGTCTTTACTAAACCCAAGAGCATTCTTTTGTAAGACCCTTAAATGACTGTCAAAATCAGGAGAAGTTTGCTCTAACCACCAACTAATGCCAAGGCCTTGTTCATAATTTGCCAATAGCCCCATCATGTCCTTTAGGGGCTCTTCAGCCTCTTTCAGCTGAAGGGACCCAACAACTGTCTTTCCTCATCTTTTCGTCTTTCCTCATTCCCCAGTCTTTCCTCATCTTCTATGACCTTGACACTTTTAAAGAGTTTGAAGGTGACCAGTCGCGGTGGCTCATGCCTGTAATCTCAGCACTTTGAGAGGCCAAGGTGGGTGGATCCCTTGAAGTCAGGAGTTCGAGACCAGCCTGGCCAACATAGCAAAATCCCGTCTCTACTAAAAATACAGAAAAATTAGCCGGGCGTGGTGGCATGTGCCTGTAATCCCAGCTACTCAGGAGGCTGAGGTGGGAGAATTGCTTGAACCTGGAAGGCAGAGGTTGCAGTGAGCTGAGGTCATGCCACTGCATTCCAGCCTGGGTGACAGAGTGAAACTCCACCTCAAAAAAGAAAAAAAAAAAAAAAACATAAAAAAACAAACCTACAGAGCTGTCGTGCCCCTCACCAAAGCCCTGGTATTAGGACTGTAGCAGCTCCCCATTATCTGAGAGACAATATATTTATTCCAAGATCCTCAGTGAGTGCCTGAAACCACAGACAGTACTGGATCCTATGTACGCTGTGTTCTTTCCTACGCATATGTACCTAGGATAAAGTTTAACTTATAAATTAGGCTCTGTAAGAAAATTAACAGCAATGATTGAAAATACAGTGGAACAATTGTAGCAAATAATTACAGTTATGTGAATGTGGTCTCTCTCTCTCTCTCTCTCTCTCAAAGTATCTTTTTGTACAGTACTCACCTATTTTCAGACTGCAGTTAGCCACGGGTAGCTGAAGCTACACAATGTGAAACTGCAGGTAAGGTGTTGATGGGGGGACTGCTGCGTTCCATGAAATTGATGTCAAAATCCAGAGATTGAGGCATAAGGACTACAAGATCTGTGGATGCAGAGAATTCTAGAGACTGAGGAATGGGATTTGAACCCAAATAGGATATCACAGAAAGGAAGAAAGAAATGAAAACCTGGTCGGGCGAGGTGGCTCACGCCTGTAATCCCAGCACTTTGGGAGGCCAAGGTGGGTGGATCGCGAGGTCAGGAGATCAAGACCATCCTGGCTAACATGATGAAACCCCGTCTCTACTAAAATACAAAAAACTAGCTGGGCATGGTGGTGGGCGCCTGTAGTCCCAGCTACTCGGAAGGCTGGGGCAAGGGAATCCCTTGAAACCTGGGAGGCAGAGGTTGCAGTGAGCCAAGATTGTACCACTGTACTCCGGCCTGGTGACAGAATGAGACTCCATCTCAAAAAAAAAAAAAAAAAAGAAGAAAAAGGAAAACTTAGGCGATATTTCAAAGTCAGATCCTCCAAAAGTTCTAAAAGTTTGATATTCCAAAACAAGTCTTCTATTACTTTTAGAGGTGGGGGTCTTGCTCTGTTGCCTGGGCTGCAGTGCAGGTTACAATCATTGCTCATTGCAGCCTCAAGCCCCCGGGCTCAAATGATCCTCTCACCTCAGTCTCCCAAGTAGCTGGGACCACAGGTGTGCGCCATCATGCTCGGCTAATTTTTAGATTTTTTTGCAGAGATGAGGTCTCCCTATGTTGTCCAGGGTTGTCTTGAACTCCTGAGCTCAAGCGATCCTCTTGCCTCGGTCTCCCGAAGTGCCAAGACTACTGGTATGAGCCACTGCCTCTGGCTTGTTTTTGTTATTTTCAATTATCACTTTTGACATTTTATATTTTAGGATGATACCTGCATTTTTATTTTATTTTTTAAAATTCTATTATTATTATTATTTTATGAGATGGAGTTTTGCTCTTGTCACCCAGGCTGGGGTGCAATGGCGTGATCTTGGCTCACTGCAACCTCTGCCTCCTAGGTTCAAATGATTCTCCTGCCTCAGCCTCCTGAGTAGCTGGGATTACAGGCACCCACCACCATGCCCAGCTAATTTTTGTATTTTTAGTAGAGATGGGGTTTTGCTATGTTGGCCAGGGTGGTCTTGAACTCCTGACCTAAGGTGATCTGCCTGCCTCGGCCTCCCAAAGTGCTGGGATTACAGGCATGAGCCACTGCGCCCGGCGGATAGCTGCATTTTTATGCATCACAAATTTATTGCAATGGTTTGTTTGGGCAAAGGCAATCATGCACGGCAGAGAAAATCAGGCTGTTAAAAAAGTCCAATGTTGCTAAATTTAATATATGTAAACCTCTAGGACTGTGCCTGAGCTGTTATGATAATTATTTTTCTTTTGCAAAAGTTTTTTTTTTAAACTTCTTATCCTGCTCCAGGCATTTAGGCGTTCACACGAGACGTCTGTGTGCCAACCTTTCATGTTCTAATTTGATGAATGTGACTTTTCAAACTGAGGACACAACAGTGTAGAGAAGAGGAAAAACTGGAAGTAAATTTGGATATAATCAGTTGTGGGCGCAGAGAACCGTTTCCGTGCTAAGGACAGACCAAACATAAGCAAACAGGCCATTTGTTAATTTCAGTGAGTTTGTTGGCAGAAAGAGGCAGGAGGGTGATGCCAAAAGCTTTTCCAAGTTTAAATTCAGGACAGCAGGTTCCCCAGGAGTGGGGAAGTTTTAGAATTCTTGCTCCCATTCTCACTGGAACTTTTTTGTGATCTTCAGGGGTTGCCACATGGAGGGAATTAATTCCAAATTCCCTCTCTGCTTCTCTTCCCCGAATTATCATCCAGACTGAAATTGGAATTAGCGTTTTTTTTTAAAAATTATTTATTTATTTTTGAGATGGAGTCTCACTCTGTCGCCCAGGCTGGAGTGCAGTGGCGGGATCTTGGCTCACTCCAACCTCCGCCTCCCGGGTTCAAGTGATTCTCCTGCCTCAGCCTCCCGAGTAGCTGGGATTACAGGCGCCCACCACCACGCCCCGCTAATGTTTGTATTTTTAGTAGAGATGGGGTTTCACCATGTTGGCCAGGCTGGTCTCAAACTTCTGACCTCAGGTGATCTGCCTGCCTCAGCCTCCCAAAGTGCTGGGATTACAAGCGTGAGCCACTGCGCCCAGTTCATTTTTTAATTTAATTTTATTTTTGAGTTGGAGTCTTGCTCTGTTGCCCAGGCTGGAGTGCAATGGTATAATCTCAGCTCACCACAACCTCTGCCTCCTAGGTTCAAGTGATTCTCCTGCCTCAGCCTCCCAAGTAACTGGGATTACAGGCACGTCCCACCACACGTGGCTAATTTTTTTTTTTCTGTATTTTTAGTAGAGATGGGGTTTTATCATGTTGGCCAGGCTAGTCTTGAACTCCTGACCTTGTGGTCCACCCGCCTCGGCCTCCCAAAGTGCTGGGATTACAGGCATGAGCCACTGGGCCTGGCCCATTTTTTTTTAAAAGAGAGGGTCTTACTCTGTTGCCCATGCTGGAGTGCAGTGGTGTGATCATAGCTCACTGCAGCCTTGAACTCCTGGACTCAAGGGATCCTCCTGCCTCAGCCTCTTGAGTAGCTGGGACTACAGGCATGCGTTGCCACACTGGCTAATGGAAAACATTCGTTTTTGTAGAGATGGGTGTCTCACTATGTTGCCCAGGCTGGTCTTGAACTCCTGGCCTCAAGTGATCATCTTGCCTCGGCCTCCCAAAGTGCTGGGATTATAGGCATGAGCCACCATGCCTGCCCCCAATTTTTTTTTGATGAGGGCATAGATTGCAGAGACCTTTCCATCCAGGCTTCTAAATGGGGAAACTGAGGCTCACATGGGCAAAGTGACTTATGTACATCACTGCTAGGAGAGGTTCTTAGCTATATCCTCTTTAAAAAGAAGCTTGATATTCATCACATAATAAATACATTTTCCATGGGGCATGGTGGCTCACTCCTGTAATCCCAGCATTTTGGGAAGCTGAGGTGAGTGGATCACTTGAGCCCAGGAGTTCAAGACCAGCCTGGGCAACATGATGAAACCCTCTCTCTACACAAATACAAAAAAATTAGCTGGGGGTGGTGGTGCATGCCTGTAGTCCTAGCTACTCAGGATGCTGAGGTGGGAGGATTGCTTGAATCCAGGAGGTCAGGGATGCAGTGAGCTGTGATTGCACCATTGCACTCCAGCCTGGGCAACAGAGTGAGACCGTGTCTCAAAAAATTTTTTTTCTTCTCAAACAAATGGGATCAGCAAAGTGCTGCCTACCTATCTTTGGAAGTTCTTTGCTAAGTTCTGTGAGTTTCTCTCAGCGAATTATGCAAATTGTAGCTGGGGATAATGATGTGTAATGTTTGCAAGATTCCCTGAAAATTCATCCTTTTTCCAAAAATGATGCTTGCTAGACAGCGTAAGGCTATATTCAGTAGCAATAACAAACAAATCAGAAACTTCAGTGGCTTTATACAGCACAAGCTTGTTTCTTATTCCTGCAAGGCTGGTTGGCAGGGCTCGCCTCCAAGTGGTGATGCAGAGATCCAGTCTTCCTCCATTTTGCATCAGCACCGTCTCTCACATGGCTTCCAAAGCCACCTCAGGAGGGAAAGAGAAGGACAGAGGAATGTGTCAGCTCTTAACTGCCTCATCCCAGTGGTGATAACCCATTGGCTGGAATGAGTCACATGGGTCTGTCTCATCTGCAAGGGGTTCTGGGAAATGTAAGGGAACCTATAGTGAGCACTAACACATGGTTTATTATTTCTACTGGAAAGTAGAGAGAGACCTGCCTTTTAGGACCTTGAATATGGCAATATAATTATGTTTGTGTATCACCAGGATAATAAAAGGGTCAGAACACTTTTTCTTCTCTTTTTTTCCTTTGAGACGGGTCTCACTTTGTCACCCAGGCTGGAATGCAGTGGCACAATCATGACTCACTGCAGCCTTGAACTCCCAGACTCAAGCAATTCTCCTGTCTCAGCCTCCAGAGGAATTGGGATTACAGATGAGCACCACCATCCCTGGCTAATAAATTTGTGTGTGTGTGTACAGATGGGGTTTCACCATGTTGCTCAGGCTGGTCTGGAACTCCCAGGTTCAAGTGATCCTCCTGCCTTGCCCTCCTAAAGTGTTGGTATTACAGGCATGAGCTACCACACCCAGCCATAGAACATGTTTCCCTTTAGACACAGCCATCTGGACATGCTATTGATCTTCAGCATACATAGCTGGCAGATACTATGTCCTTCACAAGACCAAGTAAACCACATTTGTTTGAGGGTGACATCCTGCTCAGAGATTTAAACCTCTGGCTTTCAGCAGAGGGTGAATACAATGAGGGTAAGTCAGTCAGGATAGGCTAAATTTCCATTCATTTCAGTTATTTATTGCTGAGGAACAAACTGTCCCCAAACTCAGAGGCTGAGAACAATGACGATGATGATTTCTCATGACTCTATGCTTGGCTGAGCTCAGCTGGGCAGTTCTTCTGTTCCATGTGGTGTAGGCTAAAGTCCCTCATTGGAAGGTGAGAGAGCTGGGGTATTTATTCACCAACTTTTGTCAGTTACTAGTTGAGAGCTGCTCTCAGGGGCATTCATTCTGTGGCTACATGTGGCAAAGTGGGACTCAATGGCAAACAGAAGGCCCAAGTTTTGGCACTTGGGAAGCAGTCTATTTTGCAGACTTTGAAGACGTAAGGGCAAGGGGGTGTGGCTAGAATTCCTGTGCAATTAGTAAAAACCAGATGGAAAATGCAGCATGGTCATTGTGGCAGAGACTGCTAATTCCACTCTCAGCATTCATCCTCCTTCCCTCCCTCCCCTCCTCTCCCTCCCTCTCCCTCCCTCTCCCTCCCTCTCCCTCCCTCCCTCTCTCTCTTCCTTCCTTCCCTCCCTCCCTCCTTCCTTCCTTTTTTTTTTTTTCTTTTTTTCTTTTTTGAGACAGGGCCTCACTCTGTTGCCCAGGCTGGAGTGCAGTGGTGCGATCTTGCCTCACTGCAGCCTCCACCTCCCAAGCTCCAGTGATCCTCCCACCTGAGCCCCCCAAGTAGCTGGGACCATGTGTATGCACCACTATGCCCTGCTGGTTTTTGTTTATTTTTTGTAGAGAAAGGATCTTAGTATTTTGCCCAAGCTGGTCTCAAACTCCTGGCTCAAGCGATCATCCTGTCTCAGCCTCCCAAAGTGTTGGGATTACAGGTGTGAGCCACTGTGTCCGACTCTATTCTTCTTCTTCTTCTTCTTCTTTTTTTTTTGAGATGGGGTCTCGCTCCATCACCCAGGCTGGAGTGCAATGGCACGATCTCGGCTCACTGCAACCTCTGCCTCCTGGGTTCGAGCAATTCTCCTGCCTCAGCCTCCCGAGTAGCTGGGATTATAGGCACCTGACATACTAATTTTTGTGTATTTTTGGTAGAGACGAAGTTTTACCATATTTGTCAGGCTAGTCTTGAACTCCTGGCTCAAGTGATCCTCCCGCCTCGGCCTCCCAAAGTGCTGGGATTACAGGCATGAGCCACTATGCCCGGCCTAGTCTTCTTTTTGACAGAACCCCTACCTTCATATTTATTGGGGTTAACAATGTGTTCAGCTAGAAAACTACATTTCCTAACTTAATGCAGATAGCAGTGGCCCAATGAGCTGTAAATGGAAGTTATTGAATGAGGCTTTTAGTAAAGTCTTTAATGATGATGGCTCAGTTGAGAAGTGTGCCCTTTAGCCCTAGCCCCTTTCCTCTTAATATTGCCTGGAACATGGATATGATGCCTGGTGCCCTTGCAGCCATTTTGTGGTCATGAGGCAATCTTGAGCATGGAAGCCAACGATGACAGAGCAGAAAGTTAGAAGATCTTTAGGTCCTTGATAATTGTGGAGCGGCCTTGCCAGCCATGAACTGCCTACTGCGGTGCACCTACATGGGAGAAAAGTATACCTCTGCCCTGTTTAAGCCACTGTTGTTTTTCTCTTCTATGCAGCAGAATTGAATTCTAACTGATATATATATATTCACATTCTGAAAGGGAAAAAAAGAACTATTACTAAAATACTTCATCTTCCCTCCTTTTCTCTCCTCCTCCTCCTATTGTTTTCCTCCTCCAATTTCTTCTTTGCTAAGATGTGCTTAAAGGGTCTGGATATTCTGGCCAGGTGCCGTGGCTCACGCCTGTAATCCCAGCACTTTGGGAGGCTGACGCGGCTGGATCACTTGAGGCCAGGAGTTTGAGACCAGCCTGGGCAACATAGTGAAACCCTGTCTCTGTTAAAAATACAAAAAATTGGCCAGGTGTGGTGGCACATGCTTGTAATCTTTGGGATTGGAAGCTATTTGGGAGGCTGAGGCAGGAGAATTGCTTGAACCTGGGAGGCAGACGTTGCAGCGAGCTGAGATCAAGCCAGTGCACTCCAGCCTGGGCAACAAGAGTGAAACTCTATCGGAAAAAAAAAAAAAATAGAAAAAGGGTCTGGGTACTCCTTGCTGGGTTGTCGCTGGAATCAAGTGAGACAGTGCTCTTGGGGCACATGGAGTAATGCCTGGCGCCTAGAAAGGACCCAGAAATTAGCAGTGCTTAGTATTCTAAAGTAGAATAAGTCAGAAATTACACTTCCTGGTAATGGAATACTTTTCAGTGCTCAGTGCTACATGTTTTGATTAATCCGTGGCTCAGCGCGACTCTCCCAGGGGAAATAATGAACCATATTGCTTTTCAAAAATCCCTGGCATTCGGCTATTTATTCTTGTTATGTGAAACCCCTAGACGGTCTGCTTGTTTAATTGCCCTGATTGGAGCTGTAAGAAATTGCGTGGAACATCTGTAAGCCAGGTTTTTATGACACAGGCTTTTGACGAACAGCGGAGAATGTTGTGATCCCAATTTTGACCGGTGCAAGCCTCTTTCAGTTTGTTCACATGTTCATTAAAAAAAAAAACAACAGCACTTTAGTCTTTAAAAGTGTTTTCCTTGCTTTCTGAGACAAGTTGATATTCTGAACTCTGCCTGTTATTTGCAGGGCACAGAGTTTTGTTTTGGTCCTTGTATTCTCGGTGCTGAGAACAGATCCTGACACCGAATGAATGAATGAATGAATTTTTGCATTTCACTCATTCCTCTGCCTATTCCATCATAGCGCAATTTTCTCTATTGATTAAGTCAGAAATCACACCTTGGGCATTACTGGGCCACTCCATAGGCTCTGGGAGGTTCAACCTCCCCTCTGACACCCCTTCATTGCAGCTCAGCCCAGCTGGGCCCAACTCTGGGATCCTCAGGCTAAAAAGAGCTCAGTGCAGCCTTAACAGCTCCCAGGATCCTGGCTATTTTTAGGATAGAGGGAAGGATGAAGGATGCATGTGACTGAGGGTCACCGCCAGGAACGTCTCCTTCCACCATCCAGAGATGCCCATATCTGGGAAAGACTCAAATCCCGGAAGTAGACGATCACACCCACACGATATGCTTTCCCTCAATTCTGGATTTTGAAGGCCGGGCAGCTCACACGCCCTGCTGGAGATGAAAGAGTGTAGCAGAGTCAAATCAGAGAAGTCATGAAGGTTCTATGCAGACGCTGAACTCTTATTACCAACTGCTGAGCAGTAGTTATTGGATAACTACTGTCCCTTGGTGTCCAAGGAGGATTAGTTCTGGGACTCCTGCAGATACCAAAATCTGTGGACGCTTAAGTCCCTGATATCAAACAGCATAGTATTTGCATATAACCTATGCATATCTGTCTGCATTTTGAGACAGAGTTTTACTCCTGTCACCCAGGCTGGAGTGCAATGGTGTGATCCCGGCTCACTGCAACCTCTGCCTCCCAGGTTCAAGTGATTCTCCTGCCTCAGCCTCCCAAGTAGCTGGGATTACAGGCGCCCGCCACCGCATCTGGCTAATTTTTGTATTTTTAGTAGATCGCGCAAATGATCCTCCTGCCTCAGTGTCTCAAAGTGCTGGGATTACAGGTGTGAATCACTGTGCTCGGCACCCAGGGGCTTTCTTTAAAGCTGCCAAAGACTGCATAGGAGGCTGGAAGTATCAGAGAAATAACAGCCGTGTTCTTATCCCCTAATAAGCAGCCCTAATGAGTGAAGGATGGGAGCTGGTGGATCAATACCCCAACTTCCTCTCCTCTCAAGTGGGATGACTCTCAGGTGTGTGTTCCACTCAGTTCCCAGCATTTTCCAGCAGGACTGAACCCCTGTTGCCCACAGAGGTAACTTGCTTATCACGCACCTTTATGGGCTGTCCTCTCTTCTCTGTGTCATTCCCTAATTCCCTGCTGGTATCTCCTGGGGTCTCTCTTTTTTCTTTTTTTTGAGGTGGAGTCTGGCTCTGTTGCCTAGGCTGCACTGGAGTGCAGTGGCACAGTCTTGCCTCACTGCAACCTCCACCTCCTGGGTTCAAGCAGTTCTCTGTCTCAGCCTCCTGAGTAGCTGGAATTTCAGGCTTGCCACCACGCCTGGCTAATTTTTGTATTTTTATTAGAGGCGGGGTTTCACCATCTTGGCCAGGCTGGTCTTGAACTTCTGACCCTGTGATCCACCTGCCTCAGCCTCCCAAAGTGCTGGGATTACGGGTGTGACCCACCGCGCCCGGCCAGCCCTGGGGTCTCTCTTAAACAATCTACTTGCCCATGAGCCCTTGGGTCATCGTCTACTTCTAGGGAACGTAAATGAAGATAATTGCATTCCGTGGCAGAAGCCCGCAGACCCATGAATTCAGGAGCCAATATTAGCACCTAGAGGTTCCTTGGAATTCTCCTAGTCACCTGGGGAAACTATTCCTCCAAGATAAGAGCCCGGTAGGGCGGAGGTCCCCCAGTCTGAAAGCCAGCTCTGTTCAATTTCCTTCCTTGATATTGTGGGAAAAAAGCCTTCACTGGAGCTCAGCACATCCTTTCTCCTGGTCACTCGAGTGTCATTGCCAAACATCCAAGCGCATTCACGCCGGATAAAAAGTTCACGGGAAGTTCATCCTTGGCATGTCTGTGTTAGATCAACCTTCCTCCTTGGAGGCCAGCTAGAGGGTTCAGAGCCAAGGTCATACGGCAAACAGCTCTGGCTACATGCCATCTCTGCCATCGTCCTACAGACATTCTCAAACGACACTGGGACACTCGCCCAGGAGCCAAAGCAGTGAGCTTTGGGTTGGCCAAGGGTGCTCGCCCTGGGAGGCTAGTGTTGGGAACAGTCCTTGTGTTAAGACAACTCTCAGTTGGACAATTCCCCGCAAAAGGGAAGTCTGAGTGCTAATGGGAAGGCGTGGTATAGCCAGAAGTCTAGCCATGTCGGCTACCCAAGGGGAAGGAGGGCTTTGTCACCTTCATGATTTCTTTGTTGCATTTACAGATTTTTCCAGTGCAAAGAAAAAAAAAAAAAGTATCCTGCTAGAGCAAATGCTGCTCGTGTTCCTGCTACTGCCCCTTTGGACGACCCTGGACGTCATGTGCAGGTTGTTCCTTTTTATTTTGTTATGATTGTTTTTAGACATAGAGTCTCATTCTGTTGCCCAGACTGCAGTGCAATGGCACAACCGTAGCTCACTGCAGCCTTGAATTCCTGGGCTCAAGCAATCCTCCCACCTCAGCCTCCCAAGTAGCTGGGACTACAGGTGTGCGCCACCACACCTGGCTAATCATTCTTATTTTTTGCAGAGACGGGTTATCATGATGTTGCCCAGGCTGGTCTCAAATGCTTGGCCTCAAGTGATCCTCCCGCCCTGGCCTCCCCAAATGCTGAGATTATGGGTGTGAGCCACTGTGCCTGGGGCAGGCATCTCTTTTACACTGATAGGTCACTGCATCTCTCTGACTGTATGATTTTCCTAGGGCTGTTTTAACAAATAACCACAACACTGGCTTTAAGTAATAAAAAGCTATTGGCCGGGTGCAGTGGCTCAAGCCTGCAATCCCAGCACTTTGGGAGGCTGAGGCAGGTGGATCATGAGGTCAGGAGTTCAAGACCAGCCTGCCCAGCATGTTGAAACCCCGTCTCTACTAAAAATACAAAAAATTAGCTGGGTGTGGTGGCACACACCTATAGTCCCAGCTACTCAGGAGGCTGAGGCAGGAGAATTGCTTGAACCCAGGAGGCAGAGGTTGCAGTGAGCAGAGACCACACCACTGCACTCCAGCCTGGGCAACAGAGCGGGACTCCATCTCATAAAAAAAAAAGGAAAAAGAAAAAGAAAGCTATGGTGTTGTAGCAAAACAAAACGTACTAAGACAGTAAATATGCTAGTCCTTGACCTTGGACTTTCAGTCCCCAGAACTGGAAGAAATAGTTTTATTTTTTAGAAGCCACCTAGTCTGTGGTTCCGGTTCTTTCTTTTTGTGTGTGTGAGACGGAGTTTCACTCTTGTTTCCCAGGCTGGAGTGCAGCGGCATGATCTTGGCTCACTGCAACCTCCACCTCCCAGGTTCAAGCGATTCTCCTGCCTCAGCCTCCTGAGTAGCTGGGATTATAGGCACGCACCACCACACCCAGCTAATTTTGTATTTTAGTACAGACAGGGTTTCTCCATGTTGGTCAGGCTGGTCCTGAACTCCTGACCTCAGGCGATCTGCCCGGCTTGGGCTCCCAAAGTGCTGAGATTTCACATGTGAGCCACTGGGCCTGGCCCTTTGTTTTTGTTTTTCTTTTTGTTTTTTGAGACAAAGTTTTGCTCTTGTTGCCCAGGCTGGAGTGCAGTGGCATGATCTCGGCTCACTGCCACCTCTGCCTCCTGGGTTTGAGCAATTCTCCTGCCTCAGCCTCCCGAGTAGCTGGGATTATAGGTGCCTGTCATCACACCCAGCTGTTTTTTATATTTTTAGTAGAGACAGGGTTTCACCATGTTGGTCAGGCTGGTCTCGAACTCCTGACTTCAGGTGATCCGCCTGCCTTGGCCTCCCAAAGTGCTGGGATTACAGACGTGAGCCACCACGCCCAGCTAGACAGTGAGAAAGCCAAAAGCACTGTAAAATGAATGCCTTCAGAGCGGCCCTCAAACAATGCGCGAGAGACTGGTGGGTCGATATTCTGCGTCTCCACTCCTCAGTGGGATGATTCCGAGGGAATCTGCTGCATGGTCTCTCAGAGAACCTTGGAGGGATTGAGCCTGATTGCTGAGTGTGGGAATGTGTCTTGTTGCTCAGCGTGGGATTGTGCCTCGTTCCTTGGCGTGGGAATGTGCCTCGTTGTTCGGTGTGGGATTGTGCCTTGTTCCTTAGCGTGGGATTGTGCCTCGTTGCTTGGAGTGGGATTGTGCCTTGTTCCTTAGCATGGGAATGTGTCTCGTTCCTTAGTGTGGGATTGTGCCTTGTTCCTCAGCATGGGAATGTGTCTCGTTCCTTAGCGTGGGATTGTGCCTCGTTGCTCGGCGTGGGAATGTGCCTCGTTGCTCGGCGTGGGAATGTGCCTCGTTGCTCGGCGTGGGAATGTGCCTCGTTGCTCGGCGTGGGAATGTGCCTCGTTGCTCGGTGTGGGAATGTGCCTCGTTGCTTAGCGTGGGATTGTGCCTGGTGGCTCAGCATGGGATTGTACCTCGTTGCTTAGCATGGGGATGTGCTTGTATCAGACAGACTCTGAGATGGCCTCCAATCGTCCCTGCCTCCTGGTATTCATTTCCCATTCAATCCATTTCTTTGCAGCATGGGTGTACTTCCAATCCACAGACTATGGCAAAGGTGATGGAAATGTTATGTCATGATTATGTCGTAAGTTCTATGATTATGTCATAAAATTGTCACTTCTGTCTCACTTGCAGACTCTTGCTGCTTTTGATGAAACAAGCCACCATGGTGGGGAGGGTCCCATGACAAGGAACTGAGTTCTGCCTCCAGTTAAGAGCCAGTGAGGGCCCTCACTCTAACAGCCTGCAAAGAACTGAATCCTGCCAGCAACTATGTGATCTTGGAAGTAGAGTCTTCCCCAATTAAGCTTTGAGTTGAGACCACAGCCCTGGCTAAAACCTTCTTTGCAGCCTATGAGAGGCCCAAGAGCTGAGGACCCACCTAAGATGTTCCAAGATTCCTGACCCTCAGAAACTATTAGATAATAAATACGTGTTATTTAATGTCATTTAAGTTTTGAGGGTAATTTGTTATGCAGCAATAGCTAGCTAATACATTATCCCACCTTTTATTGGCTTCCTTTCCCTGTCTTGCTTTCTAACTCTTTCATCCTGCTACCTAAGATCACCTCCCCCATGAACTATACTGAAATACTCATCTCCACCTCTGGTCTTGAGGGAACCCCAACTAAGTCATCTGCCATTAGGATTATGGGCCAGCTTTTATTTGTATGAAAATCAGTGTAAGTTGGCAAACATCAAAGAACATATAGAGTGTTAAAGCTTCTGCTTGGTGGTTGATAACGGCTGGATTTGCACTCAGCATCCATCCCAGCCTCTTTCCAGTGTATTTTCTTGCAGTGCAGAGGCTGAACATCTAAACATGGCATTTTAAAGAATCCCTTGCAGCTAGGGTGCTGGATATGAATTCATTTGCACCAACTGGAAGCACTCTAGATTCAGAAGGTGGGAGTGAGTTGGAGCCTAGCTCTTTTCTGCCTCAGCCCTTTGTGCTGTGAGAATGGTTGGTGAGACCTTGGTTTTAAATTTTGATTTTCTAGCAGAATTTGTTTCCGGTCTCTAGCTTTGTGAATTTTAAGAGATGTCTGCAGTTGTAGCATCAGCTTTCTCTCTCTTTCTTTTCTCTCTTCCGTCCTTCTTCCTTTTTTCCTTCCTTCCTTCCTCTCTTTCTTTTTTCTTTCTTTCTTTTCTCTCTCCTTCCTCCCTCCCTCTCTCTCTTTCTTTCTTTCCTCTCTTCCTTCCTTCCTTTCCTCCCTCCCACCTGCCTTCCTTCCTTCCTCTCTGCCTCCCTCCTTCCATCTCTCCCTTTCTTTTCTTTCTTTCTTTCCTTTTTTCTTCTTTCTTTTCCTTCCTTCCTTTCCCTCTCCCTCCTTCCTTCCCTCCCTTCCCCCTTTCTCCCTTCCCCCTTTTTTCTTCCTTCCTTCATCTCACTTTGTCGCCCAGGCTGGAGTACTGTGGCATGATCTCAACTCACTGCAGCCTCTGCCTCCTGGGTTCAAGCAATTCTCCTGTCTCAGTCTCCTGAGGCAGGTGTGCATCACCATGCCTGGCTAATTATTTTTATTTTTAGTAGAGATGGGGTTTCACCATGTTGGCCAGGCTGGTCTCGAACTCCTTGAGCTCAAGTGATCCACCCGCCTTGGCCTCCCAATGTGCTGGGATTACAGGCGTGGGCCACCATACCCGGCCACCATCAGCTTCCTGATACCTGAATTGCAGCCCTGGAGTTGTGGTTTTGAACTTAACTTTTTGGGCAGTGGCCCCTCTATTTCCTCCTCTATTAATTAATTAAGGGAACAACTGCTGCTGTAACAGATAAGCCCCATAACTCAGTGTGTTTTAAGACAATAGAGGTTATTTATCAGAAATTGACAAAAAGAGACCATAGAGGGAAGATTTTTGCTCATGCGAAATTCTGTCGGGGTGTCTGACCATTGGTTTCCTGTGCGAGTGAGTCCAGGACCTCCAAGAAGCAGAGGTCAAGATGAGCTCAGCCATGTGAGAGATTCACCAGGGGCAATGCTGGTGTGGGGAAATGGGGATGAAGCCAGTGATGCTGGGAGAGCTGTTGACGGTGCACAGACGGCAAAGAGTAAACGAGAGGGAAGAAAGGACCGTGGGGTGGAAGCATCTTAGACTGCAGGACGCTTCTGAGACTTTGGCCAGGCCATTGAGCCGAAGTTGCGTGTCCCAGAAAAGTTCTGGGTCTCCTGGGACCTGGCTTGCCACAGTGTCCCTGCTCTGCTCAGGCCCGGGTGAGGAGCAGCCCCTGGGAAGCATGGCCTCGGTTCCTGTGAAGTGCTGGACTTCAGAGCTCAGCATCTAGGGTGCTTGTTCAATCACACTTCCTGCAGAGCCCAGAGGTACATTTGCATGATCATCAGCCCATGATTTCAGAAATCCAAAGTCTTTCCATCTTGTGGCTCCCCCATAGCCAAGGCCTTGGAATTTTGCTTTCAGTGGATGAAGACACAGAATTAGAGCTATGGAGCATCTATGGGAGGCTTTTTTTTTTTTTTTTTTTGTCACCCAGTCTGGAGTGCTATGGTGCAATCTTGGCTCACTGCAATCTCCACCTCCCGGGTTCAAGCTATTCTCCTGCCTCAGCCTCCTGAGTAGCTGGGATTACAGGTGCCCGCCACTACACCCGGCTACTTTTTGTATTTTCAGTAGAGATGGGGTTTCACCATGTTGGTCAGGCTTGTCTTGAACTCCTGACCTCAGGTGATCCACCCGCCTCAGCCTCCCAAAGTGCTGGGATTACAGGCATGAGCCACCGTGCCTGGCATCTGTGGGAGGTTTTGCGCACCACACCCAGAAGTGATGCACGTAGCTTCTGCTGACATTCCATTGACCGTTCCTAACTGCAAGGGAGGATGGGAAATAGAGCTGGGCTCCAATAGAGCGCATCTGAGATTTGGAACTAGGTTTCAGGCCAGGTACGGTGGCTCACGCCTGTCATCCCAGCACCTTGGGAGGCTGAGGCAGGAGAGTCACCTGAGGTTGGGAGTTTGAGACCAGCCTGACCAACATGGAGAAACGCCGTCTCTACTAAAAATACAAAATTAGCCGGACTTGGTGTTGTATGCCAGCTACTCGGGAGGCTGAGGCAGGACAATCCTTTGAAACTGGGAGGCAGAGGTTGCGGTGAGCTGAGATTGCACCATTGCACTCTGGCTCAGGCAACAAGAGCGAGTCTCCAAATCAAAAAAAAAAAAGCATTCCTCCTGTCTAACCGAAACTTGTACTCTTAGACAAAAGTCTCTCCACCCCCAACCACTCCCGTTCAGCTCCTGGTAACCATCATTTTTCTCTCTTCATCTTTGAATTCAACTTTTTTAGATCTCACATAGGAGTGAGAATCTTTTTTTTAGATCTCATATAGGAGAGAGGAGTCTTTTTTTTTTTGAGACGGATTTTGCTCTGCCACCCAGGCTGGAGTGCAGTGGCATGATCTCAGCTTACTGCAACCTCCGCTTTCCAGGTTCAAGCGATTCTCCTGCCTCGGCCTCTTGAGTAGCTGGGACTATAGACGCACGTCACTATGGCCCAGCTAATTTTTGTATTTTTAGTAGAGACGGCAACCATGTTGCCTAGGCTGGTTTTGAGCTCCTGACCTCGTGATCCACCCGCCTTGGCCTCCCAAAGTGCTGGGATTACAGGCGTGAGCCACTGAGCCGGGCCAGAACCATCTTCTGCTAATGACTGACAGAAGTCGTCGATCCATCCCCAGCCCCCTTGCCCTTCCAGTGGGGTAACTGTCAGGTGGCTTTCTACCTCCCGTTTTCCAGGGGATTAAGCCCCTATTGCCCACAGCAGTAACTCCCTTTCGCTGTGTCCTTTGCTGGCTGCTTTTTCTTCCTCGTCTTTCTTACTTATTCTCTACCGATGCTTCCTGGGGCTATTTCCTAAATCGTCTACTTATCCTCAAATCCTCGTCTCATGCTTGGCTCCTGGGGGAATTCAAATTAAGATGTTCTCAAAGTAGATAAGTACATTGAGAATCTTAAGTCTATGCAACTTGAACATGATTGTGTGTGTGTGTGTGTGTGTGCACGCTCGTGTATAGAAAGCATAATTTAAGCCAGGTGCAGTGGCTTATCCCAGCACTTTTAGAGGCCAACGTGGGAGAATTGCTTGAGGTCAGAAGTACAAGACCAGCCTGGGCAACATAGCAAGATCCTATTTCTAAAAAATTAAAAATAGATTAGCCCAATGAGGTAGTGTGTGCTTGTAGTCCCAGTTCCTCTGGAGGCTGAGGTGGAAGGATCACCTGAGCTCAGGAGTTTGAGGTTGCAGTGAGCTATGATCGTGTCACTGCACTCCAGCCTGGGCAACAGAGCGAGACCTCGTCTCTAAAAAAACAATAATAATTTTAAAAAAGCGGGCCTGGTTGCTTAAGACTGGGTGCAGTGGCTCACGCCTGTAATCCCAGTACTTTGGGAGGCTGAGGTGGGTGGATCACCTGAGGTCAGGAATTCGAGATCAGCCTGGCCAACATGGTGAAACCCCATCTCTACTAAAAATACAAAAAATTAGCTGGGTGTGGTGGCAGGGGCCTGTACACCTGTAATCTCACCTACTCGGGAGGCTGAGATCATGCCACTGCACCCCAGCCAGGGCAACAAAAGGGAAACTCCATCTCAAAAAAAAAAAAGAGAGAAAAAGAAAGAAAGCACAAGTTTGAAAGGGATAAACTTTACAAAGAATTGAAATTGTTGCAACAAATTTGTCTTACCCAGGAGGCTGAGAGTAGGAGGATCGCTCGAGCCCAGGTCAAGGCTGCAGGGAGCCATGTTTGCACCACCGCACTCCAGTGTGGCGGACAGAATGAGATCTTGTCTCAAAAAAAAAAAAAAAAAAAAATAAGACTTTGTTTTGCAGTCTCCTCTAGCACACGGAATAGGACCCCAGTCGAGCTGTGTGTCTCAGAAATCGTTGGGTTGTTTGTGATTCGAAGTGGGGGAAAGCAAACCAAGGAGATGCTTTTGCCAGCAACCTAGCACGACTAACAATTCTTTTAATATTTTGAAATGGGTCGTGGAGGAGTCGGCAGCTCCCCACCTCCCTTCAGGGTGCAACCGGATGGAACCGCAGACGTTTCTGAGCACAAAGAAAAGTCACAAACCCGTTATGCACCCGCTGACACCATCAAAGGAGAGTCTCCATCTTTTGACCCCATTTTGGAAACTAGCAGGCTGTCAATATCTGTTAAAGGGCTGAACGGTTTCCTTGCCAGACCCGACTTTAACTGGTAGGAAACTGTCGGTCTTCCAGCTCAGGAGCACCTGGGATGCTTGGCACCCCACCTGGCTTGGCTGCTTTGGGGGATGGTGGAGTGCCACCTGCCCTTCTGAGTCACAGCCTCTCTGTGGGCACACGCCATTGTCAGAGATGCCAGCTCACTGACGGGTGTCTCACTGCAGCTGCACCAACCACTGACTTGAGTCTTGAGTCACTGCCTGCTCAAGGGCCAAGAAAGAGAGGCAGAAAATGGATTCTTTTCTATTTCACAGAAGTTGGCTGGCTTTCAAGGCAAGTGTGCTTTTAAGACAAATGCTTGATTGGGCTTTGGGCACCAGTTTCTCTGCTTTTTTGCTCACTCTTGGAGCAATGTGACAAGGACACCAACCAGGGCTTGGCAGTGTCCTGGGACCAACTGGATGAGGAGAAATCAGAGCCCTGCAGTCGCTATTAGGGACTCTGTGAAACATCTGGGATTTCTTTTAGCCAAATTGCCAGGCTGTGAGAGGAGATTGGAGATAATTCCGTGGGCATTTTTAACTGTAGCATAAGACATCTGCAGGCCGGAGTGGAGTGAGAGAAATCTGCAGACATATGATTAACGTTTGCTTCCCCCGTTACGACAGAAATTTATAAGCTGTTTTTTGATACAGCATCAGACTAGCAGGCAGTGTGGGCAGCCGCACCCAGACCTCGGCCCACCTGGGTGCACCCATCTTCTGTGTTGTTGTTTTTTTTTTTTTTGAGACGGAATCTTGTTCTTGCTGCCCAGGCTGGAGTGCAGTGGCGCGATCTCGGCTCACTGCAACCTCTGCCTCCCGCATTCAAGCGATTCTTCTGCCTCAGCCTCCTGAGTAGCTGGGATTACAGGCATGTGCCACCACGCTTGGCAAATTTTGTACTTTTAGTAGAGACGGGGTTTCTCCATGTCGGTCAGGATGGTCTTGAACTCCCAACCTCAGGTGATCCGCCCACCTCCCAAAGTGCTGAGATTACAGGTGTGAACCGTGCCTGACTTTTTTTTTTTTGTATTTTTAGTGGAGACAGTGTTTCCCCATATTGACCAGGCTGGTCTTGAACTCCTGACCTCGTGATCCACCCACCGCGGCCTCCCAAAGTGCTGGGATTACATTACAGGTGACGTGCACCTGTAGTCCTAGTTACTCCAGAGGCTGAGGAAGGAGCATCACTTGAACCTGGGAGGCGGAGGTTGCAGTGAGCTGAGATCGCTGAGATGGCGCCAGTGTGCTCCAGCGTGGGCGATAGAGCGAGACTCCGTCTCAAAAAACAAAACAAAATAAAACAAAACAAACAAACAAAAAAGAGGCAGCAGGCCAAGGTGCGGTGGCTGGCACATGTAGTCCTGGTGCTTTGGAAGGCTGAGGTAGAAGGATTGCTTGAGCCCAGGAGATTGAGACCAGTCTGGGCAACACAGTGAGACCACCCCTACAAAAAATACATGAAAAAATAATAGCCAGGTGAGGTAGTGTACATCTGTAGTCAGAGCTACTGGAGAGGCTGAGGTGGGAGAATTCCTTGCGCCCAGGAATTCAAGGCTGCAGTGAACTATGATTCTGCCACTGCACTCTAGCGTGGGCAATACAGCAAGACCCTGTCTCTTAAAAAAAGAGAGAGAGAGGTCGGGTTCGGTGGCTCACACCTTAATCCCAGCACTTTGAGAGGCTGAGGTGGTGGATCACTTGAGGTCAGGAGTTTGAGACCAGGCTGGCCAACATGGTGAAACCCCATCTCCACTAAAAATACCAAAATTTGCCGGGTGTGGTGGTGCATGCTTGAAATTGCAGCTACTTGGGAGGCTGAGGCAGGAGAATTGCTTGAATTTGGGAGGTGGAGGTTCTAGTGAGCTGAGATCATGCCGTTGCACTCCAGCCTGGTGACTCTGTCTCAAAACAAACAAACAAAAACCAGAGAGACAGAGAGACAGAGAGACAGAGAGAGAGAGAGAGAGAGAGAGAGAGAGAGAGAGAGAGAGAGAGAGACCAGAGAGTTCTGTTTCTCTTTCTTCATGCATGAGAAAGGCCCAGTGGGGACACATGAGAAGGTAGCTGTCTGTAACCCAAGGAGAGAGCCCACTCCAGACACTGGCTTTGCTGGCACCTTGAACTGGAACTTCTCAGCCTCCAAAACTGTAAGATACGTTTCTCTTAAGTCACGAAGTCTGTGGCATTTTGTTGCAGCAGCCCAAGCTGGTGAACACAGCGCCCAAAAGCCCCTCTCCTTTGTCTTTAGGTGGGACCAGCTTTGGGGTATAATTTGTGCCTCAGGGGTCCCCGGCTGGAACAGTCTGGGTGTGAGGCTTCACCCATCGTATCTTTGTTTTGCTTCTTTGTTTTTCCTGTCCTTCTTTCCCCACCCCCTCATTGCACTTCTTTTTTTTTTAGACCACACATTTCACTCAGTCGCCAGGCTGGAGTGCAGTGGTGTGATCTTGGCTCCCTGCAACCTCCACCTCCTGGGTTCAAGTGATTCTCCTGCCTCAGCCTCTCAAGTAGCTGGGATTACAGGCACCTGCCATCACCCCTGGCTAATTTTGTATTTTTAGTAGAGACAGGGTTTCTCCGTGTTGGTCAGTGTGGTCTCAAACTCCCAACCTCAGGTGATCCAACTGCCTCGGCCTCCCAAAGTGCTGGGATTACAGGCGTGAGCCACCGCACCTGGCACACTTCTTAATAAATTATTTGCACCTGTATCCTTGTTTCAGGGACTGCTTTTAAGAGAATCTGACCTAAGAAAATCAGTGATGCAGAACTTTACCAAAGAACTTTGCCAAATTTCACTATTGAGCTGAGGGCAAAGAAACTGTCAGGACATGCATTCAGCTTGCAGAGCTTTGGTAGTTCCTACTAACGGCTGTTCTGATTCTCCTCGGGTATTAGTTAGACTAAGGAATGCCAGCTGCTGCAATAGTTAAGTCCTGAAATCTGGCAGCTTGAAACAACAAAGGTTTATTTCTCACTCATGCACAGTCTGAGGTAGGTTGGCCAGCCCTCTTCTTCCATCTAGAACGTATGGTTTCTGTTGAAAAATGCGCGCTTTGAATGAAGAGAACTTCCAAACAGGCTTTGTGTGAGCAACATGGCTGTTTATTCACCTGGGTGCAGGTGGGCTAAGGCCGAAAAGGGCGTTAGCAAAGGACAGTGGGATAGGAGTTGGTTTTATAGGTTTGGGTAGTTTTTTGGGGGCGGGGTTGTTGCAGAGTAAGTTCAGTTACAATGGCAGGGTTAGGTGAGAGGTATTTACACGATCATAAGAACAGTTAAGATGGCAGGGTTGGGTGAGGGGCTTGTCCTGGGAAGCTTCGCTGGGCCATCAGGGACAATGGCAAACGGAGGCAGAGGGTGGGAGGCTTCAGCCGAGGCAAGCAGGACCTCAGACTTTCAGGCTCCAGGCTCGCATGTGGAGACCTGACATTCCTGTCTTTTTATATATAGAGAAATAATTAGAGAAGAGGGGGTGATAACAGGTTTTAGGGGGTGGGGGCGAAGTTTCTCAAGGCTTCTTCGAGCGGGATTGGGGGCGGGGTAGAAACCTAAAAATGGGCAAGAATTTAGACTGCTGGGAGATTTTTGGGGAAAGGGGTGATATTGTGGGGTTGTTGAGGGAGCATTTGTCGTATTGACCGATTGGTTATTGCTTGTATATGATTTTGTAGGAATTGAGAGATTAATTGGAAAAACACAGGGTTTAAACAAGAGAAGGGGAAAGACAGTATTGGAGGAGGTTAACTGTGTGGAGGGAGAGCTTTTGTTTTCACGGTGGATGAGGAAGCGTGTGGTATTTATAAGCAACCACTTACTTTTATTAACAAGATTGGGTTTGAGCAGAGAACGGGAGCCAGATTCAGAGTGAAATACCAGCTGTAATTGCCTGGAAGAAACGTGGAAACCCGCAACTTAAACAAAAGCAGGGCATGTGAGAGTAAAGGAGTCCAGGGAATCTGAGCACAGTTAGACAGAAAATAGTAGAAACAGACTGTTTTTTTCATAGTAGCTCATTAGTAACAGATCCAAATAGAAACAGGCTTTTTGAGCTGTGGTTTAAGTAGCAGGGGCGACTGCATAAAGGTGGAGAAGGCGAGGGGCTGAAAGCAAGGGTGTGAGGTGTGAAGAGAACACTTTGGAGGCGGTGAGAGCTAGAGGGTAAGTGGGGCGGAGCCTGTGATTTTGAGGGATTTTAGGAGTATTAGGGCGGCAGCTGCTGCTGCGCGTTGTCTTGAGGGCCAGCCCAGGACTGTCAGGTTAAGTTGTTTGGATAAAAAGGCTACAGGCCGTGGGCCTGGCTCCGATGTGAGAATTCCGAGCGCACAGCCCTGGATTTTAGCAGCATATGACGAAAAAGTGTTGAGACCGGTTGGGGAGAGCCAGAGAGGGAGCAGTTTTTAGAACTGTTTTTAAGGAGCGAAAGGAGGAGTGAGGAAAGGATTTAGGATTCATAGGGTTGGATAAGTTTTCTTTAGTGAGTTTAGACAATGGCTTAGAATAGCAAAACCTGGTATCCAGGGGTGAAAGCGGCAACCACACCCAGGAAGGAGAGAAGCTGTTGTTTGCTGGATGGGGCTGGGGTTTGGGAAATTGACTGGATATGGTTGGCAGGGAGAGTGCACGTATGCTGGCAAAAGATTATAACAGATGGGGAAGAAATTTGGGCTCTGGAAGGGTAAACACGATACCCCTTTGAGTATAGATGCTGAAGAAGCAGGAGGGTGAATTAAAAAAAGGCCGTGTTGCAATAGACGGGTGATAACAGGCTTTATGCCTTTTAAAGCCTATTGTGGGATGGGATACTGGGGCTGGGCAGGGTAAGGGTGGTTAGGTTTTAAGGGGATGATGAGGGGTGAGTGACTTGTAGGAACAGATGGGAAGACGGTGTTTTACACCTAGGGTTAAGGCTGGGACATAAGGGGAGCTATTGAGGGGGGTGCAGGTTTGCAGAGGAGGACGGCAATGAGCTGTGGCTGTGGCCCAGGAATAGTGAAGGAGGCAGACGATTTTGCTAGGATATCTCGGTTTAAACGGGAACTGGACAAGTGGGGATGATTAGGAAAGAATGTGGAAAGGAGTGCTGGCCTAATTGACACCAGACTTGGGGAGTTTTGAGAGGCCCGGAGGCCTTGCCGTCAATCCCCACAACAGTTATGGAGGCCAAGGAGACAGGTCCTTGAAAAGAAGGCAGCGTGGAGCGGGTGACCTCGTGTTGAGTAAGAAGGGGATGGACTTACCCCCCACCGTAAGAGTTACCCGAAGTTTGGCGTCCATGATGGTCCAGGGGGCTTCCAAGATGCCCCAGCAGCGTTAGTCTTCAGCCGCCAAGCCGAGGATTGGAGCTTCAGGAGCTCAGGAAGCAGGCACGTGAGTCGGACAGTCAACTTTCTGTGGGGACCCGCACAGATGGGGCAGGGCTTAGGAGGAATCCCGGGCTGCGAGCATTTCCCGGGCTGCGGGCATTTCTTGGCCCAGTGGCCAGGTTTCCGACACTTGAAGCAAGGTCCGGGAGGGGCGGCTGGACGCTGCATTCTGGGTGCTTTGAAATCTTTGTGAGCCATGGTGTGGCTGGGGTTTGTCTTATGGAAGAGGCAAGCATCTGTAGTTCTGAGATGGGCCGCCGGGCAGATTCTTCCCTGTTACTGAACACCTTGAAGGTGAGGTTGCTTAATTCCTGTTGTGGGGTTTGAGGGCCAGATTTTAATTTCTGTGCCTTTTTGTCATGTTGGGTTTGATTGGGTGATAAAATGCATATTAAGCGTTTTTTAGGGGTGAGAATAAGGATGACATTTAAGTTCCTCCAGGTGAGACTGTAGGACTGGGTTACGTACTGGAGGATTTGATGAAAAGGAGCCTAACCGGTGGCCAATTTGGAAAGGTTGGATAAAGGGAAAGGAACGTTCACCCTAACTATGCCTTTGGCTCCAGCCACCTCTGGAAGGGGGGATTGTTGGGAGGGGCAGAGGAGGTAGCCGCGAGACTAAACGGTAAACCGGGCTGCATATGAGGTGGGGAGGTGGCAGGAGGGGCATAAGGAGGTGGGTTGTGGGCAGAGGAAGAGGAGGCGGCTCTGGGGGGTGGGGTTAGGTCCTGGATTAGGGCCTCGTTCACAGGCGGGGAGGAGAAAGGTCGGAAGGGTTGATGGACAAGGAGGATTCTGGCTTACTGGCAGAGGAAGGAGGGGCAGACGGAAGGGAAGAGAAGGAGTAGAGATTAGGGAGGGATTGGCCTGGATGTCGGGAATTTCAGACCATTTGCCTGTGTTGTGACAAAAATTGTCTAAATTTTGTAAAAGAGAAAGGCTAAAGGTGCCATTTTTTGGCCAATTGGGGCCGTTGTTTACTTGTATTGTGGCCATGCAGCATTACAGAAGAAGATGAGACATTCGGGTTTTAGGTGAGGAGACAGTTGAAGAGGCTTGAGGTTCTTTAGAACACAGGCCAGCGGAGAGGAGGGAGGGCTAGAGGACGCACGGTAGCCCATGGTTCTGGAAAGGCAGCAGAGACTAGGAGAATAGGCACACGACCCAGCTGCTTAATAGGCATCCCTAGTTAAGCCTGGGTTGAACGTCCTCATTACTGTGTGGCCAAAGAGAGTGTCCTCTACATTGACCTGCCACCAATATCTGCCATGAGCCTGGTGGGTGAGTGACTAGGGTGAACGTCTCCACAATAGTCAAACCCCTGGGGAAACTGGGTCCCCGGATCTGTGACCTAATAGGATTTTCTGGTCC
Source organism: Aotus nancymaae (assembly GCF_030222135.1). Lineage (NCBI taxonomy): Eukaryota > Metazoa > Chordata > Mammalia > Primates > Aotidae > Aotus > Aotus nancymaae. The sequence goes on from NW_026988441.1 coordinate 31,440,238, forward strand.
TGAACCTCACGGAAGAACCTGGTTTACCTGATTTTCCTTGTCTTTGAGGTGGAAAAAGGACCAAACTGAAAGAGGGAGGAAGTGGAAAGGAAAAGACAAGAGAATGGGAAAGCAGAAAAGAGAGACTGCTTACCGAGACAGCGGCGGTGTGCGTCTGTGGGCTGGTCCGTCGCTGGGTAGATCTCTTCATGGAGGGAGCACAAGAACAGGGACGGGGGTTTGGTCTCCCGTAGGAGTTCCCCTGTCCCGGGTTTCGGCACCAAATGTTGAAAAATGCATGGTTTGAATGAAAAGACCTTCCAAACAGGCTTTGTGTGAGCAACATGGCTGTTTATTTACCTGGGCGCAGGTGGGCTAAGGCCGAAAAGGGCATTAGCAAAGGGCAGTGGGATAGGAGTTGGTTTTATAGCTTTGGGTAGTTTTTTGGGGGCCAGGGGTGTTGCAGAGTAAGTTGTTACAATGGCAGGGTTGGGTGAGAGGTATTTACATTATCATAAGAACAGTTGAGATGGCAGGGTTGGGTGAGGGGCTTGTCCAGGGAAGCTCCACTGGGCAATCAGGGACAATGGCAAATGCAGGCAGGGGCTGGGAGACATCAACTGAGGCAAGCAGGACTTCAGACTTTCAGTCTCCAGGCTCGCATATGGAGACCTGACAGTTTCCAAGGTTATTGGACAGGAGGAAGAAGGAGATAGGAGGAATGCCAGTTTTTCATTGCTTCAGTCTGGAAATGGCATGCATCATTTATGCTTACAGCCCATTTGCCAAAACTAATCACATGATACTAATCAAAGCACAAGGGATACTGGGAAATGTAGGCAGCACACGGGATATTTGAGGAGCTGCAGTTTTTCTTACAGTGGAGTTGCACCTTGTACAGGGTGTAGGTTAGAAAGGCAGGACAGAGGCCAAAATTGCATGTGGCCCAACTACCTTTGAAGGCAACATTAATGTAAGAGTTGTAGGACTGGGCGCGGTGGCTCATGCCTGTAATCCCAGCACTTTGGGAGGCCGAGGCAGGCAGATCACGAGGTCAGGAGTTCGAAAGCAGCCTGACCAACATGATGAAACTCCGTCTCTACTAAAAATACAAAAATTAGCCAGGCGTGGTGGTGTGGGCCTGTAATCCCAGCTACTCAGGAGGCTGAGGCAGGAGAATTACTTGAATCTGGGAGGCAGAGGTTGTAGTGAGCCGAGATCTCACCACTACACTCCAGCCTGGGCAACAGAGTGAGACTCTGTCTCAAAAAAAAAAAAAAATAACTAAATAAATAAAATAAGAGTTGTGGTGGCTCATGCCTGTAATTCCAACACTTTGGGATACCAAAGTGGGAGAATTGCTTGAGTCCGGGAGTTCAGGGCCAGCCTAGGCAACACAGTGAGACCCTGTATCTACCAAAAACAAAACAAAACAAAACAAAAATTAGCCAGGTATAGTAGTATCTGTTTGTAGTCCCAGCTGCTCAGGAGGCTGATGTGGAGGATCGCTTGAGCCTGGGAGGTTGAGGCTGCAGTGAGCTATGATTGTACTATTCCACTCCAGCCTGGGTGACAGAGTGAGAACATTTAAGAAAAAACAGGCTGGACATGGTGGCTCACACTCGTAATCCCAGCACTTTGTGAGCCTGAGGTGGGCAGATTACTTGAGATTAGGAGTTTGAGACCAGCCTGGGCAACATGGTGAAACCCTGTGTCTACTAAAAATACAAAAAATTAGCCGGATGTGGTGGTGTGTACCTGCAATTTCAGCTACTCAGGAGGCTGAGGCAGGAGAATTGCTTGAACCCGGGAGGCAGACCTTGCAGTGAGCTGAGACTGTGATGCTGCACTCCAGCCTGGGCAACAGAGCAAGACTCCATCTCAAAATAAACAAATAAATAAGAAAAAGTGACCAATATACAATAAGGTACTTAACACCCTTGCTGAGTAGAGAAATACAGATTAACTATATCTCCATTAGAATGGCTAATATTAAAAGGACTGACCCAGCCAGGCCCAGTGGCTCACGCCTGTAATCCCAGCACTTTGGGAGGCCAAGGTGGGCGGATCACCTGAGATCAGGAGTTCGAGACCAGCTTGGCCAACATGGTGAAACCTTGTCTCTACTAAAAACACAAAAATTAGCCAGGCGTGGTGGCGTGCACCTGTAATCCCAGCTACTCGGAAGGCTAAGGCATGAGAATTGCTTGAACCCGGGAGGCGGAGGTTGTAGTGAGCAGAGATTGCCCCATTACACTCCAGCCTGGGTGACGAGAGTCAAACTCTCTCTCAAAAATAAAAATAAATAAATAAATAAATAAATAAAAGGATTGACAATAAATACTAAGTGTGGGTGAAGATGTGGAGTGACAGGAAGGAATACTCACACATTACCGATAGGAGTGAAAATTAGTATGGCCACTTTGGAAAGCTGGAAGGATCCACTAAAACTAAATATACATTTGTCTTACAATCTAGCAATTCTACGTTTTGGTATATGTCAATAGAGATAGGTGGTTATATGCACCAAAACGCATGTGGAAGAATGTTCATCTATCAATAGTAGGATAATAAGTCTTTTTTTGAGATGGAGTCTTGCTCTGTCACCCAGGCTGGAGTGCAGTGGCATGAACACGGCTCACTGCAGCTCAACCTCCTGGGCATAAGAAATCCTCCTGCCTCTAGGCTGGGCTGGTGGCTCATGCCTGTAATCCCAGCACTTTGGGAGACCGAGGCAGGTGGATCACGAGGTCAGGAGATTGAGACCATCCTGGCCAACATGGTGAAACCCTGTCTCTACTAAAAATACAAAAATTAGCTGGGCATGGTGGTATGCACCCGTAGTCCCAGCTACTTAGGAGGCTGAGGCAGGAGAATCCACCTGGGAGTTGTTTGAACCGAGGAGGCAGAGGTTATAGTGAGCCGAAATCGTGTCACTGCATTCCAGCCTCGGTGACAGCGTGAGACTCTATCTCAAAAAAAAAAAAACAACACAAAAACAAAACAAAAAAGAGGTGGTTATATGCACCAAAACACGTGTAGAAGAATATCACAGCAGGCTTATTTAGCCAAAACTTGGAACTCAAATGTTCATCAATAGTAGGATAATAATCTTTTTTGGAGAGAACAGGGTCTCACTCTGTTCCCCAGGCTGGAATGCAGTGGCAGGAACATGGCTCACAGCCACCTTGACCTCCTGGGCTCAAGCAATCCTCCTGCCTCAGCTTCCCAAGTAGCTGGGACCACAGGCACGTGTCACCACACCCGGCTTTTAGGTGGCATTTTTGTATGAGATTTTCTTTCTTTTGCTGGTGTTGGTTCTGGGTGCAAGTGATAAATGACATTCTTTCAGGTGAACGTTGAGTAGCATGTGAATAATGACTCACTTGCCATGTGGCTGCTGGATGCTTACGCAATGCTTCTTCAGCTGTTACTATAATAATGTCCTGTAACAAACCAGCCAAAATGCAGAGGCTTGCTAACTCACAATAAGCCTTTATTCTTATGCTCGTGGGTCTGCAGGTCCAGTTTGGTTTAGCTGAGCCATTCACGACTTGGATAAATGACTCCGGTTCAGGCTGTTGGATTGGTTGGGTTCTCTTGGTGCCAAGTCCAAGGTTGGGTTTACTCTGCTCCACATTTGATAATTATCAGGATAAAGGTAAACAACTCCCGGGTGGATCACGGTGTCAGGATTTCAAGAACAGTCTGACCAACATTGTGAAACCCCGTCTCTAATAAAAATACAAAAATTAGCTGGGCATGGTGGTGTGCGCCTATAGCTACTAGGGAGGCTGAGGCGGGAGAATCACTTGAACTGGGGAGGCGGGGATTGCAGTCAGTTGAGATTGTGCCACTGCACTTCAGCCTGGGCGACAGAGCGAGACTCCATCTCAAAATAAAAAAAAGGGTAAGCAACTCCCTGGGGCATGCCCTTTACCTGGCAGAATACTTGAGTGAAAGAGCTCAGCTAAGTCCTGTGGGCACATTTACATCTGCTGACATCCCATAGGCCAGAGGAAGTCACATGCCCAAGCCCATCAATGTGGTGGGGAAATATACTACCCACAGCGGGAGGGCTCTGCACAGTCACATGCCCAGTGTAGATGCACTGCATTTCTAAAAATGCAGTCTGGCCTGGCGCGGTGGCTCAAGCCTGTAATCCCAGCTCTTTGGGAGGCCGAAGCTGGTGGAGCACTTGAGGTCAGGAGTTCAAGATGAGCCTGGCCAACCTGGTGAAACCCCCATCTCTACTTGTTAGATATAGTGAACCCCATGTTTCTCCTCAAAGAATCAGTATGTCAGTATATTCAGCTCTCTTATTCTTTAATTCTCGATTTTAAAGTTTAACTTCCTTGTAATTCCAGTAAACAGCCTTCTCCACTGGTTCTAATCAGTAGTTCACATCTGTTCCCCCAGCCCCTGGCTCCATCCTGACTCATCCCGGTCACCGGCTCCAGTCACCTTCTTTGACCTGGGTCACCCCTGGCTACCTGCTCTGACCCGCCTGTAACCATCCTTCTCACCAAAACACCCACCCTGCCACTCCAGCTTGGACCCGTGCTCTCTTTAAAATAGCCAATCGGGATTAGTCTAGCTTATGTGGTCTAACCCTAGACAATAGGGGAACGACACAGCAGTAGGGGCCCCCCGTCAGGCATAAGTACCTCTTTTCCTCCCTTGTCCAAATGTGCACTCACCATTGTGTGATCTGTGAGCTGCACCCTTCTATAGAAGTAAACTGCCTTGCTGAGTAAATTTATATTTGAGTGCTACTTCTTTTGTGGCATCAGAAATTCTACTTATACTAAAAATACAAAAATTAGCTGGGTATGGTGGCGTGTGCCTGTAATCCCAGCTACTGGGGAGGCTCAGGCAGGAGAATCGCTTGAACTCAGGAGGCAGAGGTTGCAGTGAGCCAAGATTGTGCCATTGCACTCCAGCCTGGGGGACAAAGTGAGACTCTGTCTCAAAAATAAATAAAAAAATGCAATCCTATCTACCATAGCTCCCATGCAATCCTATCTACCACAGCTCCCCTGCAATCCTGTCTGCCACAGCTCCCATGCAATCCTGTCTGCCACAGCTCCCATGCAATCCTGTCTGCCACAGCTCCCATGCAATCCTGTCTGTCACAGCTCCCCTGCAATCCTGTCTGCCACAGCTCCCCTGCAATCCTGTCTGCCACAGCTCCCATGCAATCCTGTCTGCCACAGCTCCCCTGCAATCCTGTCTGCCACAGCTCCCATGCAATCCTGTCTGCCACAGCTCCCATGCAATCCTGTCTACCACAGCTCCCATGCAATCCTGTCTGCCACAGCTCCCATGCAATCCTGTCTGCCACAGCTCCCATGCAATCCTGTCTACCACAGCTCCCATGCAATCCTGTCTGCCACAGCTCCCATGCAATCCTGTCTGCCACAGCTCCCATGCAATCCTATCTACCACAGCTCTCATGCTGGTTATGGGAGAGACGGAGGTCCTGTAGGTGGCACAACCATCAGATGGAGAAAGTGTGAGTCCTGATGTTATCTTTGGCAGCCCTGGATCTAGCCATGTTTGAAGCCAGATTTATCCTTGGACATCCCAGAGTCACCAATAAGCTCCCCTGGCACTTGGCACCTTACCTTTCTTTTTTTTTTATTTTAATTTTTTTTTTTCCCCACAAGACGGGGTTTCACCATGTTGGTCAGGCTGGTCTTGAACTCCCGACCTCAGGTGATCTGCCCGCCTTGGTCTCCAAAGTGCTTGGATTACAGGCATGAGCCACCACACCTGGCCAGCATCTTACCTTTCTTTTCTCTTTTTTTTTTTTGAGACAGGATCCTATTCTGTAGCCCAGGCTGGAGTGCAGTGGCTTGATCATAGCTCACTGTAACTTTGAACTCCTGGACTCCAGCAATCCTCTCGCCTTGAATAGCTAGGACTACAGGCACATACCACCATGCCAGGCTAATTATTTTAATTTTTTTTGAGACAGTCTCACTCTGTCACCCAGGCTGGCATGCAGTGGCATAATCTTGGCTCACTGCAGTCTCTGCTTCTCAGGTTCAAGCAATTCTTCTGTGTCAGCTTCCGGAGTAGCTGAGACTACAGGTACACACCACCATACTGGCTAATTTTTGTATTTTTTGTACAGACAGGGTTTCCCCACGTTGGCCAGGCTGGTCTCGAATTCCTGGCCTCAAGCGATCTGACCACCTTGGCCTCCCAAGTGCTGGTATTACAGGCATGGGCCACTGCTTCCAGCCTTAATTTTTTTTTGCAGAGATGGGGTCTTCCTGTGTTGCCTAAGCTTGTCTCAAACTCTTGGCATCAAGTGATCTTCCTGCCTTGGCCTCTCAAAGTGCTGGGATTATAGGCATGAGCCACTGCAACCAGCCCTTGGCTTGCTTTTAGAATGTGATGATTTTTTAGGCTGAAGTTGGATTTGCAACAAGGATACACTTCCCAAGTGTTTTGGGTGCTGAAACAGTTTTTTGCTATTGATTATAATATCCCTTCAGGCTGAGGGTGTGTCTGTCTCATTGTAGTCGGTATTTGCTGTTGAAACAGCACAGAAGGACAAGTCACCTTTCCCAAGCAGCCTCATTGAATGTTATTTTGGGTTACGGAGCTAGAGGAAGAAAAGACAGAGGGTGAGACAGCTGTCACACGATCTCCAGAAAGTGGCATCATATTTCACAATTTCATGGTAACTGCTCCTTGGAAGTGTGACACCTGCCTAGGAGAGGTCCAAAGCTTGAAAGAGAATTTGCCTATTAAGGAAACTGAATATATGAATCCAACTAATTCCCGGGAGAAGGGAACAGTACAGAAAGGGAAAAAAATGTTTAGGAAGCTATTGGTTACCATTTAGATATCTGAGACTAGAACTTGGGAGTCTGGAGAGTTTCTTTCTTTTCTTTCTTTCTTTCTTTTTTTTTTTTTTTGAGATCGAGTCTCACACTGTTGCCCAGGCTGGAGTGCAAGGGCATGATCTTGGCTCACTGCAACCTCCGCCTCCTGGGTTCAAGCAATCCTCCTGCCTCAGTCTCCCGAGTTGCTGGGATTACAGGCATGCCTGGCTACTTTTTTTGTGTGTGTGTTTTTCTTTGAGATGGAGTCTTGCTTTGTCACCCAGGCTGAAGTGCAGTGGCGCGATCTTGTCTCACCACAACCTCCGCCTCCCAGGTTCAAGCGATTCTCCTGCCTCAGCCTCCTGAGTAGCTGGGACTACAGGCACGCACCACCACACCCGGCTAATTTAAAAAATATTTTTAGTAGAGACGGAGTTTCACCGTGTTAGCCAGGATGGTCTCCATCTCCTGACCTCATGATCTGCCTGCCTCAGTCTCCCAAAGTGCTGTGATGACAGGTGTGAGCCACCACCTGTACGGGTCTTTTTTGTTATAGCTCTTCTTCTTTTTTTTTTTGAAATAGAGTCTCGCTCTGTCTCCCAGGCTGGAGTGCAGTGGCATAATCTCGGCTCACCGCAACCTCCGCCTCCCGAGTTCAAGCAATTCTCCTTCCTTAACCTCTGGAGTAGCTGGGATTACAAGCACCCACCACCATGCTTGGCTAATTTTTGTATTTTTAGTAGAGACGGGGTTTCACAATGTTGGCCAGGCTGGTCTCGAATGCCTGATCCCAGGTGATCCACCCGCCTCTACCTCCCAATGCACTGGGGTTACAGGCATGAGCCAGCACAGCCAGCCTTGTTATAGCTCTTAACCTTTGTCCTGACAGCAGACTAGTTCATTTAATCTTTACAACAACCCAGTGAGCTGGTTACTATTATTGTTCCCATTTCACAAATAACTGAGACTTCATTTTTAAAAATAGATATAGATTTAGTCTCTACTAAAAATATAAAAATTAGCTGAGCATAGTGGCACATGCCTGTAGTCCCAGCTACTTGGGAGGCTGAGGCAGGGCAATTGCTTGAACTCGGGAGGTGGAGGTTGCAGTGAGCCGAGATCGTGCCACTGTACTCCAGCCTGGGCAACAGAGAGAGACTCTGTCTCAAAAACAAAACAGAAAAAACAAAAAGGACCCCCAGATACAGTGTCTTGTGGAGGACAGATGATTACCTCTCTTTCACACAGTAGTTGGCCATGAGCAGTCCAGGTTGGCAGGGAGGGGATCCTGCTTCTTCTCATCTCGTTGATAGGTCGTTACTTAGGCCATTGTCCTCATCTGATAGATGGACACTGGGTCTCAGGCGCATCTATGTTCCAGTTCTTGGGGAAGCAACTCATCACTTTGGCTTACATTTCATTGGCAATAAGGAAGAAGGCAGGCAGGACTCATCTCTGGACATGTGACAGGGTCTACATGATTCTGAGACAATAGAAAGCAAATGGCTTCCTAGGTCATCTCATCTCATCTCTGGACCAGATTAAAGGCACCACAAGCACTTCTTCGCTGCCCATCACCATAAGACACCCCCGCCAGCACCATGAGAGTTTATTGCCATGGCAACACCCAAAGTTACTGCCCATTTTCTCGCTATTTCTGAATAATCTGGTTCTTACCTAGCACATATTAAAAGTGGGTATACGGTGGCTCAAGCCTGTAATCCCAGCACTTTGGGAGGCCGAGGCGGGTGGATCACGAGGTCAAGAGATCGAGACCATCCTGGTCAACATGGTGAAACCCCGTCTCTACTAATACAAAAAATTAGCTGGGCACGGTGGCGCGTGCCTGTAATCCCAGCTACTCAGGAGGCTGAGGCAGGAGAATTGCCTGAACCCAGGAGGCGGAGATTGCGGTGAGCCGAGATAGCGCCATTGCGCTCCAGCCTGGGTATCAAGAGCGAAACTCCGTCTCAAAAAAAAAAAATAAATAAAATAAAAAATAAAAGTGGGTATAAGGTACAGGCACAGTGGCTCATGCCTGTAATCCCAGCACGATGGGAGGCCAAGGTGGGCGGATCACGAGGTCAAGCGATTGAGACCATCCTGGCCAACATGGTGAAACCCTGTCTCTACTAAAAATACAAAAAATTAGCTGAACATGGTGCATGTGGCTATAGTCCCAGCTGCTCGGGAGGCTGAGGCAGGAGAATCACTTGAATCTGGGAAGTGGAGGTTGCAGTGAGCTGAGATTGTGCCACTGCACTAGAGCCTGGCGACAGAGTAAGACTCTGTCTCCAAAAAAAAAAAAAGGTGGATATAAGTTTGACCACAAATCATTGCTACTCTTGGTGCAGTGCCTGTGAGGAGCAGGAGTAGTCGGAGCTGTAACACTGCTGCCACCTCAGTAAAGCTGCTTTCTCGAACCAGGGGCTCACTCTTCAATTCCTTCCTGAGCAAAGCCAAGAACCTGCCCAGCAAGACCCTACTCATCTAGCCACACCCAGCCCCGAGAGAGGCTGAAGATGTAGTTTCCAACCGGGCATCCCTGTGCCTGAAATCGTCTTATAAACTTTATAAAATTAATCGGGGAGAAAGGGAGGGGGAGAAGTGAAAATAAGCCAAGCTCGTAGCACAGTCAGCATTAATCATTAAGTCAGCCTGCTCTCTGGCCTGCTTCCTTAATGCTATTTGCTTCCTATTGCTTCAGAATTGTGTAGACCCTGTCACAAGATTATAGTTTCCCTTAACTGCTCTCCAGATGTCATCTTAAGGATTGTGAGGCATTAAGTTTTCCATTTGAGATGTTCTTTAAGACTCTGCATGTCGGTGAAACTACTGATGCCAGCTGGTCTGAAGGACCCCACAAAGAGCTGACTCACCAAATAATGCAGTTTCCGTATCTTGATGATTTCATCCTCCTTACCCCAACTAATCAGACTCCAATTTTCCAATCCTTGCCCTCCATTATCCTCTTAAAACCCCAGCTCAGAATGCCTCAGGGAGATGGATTTAGGGGTTCCTTCTCTCCCCTCACTCACCTGCCCGTGATCATTAAACTCTTTCTCTGCTGCAAACCCTGCTGTCTAGGTGGATTGGTATGTCACTGAACAGCAGGGATACAAACCTGGTGGTCCTGTAACATGCCTACTTTATGGGTCTCCACTGCTCCTGTGTCAGGTACTTCTCACTGGGGCTGGCTCCATGAATTTCAGCTTCTACGATGCATCATTTTTACTGTGCTATTTCTCAGCCCAAAGGCACCTGTCCACAAGCTGTGTGACAGGATTAGAGGTTGATCTCTAATCCTGTCACACAGCTTGTGGACAGGTGTGATACATTACTGCATCTGCTATTTGGCTAAAGTGATTATCCAGTTCTTTCTAATTACCTGGTCAGGAGGGGAATGGATATCACTGAAGTCAAGACAGGGATTTAGCAGCAGTGGTGTGTTTAGATACTTCTCCATGTGTGGAAGGCTGATTAGCTTCATTTGCTAAGTACCTAACAGCTGCTATTAGTCTTTAATGATCTTAATTCCCAAAGTAGCTTGGTGGCAAAAAAAAAATCTTAGATTTTTCCTGCCAAGATTCCCAGGAGACAGATGTCTGCTCTCAGCATCTGTATATCAGGGAAAGGAAAGAAATATTCTTAACTCTCAAAGATTTCTAGCCAAGGGGGTTAGTAATAGAGACCATATTTGGCAGAAAGATTGAATCCTGAGATTGAAATTGCTCTGACTTCATCCTAAGGGCAAATAGATTATGTTCTCACAGCATTTACTTTTAGAGATAAACTAGAGAGAATATTTTTCTCTATTCAGTAAACAGTTTCCTTGCATGAAACTGATTGCACTAAACTGGAAATCAGTTGCTTTGCTAGCTTTATTTTTTACAGATCTAGAAATGTTCTTTGCATTCCCTCAAATAATTACCTTATAGGTGAATGCAAAGTCATTTTTTTTTAAGAGATGAAGTCTTGCTCCGTTACCCAGGCTGGAGTGCAGTGACATGATCATAACTCATTACAGCTTCAAACTCCTGTGCTAAAGTGATCCTCCTGCCTCAGCCTACTGAGTAGCTAGGACTAACAGGTGCAAGCCACCATGCCCAGCTAATTTTTAAGATTATTTTTAGAGGTGGGGGTCTAGCTATGTTGCCCAGGATGGTTTTAAACTCCTGGCCTCAAGTGATCCTCCCACCTCAGCCTCCTGAGCAGCTGGGATTACAGGTGCAACACACTGCACTGACCAAAGTCAATGAAATGAATTTTCTTAAGACTTTGACTAAAGAGTTTAAACACTCTAGCTGTATCACTTACTAGACATGTGTCACGTTATTAGTCTTTCTATGTCTTTTTCTCATTTACAAAATGGGATTAATAAGAGTATCTACCTTAGAGAGTTGAGGATTAAAGGGTTGATACAAATGCTTAGATTAATGCCTGGTACATTGTATGTAAATGGTAGCTGTTATTACTATTTATTTATTTATTTGAGATGGAGTCTTGCTCTTGTTGCCCAGACTGGAGTGCAATGGCACGATCTTGGCTCACTGCAACCTCCACCTCCTGGGTTCAAGTGATTGTTCTGCTTAGCCTCCTGAGTATCTGGGATTACAGGTGCCCTGACACAACACCTGGCTAATTGTTTGTATTTTTAGTAGAGATGGTGTTTCACCATGTTGACCAGGCTGGTCTCGAACTCCTGACCTCGTGATCTGCCCCCTTCGGTCTCCCAAATTGCTGGATTACAGGCGTGAGCCACTGTGCCCAGCCTGTTATTACTATTTATCAAAAACAATTGTGAGTTAACTGTAGCATCTTCATTTTAATCCCCTGTCCCCTCATGGCAGGCATTATCATCTGTCCCGGAAATCTCTCTCCCCTTCCTACTTTTGGGAATAGAACTCCCTTGAGTATTGGCAGGGCACATAGTTGCCCAGTTAGAGATGACATTTCCCAATTTCTCTTGCAGCTATATAAGGCCATGTGACCAAGGTCCCAGCAATGGAGTATGAGTGACAGAACAGCGTAACTTCTGTGTTGCTTCCTTAAAAGGAGGTGCTTGCTCGCTACTTCTCTTTTCCCCTTTCATTGTGGTGAGCCAGGTTGGCATATGGATGAAGCCATATCCTGGAGACAGTGGGTCAGTGAGATAGAAAGAACTGGGTTTCTGGGTGACTTTGTGCAGTGGAGCCCCTGCGTTTGTCAGACCAAGACCATCTGCCTCCTTCTGGATTCTTAGGCGAGAGAGAATTACACATGTTTCTTATGTGAGCCATTGTTTTCTTGAGTCTCTTTGTTCAGTATCTTTTTTGTTGAGACGGTCTGGCTCCGTCGCCCAGGCTGGAGTGCAGTGGTGCAGCCACAGCCCACTGCAGTGTCCCCCTCTTGGGCTCGAATGATCCTCCCACCTCAGCCTTCTGAGTAGCCGGAACTACAAGAATGCACCACCGCACCCAGCCTCTTCAGTATCTTCATGTCTTAGTTTCAGAATCTCATTTATATGCTAATACATTCACTTACGATCTGGGCATTAGAGTGTATCTGAGAGAAATGGATTCAGTGCTTAACCTGAGCCAAAGTTTGTAAACAAAATTTAAAATGTATCGGTCAGTCAGTCGACCCTAGAAGCAAAAAAGTCCGATTCCAATTAGACTGAATACAAACGGGGCCACATTAATGCCCGAATTTCAGTAACTCATTATTTTCCACATGGAGGACCTCAACATCTCCTCTCTGCAAGCTTCCCACACTGGAAGCAGAGGAAGCAGAGATGGTAGCAAGGAAACTGCCCTTGGGACTTTATTTTTTTAATTATTTATTTATTTATTTAAGAGACAGGACCTCATTGTATCGCCCAGGCTGCAGTGCAGTGGCGCAATCTCGGCTCACCACAATCTCCACCTCCCAGGTTCAAGCGATTCTTCTGCCTCAGCCTCCCCAGCAGTTGGGATTACAGGTGCCCACCACCACGCCCAGTTAATTTTTGTATTTTTTTTGTATTTTTTTTGAGACAGAGTCTTACTCTGTCACCAGGCTGGAGGGCAGTGGCACAATCTCGGCTCACTGCAACCTCTGCCTCCCCGGTTCAAGCAATTCCCCTGCCTCAGCTTCCTGAGTAGCTGAGACTACAGGCATGTACCACCACGCCCGGCTAATTTTTTGTATTTTAGTAGAGATGGGGTTTCACCATGTTGGCCAGGATGGTCTCGATGTCCTGACCTCGTGATCCACCCGCCTTGGCCTCCCAAAGTAATTTTTGTATTTTTAGTAGAGACGGGCTTTCGCCATGTTGGCCAGACTGGTTGCAGGATTCTGAGGGGAATATTTCATTTGTGCCCAGGAAAAACTTTGCTCATAACCTATTTGCTGCTGTTAAAGTCCCAGTGGCAAGGCCAGGTGCGGTGGCTCACACCTGTAATCCTAGCACTTTGGGAGGGCCAAGGCGGGTGGATCACTTGAGGTCAGGAGTTGGAGACCAGCCCGGCCAACATGGCGAAACCCCGTCTCTACTAAAAATACAAAATTAACTGGGGGTGGTGGTGGGCACCTGTAATCCCAGCTACTGGGGAGGCTGAGGCAGGAGAATCGCTTGAACCTGGGAAGTGGAGATTGTGGTGAGCCAAGATCATGCCACTGCACTGCAGCCTGGGCAACACAGTGAGATCCTGTCTCTAAATAAATAAATAAATAAATAAAGTCCCAATGGCTCTCTCCTTGCTACCATCTCTGCTTTTAGTGCTTTCCATGAGTGACCTGGCTTTTAGGATGCTGGGGCCCAGTGGTCCTCACTGGTGACCTTCCTCATCCCTCGTGGTACCAGAGCTGTCAAAGGTCTTGAGGGGAGAATGGCTTTTGCTCCAACTATGTCAAGGTATCATTCCAATGCCTTCTGTCTTCCACTACTACTGATGGAAAGTCGGCTAGGTTGAAATGGCCATTCCAGGCCGGGTGTGGTGGCTCTCGCCTGTAATCCCAGCGCTTTGGGAGGCCATGGTGGGTGGATCATGAGGTCAGGAGTTCAAGGTTAGCCTGGCCAACATGGTGAAACCCCATCTCTACTGAAAATACAAAAAATTAGCCGGGCGTAGTGGCGGGCACCTGAAATCCCAGCTACTCGGGAAGTGGAGACAGGAGAATCGCTTGAACCTGGGAGGTGGAGGTTGCAGTGAGCCATGAGGGTGCCACTGCATTCCAGCCTGGGTGACAGAGCAAGACTCCAGCTCAAAAAAAAAAAAAAAAAGAGAAATGACCATTTCTCTGTAGATGATGTCCACTTTCTTCCTGGCTGCTGTTAAGATCTTTTCACTGTATTTGGTGTTTTGTTTCACCAAGGTGGGCCTAGGCACTTATTTCTTTTTATTTATCCTGCTTGGGATATACTGTGTGTCTTCAATCTGTAGACTTCTGTTTTAGAAAATGTGCAGGTCTTATCTCTTTAAATCTTGCCTCTCCTCCATTTTTTCAATTTGATCCTTTGGGATGTTTGATTAGGTGCATCTTGAATTTAATAATTCTTTTTTTTTGAGAGTCTCATTCTGTCACCCAGGCTGGAGTGCAGTGGCACGCTGTAGGCTCACTGCAAACTCTGCCTCCTGGGTTCAAGTGATTCTCCTGCTTCAGCCTTTTCAATAGCTGGGATTACGGGCATGCGCCACCATGCCCAGCTGATTTTTGTATTTTTACTGGCTTCATGTGATCCACTCACTTCAGCCTGCCTCCCAGAGTGCTGGGATTACAGGTGTGAGCCACCGTGCCCACTGAATTTAATAATCTTATCCTTCATCTCTCTTACTGTTTCATATTTTATTTTATTTTTAGTTTTTATTTATTTATTTTTTGAGACGGGGTCTCATACTGTCACCCAGGCTGGAGTGCAGTGGTACCATCACGGTCTACTGCAGCCTTGAACTCCTGGGCTCAAGCAGTCCTCCTGCCTCAGCCTCCAAAGTGCTGAGATTACAGGTGTGGGCCACTGTGCCCGGCCTGTTTCATATTTTATATCTCCTGTCTCTTTGTGTTACATTCAAGGTTATTTTTTCAGCTACATCTTTGAGTTCATTCATTTCCTCTTGGGTTGTGTTTAAGCTGATTTTTGTCAGTTGAGTTTTTATTTCGGCAATTACATTTTTCATTTTATAACTTATACTGAAAAGCATCTTTCTGGTGTTTATAAGAAGCTCACGGGCAAGGATGTTAATTTTGAATTCCCAGAGTTTCAATTGCAAACAAAAGTGACTAAATAAAATATATATTTGCAGTAAAAAAAAAGAAAAAGAAAAGAAAAGAATCGCATTTCTGAGAAACCCCTGCCTGGGGCCATTGTAAGGCAGGAATGACATGACAGTTTATCTCACCCTTCTGGCTCCCACATCCTAGGTACCATCCAAGCTCCAGGGAACTAAGATGCAGCACCCATCCAAGCCCCAGGGAACTAAGATGCAGCACCCAGGGTACCAAGGAAAAGGGTAGAAGCTCTCTGAGTTGACCTGAGATGAATTTTCATCACGCTTGAAGAATGAGGACTTGAACTAGTGGTCAGTTTTAGTTCTAGAAAAATAAGGTGGCCAGGTGCAGTGCCTCACGCCTGTAATCCCAGCACTTTGGGAGACCAAGGTGGGTGGATCATGAGGTCAGGAGTTCGAGACCAGCCTGGCCAACAGGGTGAAACCCCGTCTCTACTAAATATACAAAAAATTAGCCAAGCATGGTGGTGGGCGCCTGTAATCCCACTCAGGAGGCTGAGGCAGGAGAATCGCTTAAACCTGGGAGGTGGAGGTTGCAGGGAGCCGAGATCACGCCACTGCACTCCCGCTTGGTGACAGAGCTAGACTCCATCTCCAGAAAACAAAAAACAAAAATCAAAAAACAAAAAAGGAAAATTAGTTTACATCTCTTAAGTCTTTAAACTGGGAACTGAAATTCACACCTGCAACATTGTTGATGATCCAGTGGAAGGAAGTTCAAACTCCTTGACCAGGGTTTGACAAATTACAGCCCATGGGCCAAATTTGGCTGGCTGCTAGTTTTTGTTATTAATAATTTTCTGGAATACTGCCATGCCCATTCGCAGATGTGTTGCCTCTGGCTATTTTTGTACCGCAGCATCAGGGTTTAGTTATTGTGACAGAGACTGTACAGCCTGCAAAGGCAAAATGATTTATTATCTGTTCCTTTTTAGCAGAAATTTACCAACCTTGGTCCTAGATCAAGTTTTCAAGACCATCCACAATTGAAGACCAGCGTTAAAAACATACACTCAGCTACTCTACCACAGAGACTTTCTAACGTACTAAAACCAGTGTATGCAAAGTTCTCCAAGTTATCAGCTCTAAATTTCCCCCCCAGCCCAGTTAGGCGGGGATTGACACTTCACCCCATTCCCATTTTCCAGCAGAAAAACAAGTAGGAGATAAAAATGGAACGTCATCCTAAAAGCTTTCTAAAAGTTGAGGAATTGTGGGTACATCTGCTTAAGCCATAAGAGTACAGATGATTTCTATTTTCGCTCAATGCATACATGACTTAAAGTCTATTTATTGAACAATTATAGGCCAAAAATACCGCGGATGCAAATGAGTATTATTAAACACTGTAGAATTTGCCAAACAACCCACAACAAATTAAATTGCTAATAACAAGCTAAACAGCGATTTATCATTAGCTAAGCAAAAAGAACAGCAGTTGAAAACCATGGCCAATTCAAGATAACACAAAGACAAAATGTTCCTCCAGGAAATTATGGAAATTTATACTATCAGCGTACACTTGCGTGCAAGGCTGTGAGGTGGTGTTTGTCAGCCAGGCTTCTAGGTGGAATACCAGAATAGAGTGCTTGATAAATTACAGTAACTTTCTATTCTTAATTTACGAACAGTATGTTTAAGTAAGCCTTAATGACTCACTTCATGTAGGTGGACTGGGTATCAGCTGCCTTTGCCTGTATAGCATCCACTCCTCCTGTTTCTTCTGATTTTCCCTGGGGATCCATGGTCTCATTTGCATCCATGTGGTTGGAAAGGGTCCAGCTTTGGAATGCGGCATGTAGGGTCAGGCAAAACGGCTCACGCCCGTAATCCCAGCACTTTGGGAGGCCGAGGTGGGCAGATCACCTGAGATCGGGAGTTTGAGACCAGCCTGGGAAACTTGGTGAAACCCCATCCGTACTAAAAATACAAAAATTAGCCAGGCATGGTGGGCATGTACCTGTAATCCCAGCTATTCAGGAGGCTGAGGCAGGAGAATCTCTTGAACCCAGGAGGTGGAGGTTACAGTGAGCTGAGATCTCGCCATTGTACTCCAGCCTGGGTGACAGAGCAAGACTCTGTCTCAAAAAAAAAAAAAAAAAAAAAAATGATGGGAGGCATA
The DNA here is from genome assembly GCF_030222135.1 of Aotus nancymaae. Classification (NCBI taxonomy): domain Eukaryota; kingdom Metazoa; phylum Chordata; class Mammalia; order Primates; family Aotidae; genus Aotus; species Aotus nancymaae. The sequence goes on from NW_026988441.1 coordinate 31,457,424, forward strand.
TGACCTAGACTGGACAATCTCATGCTCCTCTGCTCATAATTCAATCATAAGCACATATCTCAAGACAAGCAATGAGACACCCTCTCAGGACTTTTGTTAGAATTGCTAACTTTGGAGGATGGAACTGACAGCTGATGAAGCCGACACAAAGGATACCAGGGGCCGGGTGGAATGTTAATCCCAGCACTTTGGGAAGCCAAGGTGGGAGGATTGCTTGAGGCCAGGAGTTCGAGACCAGCCTGGGCAACATAGTGAGACATAGTGTCTCTACAAAAAATAAAAAATTGACCAGGTGCAGTGGCTCATGCCTGTAATCCCAGCACTGAGAGGCCAAGGCTGGTGGATTATTTGAGGTCAGGAATTTGAGACCAGCCTGGCCAACATGGTGAAACGCTGTCTCTACTAAAAATATTAAAAAGTTAGCCAGGCATGGTGGCGCATGCCCGTAGTCCCAGCTACTCCAGTGGATGAGGCAGGACAATCGCTTGAACCCTGGAGGCAGAGGCTGCAGTGAGCCGAGATTGCGCCACTGCACTCCAGCCTGGGTGACACAGTGAGACTCCCTCTCAAAAAAAAAAAAAAAATAGGCCGGGCGTGGTGGTTCATGTCTGTAATTCCAGCACTTTGGGAGACCAAGGTGGGTGGATCACCTGAGGTCAGGAGTTGAAGACCAGCCTGGCCAACATGGTAAAACCCCATTTCTACTAAAAATATTCAAAAATTGGCTGGACATGCCTGTAATTCCAGCTACTCAGGAGGCTGAGGCTGGAGAATTGCTGGAACCCGAGAGGTAGAGGTTGCAGTGAGCCGAGATTGCACCACTGCACTCCAGCCTGGGTGACAGAGCAAGACTCTGTCTCAGACAAAAAAAAAAGAGGGGAGCCATTTGGGACATGCAAGATCAACCAGAAGATGGGGAAAGTGTGTGTGGGGGACTGGAGACCAAAGCCCTTACTGGGGTTCAGGGCATTACCCAAGAACATTCTCCCCAGGGAGTTTTTTGTTTGTTTTTTGACGGACTCTCGCTCTGTCATCCAGGCTGGAGTGCCATGGCGCAATCTCAGCTCACTGCAACCTCCGCCTCCCGAGTTCAAGCAATTCTCCTGCCTCAGCCTTCCAAGTAGCTGGGATTACAGGCGCCTGCCCACTATGCCTGGCTAGTTTTTGTATTTTTAGTAGAGATGGGGTTTCACCATGTTGCCCAGGCTGATCTCAAACTCCTGACAAAATTAGCCGTGATTACAGCACTGCACTACAGCCTGGGTGACACAGCAAAACCCTGTCTCTAAACAAACAAATAAATAAAATGGATGTTGAGGCAACAGAAAATCATAAGAATTTGATACACATGGCAAGTCAGTATGTGTGTTCAATTTATGTATTCATTCATTCTATAAATATGTATTGATTCTTGGTGTATTCAGTGCCAGAGACAGAGCAATGAATAGCATCCACCTGCTTTGTTCCTCCTGATGTTCACCTTCAAGGAACACACAAATGATGCATCATTGCAAATGGTGATAGCTTCTCTGAGGCAGAGTCTTGGGTTTTCACTAGGGAGCAGAATGGGGCTGGGGAGCCCTGGTTTATTTTATTTTATTTATTTATTTATTATTTTTATTATAATTTTGAGGCAGAGTTTCGCTCTTGTTGCCCAGGCTGGAGTACAGTGGCACAATCTCGGCTCACTGCAACTTCTGCCTGCTGGGTTAAAGCGATTCTCCTGCCTCAGCCTCCTGAGTAGCTGGGATTACAGGTATTCACCACCACACTGGTTTAATTTTGTATTTTTAACAGAGATGGGGTTTCACCATGTTGGTCAGACTGGTCTCAAACTCTTGACCTTGTGATCTGCCTGCCTCAGCCTGCCAGAGTGGTGGGATTACACGCATGAGCCACCGCACCCGGCTTTATTATTATTTTTTGAGAAGTCTTACTCTGTTGCTCAGGCTGGAGTGCAGTGACACCATCTCGGCTCACTGCAACCTCCACCTCCCGGGTTCAAGCGATTCTCCTGCCTCAGCCTCTCAAGTAGCTGGGATTACAAGCACCCGCCACCACACCTGGGTAATTTTTTGTATTTTCAGTAGAGACAGGGTTTTGCCATGTTGGCCAGGCTGGTCTCGAACTCCTGATCTCAGGTGATCCACCCACCTCAGCCTGCCAAAGCGCTGGGATTACAGGCATGAGGCACTGGGCCTAGCCAGGAATCCTGGTTTAGAAGGAAGGGGTAGGAAATGCCTCTCCTCAAAGAAGCTTTTTTTTTTTTTGATCCCAAGCTTCCCTTCCTCAGCTAGTCAATTCCAGGAAATCCATATGATTTCCTTCTTGTCAATCAAATATCTGGCATCGCCAATGTCCAGATACCTTATCAACTCAGGAAATCCTCACATAAGCCCTCCTTTCCCCATGAGTGAGAAATGTGGTTTCCATGGCAGCGAGGCTAAAGTTTTCTCCAACTTTATTTCACTTCATTTGGCGTTTGGTTCCTTAGGACAAGAAAAATTAAGACACTGTATACTGATTTCTGTACAACTCAGCGATTATGAATAACGTCCCTCTGGGAGAATATTTTATCTTTCCTTTCTGTCATTCCACAATACTTGCTAAACAGTCATGCCCAGAAGCAATGTGGTGCAAAGCCTCGAATTAAGGCTCAATGTTTTGTGCTGCCTGGTGAAACCAGGTGGGCTTCAAGTGGCTGATCCCAAAGTCCCTTCCCTACTCTGCTCTCCTGGAGAAGATTCCACCCCTGCCCCAAAGCCAAATAACCCTCTTTGTTAAGTGAACCAGGCACAGTTCCTGTTTATCTCTGAGTAGTGGGTTTCAGTTCCCTGCCATCTGATTTATCAAGACAGAGGAATTGGAATAGAGAAAAATTCCCACAAAGTGGCTGTGCGGGAGACCAGAGTTTTATTATTACTAAAATCAGTTTGCAGAGTTTTTTTTTCTTTCTTTTTTATTCTGAGATGGCATCTTGCTCTGTCGCCCAGGCTGGAGTGCAGCAGCGTGATCTTGGCTCACTGCAACCTCTGCCTCCCGGGTCTAAGCTATTCTACTGCCTCAGACTCCCGAGTAGCTGGAATTACAGGTGCATGCCACCACGCCCGGCTAAGTTTTTGTATTTTTAGTAGAGACTGGGTTTCACCATGTTGGTCAGGATAGTCTCGATCTCCTGACCTTGTGATCTGCCTGCTGCAGCTTCTGAAAGTGCTGGGATTACAGGTGGGAGCCACCGCACCCGGCCTAACACAATGAATATATTTTGTTGTATTTTCCAAAAAAAAATTTAGACGAGTGGCATTGCTTCACATATTTACAAATGTCTTTACTGCCTGGTCTAATGGAAGACGGCTTTATTCTCATAGCTGCTACACACGCTCTGTTGTGGTACGTTGTTTTGGTTGAAGACTCAAGAAAATCTGCAGACACGTAGTTGATAAAGGGAGGAAACTATTTCAACATTTCAGAAAATTCAGGAATTACTCTTTGATACTACACCAAAACTGAAAAGCTGGAAGTTTCTTAGTTTCTTTCTTTCTTTCTCTCTCTTTCCTTTCTTTTCTTGCCTTCCTGCCTTCCCTCTCTCCTTCTCTCTCTTTCTTTCTTTCTTTTTTTTGGACAAAGAGTCTCATTCTGTTGCCCCAGCTGGAGTGCAGTGGTGTGATCTCGGCTCACTGCAACCCTCCACCTTCAGGTTCAATCGATTCTCCTGCCTCAGCCTCCTGAGTAGCTGGGATTAAAGGCTTGTGCCACCACGCCTGGCTAATTTTTGTATTTTTAGTAGAGATGGGGTTTCACCATGTTAATCAGGCTGGTCTTGAACTCCTGACCTCGTGATCCTCCTGCCTTGGCCTCCTGATGTGCTGGGATTACAGGTGTGAGCCACTGAGCCTGGCAAAAAAACCTGGAAGTTTCTTAAAGGTTAGTTGCTCTGAGGAATCTGAAACCATTTTAATCAATCTGTCTCATCAAAATCCATGGGTTTACCTTGCATTTTCTTTGTTTGAGATGGAGTCTCACTCTGTTGCCCAGGCTGGAGTACAATGGTGCGATCTCACGTCGCTGCAACCTCTGCCTCCTGGGTTCAAGTGATTAACCTGCCTCAGGCTCCTGAGTAGCTGGGATTACAGGCACCTGCCACCAAGCCCAGCTAATTTTGCATTTTTAGTAGAGATGGGATTTCACCATGTTGGTCAGGCTGGTCTTGAACTCCTGACCTCAGGTGATCTGCCTGCCTCGGGCTCCCTAAGTGCTGGGATTACAGGCATGAGCCACTACGCCCAGCCAACACATTTTAAACAAGGCTTGCTTTCTGTCTCCCTCCCCACCCTTTCCCTCTCTCTCTTTCTCTCTTTCTTCCTTTTGAGTCTCACTCTGCTGCCAGGCATGAGTGCAGTGGTGCCATCGGGCTTACCACAAACTCTGCTTCCCAGGTTCAAGCAATTCTCAGCCTCAGCCTCCTGAGTAGCTGGGATTACAGTCGTCCACCATCACACCCCGCTAATTTTGTTGCTGTTGTGTTTTTAGTAGAGATGGGGTTTCACCATCTTGGCCAGGCTGGTCTTGAACTCCCGACCGTGTGATCCACACACCTCAGCCTCCCAAAGTGCTGGGATTACAGGAGTGAGCCACCACACCCGGCCACTGCATTTTAAACAAGGTTTTCTCGACATCCAATCTTGATTAGTTATGTTCTGAAAACAGTCAGTACTGAACGCCGAGTAGAAGGACATGGGAAGGGGATTAAATGATGTCGTCCTTGCCCGGGCTCTCATGCTGATGTGGGTGTGGGTTGCTTACCCTCTGGGGTAGACTGGAACCTTGACCTGTATGAGTCAGGGCAAAGAGGTGACATTGACTCTGGCCATGGAGATGTAGGGTACACATAGTGGCATTGTCATGCCCTGCCCAGATCCCCTCTGATCCCTTTACCAGTTTTGTGTGTTTTGCTGCTCACGTCCAGCCTGTGTGGCCATCACAGGGTTGCCTTTGGACACGGGGACCTCCTCGCTTGCATGGAGCCTGGGGAATACCTGTGTATGACACCTTCCCTTTGGGTACCCATAGCCAGTGGCTAACGCCTTTGTCTCCAGGTGGGACTGGTGGCTTTGAATGATGTCAGTTTAGCTAAGCTGGAAGAACATTTCCCCCTACTCTCTTCCTTGGAAAGTTCTGTGTTAGAGTTGGCTAGAAGCGTAACCTGCACAAGATTTGGAAGATGGATGTAAAGCAGTGACCCTAGGTGTTTTCTTTCTTTCTTTCTGTCTTTTTTTTTTTTTTGAGACAGAGTCTTGCTCTGTTGCCCAGGTTGGAGTGCAATGGCGCAATCTCAGCTCACTGCAACCTCCACCTCCTGGGTTCAAGTGATTCTTCTGCCTCTGCCTCCCAAGTAGCTGGGATTACAGGTGTGTGCCATGACGCCCAGCTAATTTTGTGTTTTTAATAGAGATGGGGTTTCACCACGTTGGCCAGGTTGGTTTCTTTTTTTTTTTTTCTTTAAGTCGAAGTCTGACTCTGTCACCCAGGGTGGAGTGCAGTGGCGCGATCTTGGCTCACTGCAACCTCTGCCTCCCGGGTTCAAGCAATTCTTCGGCCTCAGCCTCCCGAGTAGCTGGGAATACAGTCGCCCACAACCACACCCAGCTAATTTTTGTATTTTTAGTAGAGATGGGGTTTCACCATATTGGCCAGGCTGGTCTTGAACTCCTAACCTTGTGATCTGCCTGCCTCAGCCCCCCAAAGTGCTGGGATTACAGGCGCGAGCCACTGTGACCCTAGTTTGTATCTCCCTGTGGGTGTCGGGCATGGCGGCAGCACACACACACATCGCTGCAGATCTGCCGGCTCTTCTCCAGCTCTTGTCAGGTTTCTTCCACCTTCCCTGGGAACTGGGCCAAGTGAACACGCAGCTCCAAGGTGAAGGATGACAGCTTCACCTGCAGGTCACTCACGACACTGAGGTTGCAGGTGGTGTGAGACAGACACAGGTCCCTCGTGGGTTCTGTTCCTCCCTGCTCTTGTGCACAGCTAGCGTTCTCTCCTGACTGATTGGCTGGCTGACCTACAGTGATTGCACACCCAGTACCAGACAAAGGGCCACGGTCTGCCCACTAACTCTCACTAATGCACAAGGTCACATCCCATAATAAAGTCCCTGTTCTAGATCACTCATGGTGGTTCTGCTTCTCTGACTGAGAGGCACAATGGGACCATCTCCAGATGGGATTTAAGCTCTGGAGCTCTCTGTGGGGAAGGGGTTAGCTGGGGACTTCCCCTCGGTGTCTTGGCTCCTTCCCTTTCCTTGTTCTGCTTTCCTTACTTCCTTCCTGGTTTCTCCTGGAGCAAACCCTCTGAGTAAACCCTTTGCCTGAGGATGCTTATTTCAGACTCTACACTGGGAGAACTTGACCTAAGATAAGGAAGTCTGCTGGAGGGCTCTTGAAGATGTAGATTTATTCCTTGTGAAAAGGCAAGGGCAGGCTGGATGCAGTGGCTCAGGCCTGTCATCCCAGCACCTTGGGATGCCAAGGCATGTGATTGCTTGAGCCCAGGAGTTCGAGACTGGCCTAGGCAACATGCTGAAACCCTCATATCTACAAAAAAAAAAAAAAATTAGCCAGGCTTGGTGGTGAGCACTTGCAGTCCCAGCTACTTGGGAGCCTGAGGTGAGAGAATCACCTGAGCTGAGGACTTTGAGGCTGCAGTGAATCGAGATCATGCCACTGCGCTCCAGCCTGGGTGATGGAGTGAGACCCTGTCTCGAAAAAAAAAAAAAAAAGTAATAAAAAATTGGCTGGGCGCTGTAGCTCACACTTGTAATCCCAGCACTTTGGGAGGCTGAGGCAGGCTGATCACGAGGTCAGGAGTTCGAGACCAACCTGGCCAACATGGTGAAATCCCGTCTCTACTATAAATTCAAAAAATTAGCCAGGTGTGGCAGTGCGCACCTGTAATCCCAGCTACTTGGGAGGCTGAGGCAGGAGAATTTTGTGAACCCAGGAGGCAGAGGTTGCAGTGAACTGAGATTGCACCACTGCACTCCAGCCCGGGCGACAATGCGAGACTCTGTCTCAAAAATAAATAAATAAAAATTTAAAAAGGCATGAGCAGTACAAAGTGCAGTTCTGGGACTGTCCTAACCCCTCTTTTACTTCCTGCCTTTAAATTGAGATATCTGAAGCTGTAGCAGTCATCTTTTTAAATATTTTATTTTCAATTAACAAATAGTTGTACATGATACAGTGTATAATGCTTACATCAGGGATAATCAATATATTGATCATTTCAAATAGTTATTATTTCTTTGTGCTGGGAATGTTCACCATCCTCCTTCTAGCTATTGGGAACTATATATTATTGTTAGGTACAGTCACCCTTCAGTGGTATAGGACACTAGAACTTACTCCTATCTAGCTGTAGCTGCCACCTTTGAGACTACAAGGTGATTAAATTTAAGGAGAAAATCCAACATAGTGAGGATGATGAGTGAAAGAAGGAGAGAAGAATGACTTTTTATTTCATTTATTTATTTATTTATTTTGAGACAGTCTGGCTCTGTTGCCTAGGCTGGAGTGCAGTGGCATGATCTTGGCTCACTGCAACCTCTGTTTCTGGGTTCAAGTGATTCTCCTGCCTTAGCTTCCTGAGTAGCTGGGATTACAGGCACCCACTAACATGCTTGGCTAATTTTTGTATTTTTAATAGAGATGGGGTTTCTCCAGGTTGGTCAGGCTTGATCTTGAACTCCCAACCTCAGGTGATCCGCCCACCTTGACCTCCCAAAGTCCTGGTATTACAGGAGTGAGCCACCATGCCCAGCCTAACTTCCTCTTTTTTTGTTCTCTCTCCCTTTGCCTATTTAGGAAAGTTTTAAATTATTAGCCAATCAGGTAACCTAAGTATAGAATGTGAGGTTCTGTTCTGGCCAATGGAGGATGGACACAGCAGTAGGGTGGACTTGCCAGGTTATGAATAATCCTGTCTCCTTTGTACGGTGCACTCTCCTGGCAAGACTGCTGGTGAGCAGTGCCCTTTCTGCAGAAAGTAAAAGGAAGCCTTGCTGAGAAACCTTTTGTCTGCATGCTGATTCTTCCCTGTGACATCGGAAGATAAGCACTTATTTCCAACAGTTAATATAAGCCAAAAGGCTGTCAGACAAGGGTCAGGAATGTGTATAGTAAGGCAGGGAAAAAAGGAACACAGCACCCTGTTTTCCCACAGAGAGAGATAAACAGCAGCGTGAGTGTGCATATTGGAGTATACTTGCCTGACTCACAAATCCAAAAATAAGTCATAAGACGCTATATGGAGAGAGTAACTATAAATACAGCAATATTAGCTGTGAGTGACAAGCCCAATTAGAGGACATAGAGATGACTTAGAAGGTCTCCATGCAATGCATCTTGAAGAACTGTAAAAATACTTGGTGTTTACAGCTTAAGAAAGAGATGAAAATAAAGAGATAGTTTATGATCTGATTATGTATCCACCCTGCAGGAGGAATGGTCAGTGGCTGGTCTTCCCCACCTCAACCTTGGTCAGCACACTCTGGCCTAACTTCCAGTGGCCAGCACCTGCATTCATTTGTTTGAGGACTGTCTCTGGTCTTTGGGGTACACATTATGATCTACACAGCTGGGCCAGAAATGCTAGGGATTTAATGTCCTCAATGAGTGGCTGTCAATCAGTGACTGGTGGGAGGATAAATATCGCAGCTCCCTCACTCCTCAGCTGGGCAATTCTGACATAGGTATTCTATGTTGCCTCCTAGAGACCCCCAGAAAACTGAGCTTCAGTTGCTCATGGTGGTAACTTGCTTAACGCTTGTTTTCCTTCCCCGTGTCACCTTCTCTTCCTACACTGGGTCTCCTGGAACTGACTCTAAAATAAACAACTTTCACTTGAATCATGTCTCAAGGTCAGCTTCTGAGGGAGCCCAAACTATGGCAGACTTTCCTTCCTTCATGTATATATGCTTTCCAAGTATAATGAGTCCTTACAATTTTATACAGCATTTCACTTTTCAAGGAACCTTCACATACAATGGAATATTATTCAGCAATTAAAAAGATTAAAATACTGATAGGTGGAAATCAAGTGCATTATTCAGAGTGAAAGAAGCCAGACTGACGTGGCTATGTAGTGTACACGTTCATTTATGTGACCTTCTAGGGAAGGCAAGACTATAGGGACAGAAAGTAGATAATTGCTGTGGGCTGAGGCTGCAGGAAGGGATTAATTACAAAGGAGCAAAAGAGAACGGTTTGTGGGTGATGGAGCTGTACTATATCTTGATTTTTGTAGAGGCTACATGACTGTGTGTGTTTGTCCAAACCTATAGGACTGTATACTAATAAAGTGTGGATTTCACTGTATATAAAGTATATCTCAATAAAAATTCTTTAAAGTGCATTCACCATCATTATCTTTGGTTGTCATGACAACCCTGCAGCAATCAGGCATTATTCTTCATTTATTCAGCCAACTGTAATTCCACTTCCTTCTCTCCCACTGTTGTTTGCCTTTCAACCCACCACTCCTAGCAAATTGTTCTTGCCAAGGCCACTAATGACCTGTTATTTGCTCAAGCCAATGGCCACCTTTCAGCCGTTACTTCCTTGACCTTTATACACAACTTGGTGGTGTTGATGCTTCTGCCTTAGAGCTGCTTTGGCCCAGGCTGGTGCAGCCCACTCTGTCCAGTCCACCTTCAGCGGTCCTCAGTTGCTCCTCTACCCTGTGTCTCTACCAATTTATTCACCTTTTTCTCCACTCATATTTCCCCCCACACTCCCTGGGGGATCTCAACCATCCTTTTGGCATCAATGATCACTTATATCTTAAGTCTGTTTTGCATTACTATAACAGGATATCACAAACTGGGTAGTTTATAAAGAAAATAAATGTGGTCAGTTGCAGTGGCTCATTCCTGTAATCCCAGCCCTTTGGGAGGCTGAGGCAGGTGAATTGCTTGAGGCCAGGAGTTTAAGACCAGCCTGGCCAACATGGCAAAAACCCATCTCTACTAAAAATACAAAAGATAAAAAATAAATAGCTGGACATGTTGAAACATGCTTGTAATCTCAGTGGCTTGGGAGGCTGAGACACGAGAATCACTTGAACTCAGGAGGTGAAGGCTGCAATGAGCTTAGATCATGCCATTGTACTCCAGCTTGGGCAACACAGCAAGACTCTCTCAAAAAAAAAAAAAGGGGGGAAAAAGAAAAGTAAAGTATTTCTTACAGTTCTAGAGGCTGGGAAGGCCAAGATTGAAGAATCGACATCTGGTGAGGGCCTTCTTGCTGTGTCATAACATGGCAGAGGCATCCTGCAGTGAGGGGCAGGAGCATGCATATAAGCTCAAGTCTCTCTTCCTTTTCTTATAAAGCCCATCACGGGGGCTCCACCCTGATGATCTCATCGGATCCTAAATACCTTCCCAAAGCCCTGTTTTGAATTAACATATAACTTTGGGGGTTAAGTTTCAAATATATAAAATCTGGGGACACATTCAAGCCATAACATATACTCACAACTTCCGAGAGTGTTTTATGTTTTATCCCCTCATTATCTAGTTACTTGGATTTCCAGTTTATTTTGTTTTTTAGAGGCAGAGTGTTACTTTGTCACCCAGGCTACAGTGAAGAGGCACGATCATCACTCACTGCAGCCTTGAATTACGGGGCTCAAGAGATCCTCCCAAGCAGCTGGGACTACAGGTGTATACCACCATGACTGACTAATTTTTAATTTATTTTGGTAGAGATGGGGTCTTGCTATGTTGCTCATGCTGGTCTTGAACTCCCGGCCTCAAGAGATCCTTTGCCTTGACCTCCCACAACACCAGGATTGCAGGCGTGAGCCACCACACGTGGCTTTGGATTTCCAGTTTATTACTCAACAGTTGATTTTTCAGCCTCCCAAAATGCCATTAAGTCAGATAAACTTTTTCTAAAGTTTCTGGGACAAAACTGATAGCTCAGGGCTACTATTACAAGATCTAGTAGAATGGTAGAGATATTTCATCCTGTGATGTCCGTTGGACGTTGTTCCATGGTTTCAAACTCTTATGGAACCATAAATAATGTTCAGGAATAATTAAAGAAGAAAACTCATGACTTTCATTCATATGTAAAGTGAACACGTGTTAAAGATTTTATCTTCCTCACGAATGAGGGAACCAATGTTACAACTCATTCAAAGGAGCATTCAAATAAAATACACAGTTATGGATCAGAAACGCTGAAATGATCGTGCAAATTGAGCTCTTCCGTAGTGGTGGAGGGAGGGAGGTTGAACTTCTGGTGGACATCACGGCTTTTTCATGTCTACAGAAAAGGATTATTTTGCATTACTATCAGTTATCAAGAACTCCTCCCCTCCTCTCGCCCTCCTCCCAGCAGAACTGATCAGACCGAGGAGGGCATCTCACCCAAACCATCTATTTCAGAGCCTTTCCTTTCTTTTGGAATTGACACTAAAAGGTTCTTTGGTTTATCCCAGATGGGTTTCTTGATTGAAGGCACCACGGGAGGGACTGTCTTTATTTCATTCCTGACATACTGAGTGCCCAGTGCTGTTCACGAAAATGATAATAAACACATATCGAGTGCTTAGCTGTGCCAGGCACTAGGCACTTACCTCATTTTCTTATGCCAGCTCTATAATTCAAGTCCCATGATTATCCTCATTTTACAGATAAGAAAACTGGGACTCAGATTAAAGACCTTGTCCAGGGCCAGGTGTGGTGACACGCTCCTATAGTCCCAGCTACTCGGGAGGCTGAGGTGGGAGGATCACTTGAGGCCAGCTGCATGTAAGCTCTGACCATGTCACCAAACTCCAGCCTCAGCAACAGCTGGAATTTTTTTTTTTTCTTTTTGAGATAGAGTACCATTCTGTCACCCAGGCTGGAGTGCAGTGGCGTGATCTCAGCTCACTGTAACTTCTGACTCCTGGGTTCAAGCGATTCTCCTGCCTCAGTCTCCCGGGTAGTTGGGATTACAGGCACACGCCACCATGCTTGTCTGATTTTTTGTATTTTTAGTAGAGACAGGGTTTTGCTACGTTGGCCAGGCTGGTCTTGAACTCCTGACCTTAGGTGATCTACCTGTTTCAGCCTCCCAAACTTCTGGGATTACAGGCGTGAGCCACTGTGCCTGGCCAGAAAATTTTAAACATTACTCAGGCATGGTGGTGCATGCCTGCATTCATAGCTACGTGCGTGGCTGACATTGGGAGAACAGTTGAACCCAGCAGTTCGCGGCTGCAGTGAGCTGTGATCATGCCACTGCACTCCAGGCTGGGCAGCAGAGCAAGACCTTGTATCTAAAATTAATAATAATAGTAATAATAAATAAAGACATTATACAAGAGCACAAAGTCAGAAAGAAGCAGAACCAAGACTTGAACCCAGGTCTGCCTCTTACATGGTTAACCACAGTGCTAAACATTCTGCCATCACATGGTAGGAGCTCAATGAATATTTGAGGATGAATAAAAGGACGAATGCAGAGGGAGAGGATTAAAGAGCGATACATAGACACGAAGCAGCTACTGCATTCAAATGGTTTTATGATGACTGGTTTTATGATGAGAGGCCGAGGCGGGCGGATCACGAGGTCAAGAGATTGAGACCATCCTGGCCAACAAGGTGAAACCCCGTCTCTACTAAAAATACAAAAATTGCTGGGCGCGGTGGCTCACGCCTGTAATCCCAGCACTTTGGGAGGCCGAGGCAGGTGGATTACGAGGTCAAGAGATTGAGACCATCCTCGTCAACACGGTGAAACCCCGTCTCTACTAAAAATACAAAAAATTAGCTGGGCATAGTGGCACGTGCCTGTAATCCCAGCTACTCAGGAGGCTGAGGCAGGAGAATTGCCTGAACCCAGAAGGCGGAGGTTGCAGTGAGCCGAGATCGCGCCATTGCACTCCAGCCTGGGTAACAAGAGCGAAACTCCGTCTCAAAAAAAAAAAAAAAAAACTTAGCCGGGCGTGGTGGCAGGCACCCGTTTCACCTTGTTGGCCAGGATGGTCTTGATGCTTGACCTTGTAGTATGGGAGGTATGGCCCAGCCTTTCGTTCTTATCAGCCTCAGCATCATTTTGCATAGATTGCCTTTAGATAGTTTCTGCTACATACTTCCAAAAGAATCCAAATAAATATAAGCATGCATGTTGATTTTAAGATAGGCAGTGCATAGTGGCTCACACCTGTAATCCTAGCACTTTGGGAGGCTGAGGCGGATCACTTTAGCTCAGGAGTTCAAGACCAGCCTAGGCCACAAAGTGAGACCTTGTCTCTAATTAAACAACAAAAAAAAGTAAACTAATTTTATTTTAAATAAAATTAAATGTAAAATAAAATGAGTTATTTTACTGCTAATATAAAATAATAAAACTAATAGTTTGATTCATTTTATTTTTCATTACTTTTAATAAATAAAATTAATAATATGAATATTTAATCCCAGCACATTGGGAGGCCAAGGCAGGAGGATTGCTTGAGGCCAAGAGCTCAGAACTAGCCTGTGCTGCATAGGGAGACCTTGTCTCTACAAAAGATAAAATAAAAATAAAAAGAATATGACGATTAGTAATATTAAATACTATTTAACAAGTACATATTAGATTTAATATTAATACTACATTACTGATTAATATATAATCACATATATTAAAGTATTACTATTTAATATTAAAATGATAATATTAAAAGATTCATATAATTTTGGCTTTCTGCAATTTTTAGACAATGTGTATACCCACAGCAGAGTAAATTCTTGGAGTTTTTTTTGTGTGTGACAGAGTCTTGCTCTGTCATCAGGCACCAGGCTGGAGTGCAGTGGTGCGATCTCGGCTCACTGCAACCTCCGCCTCCCGGGTTCAAGCGATTCTCCTGCCTCAGCCTCCCGAGTAGCTGGGATTACAGGCACAAGCTACCGCACCCAGCTAATTTTTGTATTTTTTAGTAGAGGCGGGGTTTCACCATGTTGGCCAGGATGGTCTCAATCTCTTGACCTTGTGATCTGCCCACCTCAGCCTCCCAAAGTGCTGGGATTACAGGCGTGAGCCACGCGCCCAGCCATTCTTGGGTTTTTTTGAGGCAGGGTCTTGCCCTGTCACCCAGGCTGGAGTGCAGTGGTGCAATCATAGCTCACTGCAGCCTCAACCTTCCAGGCTCAAATGATCCTCCCACCTATCTTAGCCTCCTAAGTAGCTGTGACTACAGGCATGCGCTACCACACCTGGCTAATTTTTGAATTTTTTGGTTTTTTTTTTTGAGATAGAGTCTCGCTCTGTCGCTCAGGCTGGAGTGCAATGGCACAATCTCAGCTCACTGCTACCTCTGCCTCTCAGGTTCAAGCTATTCTCCTGCCTCAGTCTCCTGGCTAATTTTTGTATTTTTAGTAGAGGTGGGGTTTCACCATGTTGTCGAGGCTGTTCTCGAACTCCTGACTGCAAGTGATCCACCTGTCTCAACCTCCCAAAGTGCTGGGATTACAGGCGTGAGCGGTCACGCCTGGCCGAAATGGGGTTTTGCCATCTTGCCCAGGCTGGTCTTGAACTGCTGGGCTCAAGCAATCTGCCCGCCTTGGCCTCCCAAAGTGTTGGGATTACAGGCATGGGATTACAGCCACTGCACCCGGCCCAACAGTAAATTAATGTCTGTTTCCCATGTCCTAGAGCACACTGGATATGACCTGTATGTTTATGTTTTCAATGTCCAGAAAAGAGACGAGCTCCCCTGTGCTCACCTCGGACTAGTGGAATCTTCCTGGTACCCTGTCGCTAGGTGTGATCCTACCAGCATCTCTACTTTTTTGTCTTGACATGGAGTCTTGCTCTGTCACCAGAGCTGGAGTGCAATGGCGCGATCTCGGCTCACTGAGACTTCCACCCCCTGTGTTGGGGCTGGGAACGTTCACCATCCTCCTTCTAGCTATTGGGAACTATATATTATTGTTAGCTACAGTCACCCTACAGTGGTATAGGACACTAGAACTTACTCCTATCTAGCTGTAGCTGCCACCTTTGAGACTATGAGGTGATTAAATTTAAGGAGAAAATCCAACATAGGATGGTGGGTGAAAGAAGGGGAGAAGAATGGCTTTTTATTTCATTTATTTATTTTTTTGAGACAGTCTGGCTCTGTCACCCAGGCTGGAGTGCAGTGGCATGATCTTGGCTCACTACAACCTCCCCCTGCTGGGATCAAGTGATTCTCCTGCTTTAGCCTCCGGAGTAGCTGGGACTACAGGTGCCCGCCACCATGCCCGGCTAATTTTTGTATTTTTAGTGGAGACGGGGTTTCAACTTGTTGGCCAGGATGGTCTCGATCTCTTGACCTCATGATCCACCCACCTCGGCCTCCCAGAGTGCTGGGATTACAGGTGTGAGGCACCGCGCCCGGCCCAGGATCCCTAGTTTATACAGAGAGCATCAATTCCTACTCATCATCTTGCAAAGACACGAGGCCTCATCTCCCACCTTGAGGTATGCCCAGTATGCCCCCCATCCACCCCCTCACTCCCACACCCTAAAAACGTCTGCAGTGCCATCTTGCATGCCCACTTCCTGACTCTCAGCGGTATCTTCATCTGTGACCCCAGGCGTTCCCTTCATCTCCTTAAAGCTTACTTATGCGTGTGTATACACAGGACATCATTAGACATTAGGGAAATGCAAATTAAAACCCCAGGCAGATGTCAACACGCATCCACTAGAATAGTTAGAATCAAAAAGACGGCAATCTGAGTGCTGACCAGGATGTGCAGTGACACACACACGGTTGGTAGATGACAGTCTGGTAGCTTTTGTTATTTTTTGAGATGGAGTCTCGCTCAGTTGTCAGGCTGGAGTGCAGCAGCGCGATCTCGGCTTATTGCACCCTCTGCCTCCTGGGTTCAAGCGATTCTCCTGCCTCAGCCTCCCGAGTAGCTGGTACTACAGGTGCCCGCCACCACGCCCAGCTAATTTTTGTATTGTTGGTAGAGATGGGGTTTCACCATGTTGGCCAGGATGGTCTTGATTTCTTGACCTAGTGATCTGCCCGCCTCAGCCTCTCAAAGTGCTGGGATTACAGGCGTGAGCCACCACACTCGGCCTGCTTCTTATGGGGTTAAACAGGCAATCACCAGGTGACTCAGCAATTCTGCTCTTTGGTATTTACCCAGGATCCCCACAAAAGCTTTTTGTTTGTTTGTTTGTTTTTTGAGACAGAGTCTCACTCTTTCACCCAGGCTGGAGTGCAATGGTACAATCTCGGCTCACTGCAACCTCTGCCTCCCAGGTTCAAGCAATTCCCCCGCCTCAGCCCCCATGAGTAGCTGGGACTACAGGCATGCATCATCACGCTGGGCTCATTTTTTTTTTTTTTTTTTTTAAATAAAGAACAGATGGGCAAGGGCCCTAGCTAGTTCCCTCAAGCCCTTTTAGAAGGCACGAATCCCATTCAGAGGGGCAGAGTCCTCCTGACTTAATGACCTCCTAAAGGCCCCACTTCTTAACACTATCACACTGGGTCTTAGGGGCCAACATTTTAATTTGGGTGCAAACATGGATTCAAATCGTAGCAGTCCCTAATCCAGTATGACTGCTATCCTCGTAGAAGGAGGAGAATTTTGACCATAGGCAGTGGACACACACAGGAAGGAAGCAAGGAAGGAAGAGAGAGAGAGAGAGACAGAGAAATGAAGGAAGGAAGGAAAAGAGAGAGACAGAGAGAGGGAAAGAAGGAAGGAAGGAAGGAGAGTGTGTGGGAAGTATAAAAGTTTTTCTTTAAAGTTTTCTTTTTTGTTAAAAAAATAAGTGTGCTAATAACTATGTTAAAGCCATGCTTACAGGCACGTGGTACATTCTATGTTCTTATACTTTAACCAAAATATCTCTGCTAAACGTGCTCACGGGCATGTTCTAGCTCTCCATTGCTTTTACCTGTTTTAAAAAAGTTTAAGTTGTTAGCCAATCGGGTTTTAGTTTAAATTGTAAGGTCTAACTCCAGCCAACGGAAATCAAACAGAGCAGTAAGAACAACCCCAAACACGTAAGGAATAAATTTGTGTGTTTTCCTTTGTTCGTTGCGGCACAATGGCTAATAAAAGTACCCTTCCTGCAGTCCAGGAAGTAAAAACTGCATTGCTAAAAAATCCTTTGTCTCAGTGCTAATTTTTCTTTGCAGCACCGAGCATCTATTTCCAACAGAGAGACAGAGAGAGAGAGGAAGAAAGGAAAGAATGAAGGGATGAAGGAAGAAAGGAAGGAAAGAGAGACAGAGAGAGTGGAAGGAAGGAAAGAAGGAAGGAATGAAAAGAGGGGGAGGAAGGAAGGAAAGGAAGAGAAACCGTGGAGCTAGGAAGCGATAAAGTTGGGTTCTGAGCACAGAAGGATTCTATTTCAGAGCCTGTGTGTCTTCTTGCAGTTTAGACGATTGGTTCACGCAGGCGAGGAGAGCGCATACTTTATCTCACATATTATTTCCTGGTTTCCTGATCTAATTGTCCCTCCCTCATGTTAATGGATAACTGGACTTTGCCCAGGATAGACAAGCAGCGATTTTCTCTCCTGGGCCAACGGCAAAGGCATTCACAGTGCCGATGGGGGACGGTGCCAGATTTCCCAGTAGCGCTCTGGGTGTGGGGCGTCAGCTGCTGGGCTCAGAGAGAGACCTCTGCCCCAGTGGAGGACATTATACGTGTGGCCAGCTGCCTGCTCTTTCGGCCAAGAGAAATACGATCAGAACATAAACAGTATCGTAACAGCACTCCACTCACAATTGAGCTGGCTCAAAACCAGATGTCACTAGGAACATAAGCGCATAAAAAAGCACAGTCCTTGAGGCTGACTGGGGGTTTCCCTGGAGAATCAGTTTTCCTTTTTGTGTCTGTTTCCTTTGGTAGCCAGAGAAGAAAAAAAAGAAGAATCAGATCAGCCAAGCGGGCTGCTGAGAACGATGACCTGAATTGCGGGGATGCAGGAAGTGCTGAAGATGCTTTGTCAGCTAAGAATTGGTTAAAAGAAAATGGGTAAAGTCCATTGTTCCCTCCAGCTCTAGTCTTTGCCACCTTCTACCCTCCTTTGTTCCCGAGGCTGACCCCAAAAGACAACATCATTGGGCTCTGTTGCCCACTGGCTTTTGGTTGGCTCAGCCAATGGGAGGTGCTCACAGAAGAAAAGTGGGAGAAGGGGCGGGGTGCGATGGCTCACACCTGTAATCCCAGCACGTTGGGAGGCTGAGGCGGGAGCACTGATTGAGGCTGGGAGTATGTGACCAACCTGGGAAGCATAGGAAGACCCCATCTCTACAAAGAAAGAATAAGAAAAGAAAGAAAGAAAAGAGGAAGAAATAAAGAAAAAAGAAAAAGAAAGGAAGAAAGAAAGGAAAAAAGAAAGAAAAAGAGAGAAAGAGAGAGAGAAAGGGCCAGGCACAGTTGCTCATGCCTGTAATCCCAGCAGTTTGGGAGGCTGATGAGGGCAGATCACCTGAAGTCAAAAGTTCGAGATGAGCCTGGCCAACATGGTGAAACCCCGTCTCTACTAAAAATACAAAAATTAGCCGGGTATGGTGGTGGGCGCCTGTAATCCCAGCTACTCGGGAGGCTGAGGCAGGAGAATTACCTGAACCTGGGAGACAGAGGTTGCAGTGAGCCCAGGTCACGCCACTGCACTCCAGCCTGGGTGACAGAGTGAGACTCCATCTCAAAAGAACAAAAAAAGAAAGAGAAAAGAAGGAAGAAGGAAAGTAAGAAAGAATAGAAAGAAGAAAGTACAAAAAGGAAAGAAAAGAATTAGCTGAGAGTGGTGGCACATACTTGTAGTCCCAGTTACTTGGAGGGCTGAGGCAGGAGGATTGCTTGAGTCCGGGAGGTCAAGGCTGCAGGAAGCCAAGATCCCATTGCTGCGCTCCAGCCTGGGTGACAGAGCAGAGAAAAAAAAAAGTGGGAGAAGTGTGAGGTTGAGGGAATTTGTTTTATTTTATTTCATGTATTTTTTGAGACAAAGTATCACTCTGTCACCTAGGCTGGAGTGCAGTGGCACGATCTGGGCTCACTGCAACCTCCACCTCCTGGGTTCAAGTGATTCTCCTGCCTCAGCCTCCCGAGTAGCTGGGATTACAGGCACACGCCACCACACCTGGCTAATTTTTGTAATTTTTTTTAACTTTTGTATTTTTAATAGAGACAGGGTTTCACCATGTTGGTCAGGCTGGTCTTGAACTCCTGACCTCAGGTGATCTGCCCACTCGGCCTCCCAAAGTCCTGGGATTACAGGCATGAGCCACTGTGCCTGGCCTCTTCTTCTGCCCTTTTGTTCTATTCTAGCCCTCACTGGATTGGAAGATGCCCACTGCATTGAGGAGGCTGACTCTCCTTTCCTCAGTCTACGGATTCCAATGCAAATCTCTTCTGAAAACACAGACACACCCAGAAATAACGTGTAACTAGCTATCTGGGCATCTCTTAGCCCAGTCAAGTCGACCTCAAATTAATCATCACAGCTACATTATACACGACCCCGAAACTCAGTGGCTTAAAGCAATGGTCATTTATTCCCATGCATCTGTGCATCGTCTGGGTTTGGCTGATCTGGCTGGGGCTTGGCTGGGTGACTCTGCTTTATGTGTCCCTCCTCTTCCTCCTGGGATGGCTGTTTCCGTGGTGAGAGCAGAGGTGCAGGAGGGCAGGCAGGGCCACACGTGGGTTCTGAATCCTGGTTTGGAACCCACTCCTCGCCGTTTCTGCCCACATACCGTTGACTGAAGCAAGTCACGTGGCCGAGTCCAAGGCCAAGCAGTGAAGTACCCACCACCCATGACGAGACCATCGTCAAGACAGGCACACAGGAAACAGTGACTCACTGGGGCCAATTGTTCGGTCTATTCATGGTCACCAACTCCGGCAATAAACACAGGAGTTTAAAAGATGGTTGACTCAGGATGGTCTCATTTGCGCAAGAGGAAAAGCAGGACTTTTTGACATTTTCAAAGGACTTCTAAGGAAACCAGGATGACTATTTATGTTGATCATCACAAAGTGACTCATACAAGTCATGTGATTTAAAAACAGGACAATTCAGCGCTAATTGCCTAGACTTACGACTCTCTGCATCACCGGCAGCAGCTTGTATGACACAGCAGTTTTGAGTTCGCAGGTCACTTTAATAACCACGTCTTATGTTTCACTGGAAACAGTGTTTCTCCTATTATTACCCTAGTTTTGAATAGGTGGCAATGGAGGCTTAAGGGACTTGGTCAAGATAACTCAGCTTGCAAATGTCAGGGCCTGGAATTCACAAAAACACTTTACGGGTAGCAGATGCTAAGTGCTTTGCATATACTAGAGGTCAGCAAGTTACAGGCCAGGCACCAAATCCAGCCTATAACCGGTTTTTATAAATAAAAGTTTTATTGGCAGAAAGCCACGCTCATTCATTTACATATGGTCAGGGCTGCTTCTACAAGGGCAGAGTCGACTTGTTGCCATAGAGTCCGTGTGACCTGAAAGCCTACAATATTTATTTATTTATTTATCTATTTATTTGAGACGAAGCCTCACTCTTGTTACCCAGCCTGGAGTGCAAGGGTGTGATCTCAGCTCACTATAACCCCTGCCTCCCGGGTTCAAGCAATTCTCCTGCCTCAGCCTCCTGAATAGCTGGGATTACAGGCACATACCACCATGCCTAACTAATTTTTGTATTTTTAGTAGAGACAGGGTTTCACCATGTTGGTCAGTCTGGTCTCGAACTCTTGACCTCAGGTAATCCTCCCACCTCAGCCTCCCAAAGTGTTGGGATTACAGGCGTGAACCAAAGCACCTGGCCAAGACTAGGATATTTATTATCTGACTTTTTTTTTTTTTTGAGACAGAGTTTCGCTCTTGTTACCCAGGCTGGAGTGCAATGGCGTGATCTCGGCTCACCGCAACCTCCGCCTCCTGGGTTCAGGCAATTCTCCTGCCTCAGCCTCCCGAGTAGCTGGGACTACAGGCACGCGCCACCATGCCCAGCTAATTTTTCGTATTAGTGGAGACGGGGTTTCACCATGTTGACCAGGGTGGTCTCGATCTCTTGACCTCATGATCCACCCGCCTCGGCCTCCCAAAGTGCTGGGATTACAGGCTTGAGCCACCGTGCCCGGCCTATTATCTGACTTTTTACAAAAAAAAAAGAAAAAAAGAATGCTGTCTCTTGGCATGCATGATCTCATGTTTTAATTGAATACATTTTAAAATCAACAAGTAAAAATTGTATATATATTTATGGATATTTTGATATAGATACATTGTAGAATGGCTAAATCAAGCTATTTAACATACGTATTAGCTCGTATAATCCATATTGTACTCACATGGTTTAAAATTCCCTGAATATAAAAAGGTAAGCAGAGAAAACTCTCCTCCACCTTCACAGAGAACCCCTATGACTGGTTTTCATGTGTCTTTCACAGACGGTTTTTGTGTTAGTCTTTTTTCTGCTGCTTACAACAGAATACCTGAATCTGGGCTGGGCATAGTGGTTGACGCCTGTAATCCCAGCACTTTGGGAGGCCAAGGCTGGAGGATTGCTTGAGCCTAGGAGTTTGAGACCAGCCTGGTCAACATGGCGAAACCCTATAGCTAGAAAACATTTAAAAAATTAGCTGGGTGGGGTGGTGCATGCCTGTAATCCCACCTACTTGGGGAGCTGAAGTGGGAGGATCACTTGAGCCAGAGATGTCGAGGCTGCAGTGAGCTATGATTGCGCCATTGAACTCTGGCCTGGGCGACAGAGCAAGACTCTGTCTCAAAAAAAAAAAAAAAGTATTCCTGAAACTGGGTAATTTATAAAGAAAAGGAATTAATTTCTTCCAGTTATGGAGGTCAAGAGGCCAAATCTGGGGCAGGCCTCCATGCTAGTGGGGATTCTGCAGAGTCCCAAGTCAGTGCAGGGGATGCCATGGTGAGGAGCTGAATGTGCAAGCTCAGTCTCCCCTCCTCCTCTCCTCCCCTCTCCTTCCCTCCTCCTCCCCTCCCCTCTCCTTCCCTTCTCCTCCCCTCCCCTCCCCTCTCCTTCCCTCCTCCTCCCCTCCCTTTCCCTCTCCTTCCTTCCTCCTCCCCTCTCCTCCCCTCCCCTGCCCTCCCCTCCCCTCTCTCCACTTCCCTCCCACTCTTCTTGTGAGACAAGGTCTTGCTCTGTTGCCCAGGCTGGAGTGCAGTGGCATGATCATAGCTCACTGCAGCCTCAACTTCCCAGGCTCAGGTGATTCTCCCACCTCAACCTCTCAAGTAGCTGGGACCTCAGGAGTGCATCACTACACCCAGCTAATTTTTGCATTTTTTGTAGAGACAGGGTTTTGCCATGTTGCCAAGGCTGGTCTCTAACTCTTGGGCTCAAGTGATTCTCTTGCCTCAGCCTCCCAAAGTGCTGGGATTACAGCCGTGAGCCACCCTTGCGCCTGGCCAATTAGCAATTTTCTGCTGTTCAGGTAGGTGTATCTTTTCTCTTCTTTTTTGGTGATTTTTTTTTTTTTAATACAGGTGAAATTCACATAACATAAACTTAACTATTTTAAAATGCAATTCCAGCCAGGTGCGGTGGCTCATGCCTGTAATCCCAGCTCTATAGGAGGCCAAGGTGGGCGGATCACTTGAGGTCAGGAGTTCAAGACCAGCCTGACCAACATGATGAAATCTAGTCCCTAATAAAAATACAAAAATTAGCCTGGTGTGGTGGTGGGCTCCTGTAATCCCAGCTACTCAGAAGGCTGAGGCAGGAGAATCGCTTGAACCCAGGAGGCGGAGGTTGCAGTGAGCCGAGATTGCCCCACTGCACTCCAGCCTGGGCGATGACAGAGCAAGACTCTGTCTCAAATAAATAAAATAAAATAAAATGCTATTTCATAATACATTCACAATGTTGTGCAACCATCACCTCTATCTAGTTCCAGAAATTTTTTTTTTTTGAGATGGAGTTTCACCCTTGTTGCCCAGGCTGGAGTGCAGTGGCGCAATCTCAGCTCACCATAACCTCCACTTTCCGGGTTCAAGTGATTCTCCTGCCTCAGTCTCCTGAGAAGCTGGGATTACAGGCATGTGCCACCACCACACCTGGCTAATTTTGTATTTTTTGGGTAGAGACAGGATTTCACCACCATGTTGGTCAGGCTGGTCTCGAACTCCTGACCTTGTGGTTCACCCTCCTTGGCCTCCCAAAGTGCTTGAATTACAAACGTGAGCCACCGCGCCCAGCAAGTTCCAGAACATTTTCATGACCCAGAAAGGAAACCCCATCCCTGTCAACAGTCCCTCTCCCCTGTCCCTGA
Source organism: Aotus nancymaae (assembly GCF_030222135.1). NCBI lineage: Eukaryota > Metazoa > Chordata > Mammalia > Primates > Aotidae > Aotus > Aotus nancymaae. Next base: position 31,480,728 of record NW_026988441.1, read on the forward strand.
TAATCACTAACCTGTTTTCCATCTCTATGGATCTGCCTATTCTGGACATTTTGTATAAATGGAATCACACAACCATGTGGTCTTTCGTGTCTGGCTTCTTTCATTCAACGTCATGTTTTTGAGGTTCATCCACTTTGCAGCATGGATCAGTGCTTCATTCCTTTTCATGGCTGAATAATATTCCATGGCATAGCTATACCATACTTTATTTATCCCATGCTGTTTCCTGGAGTCTCTAAAAAAGCAAATCCAGATATCACATCACGTTATCCATAAATACTTCCATCTGCATCTGAAAAAGATAAATACTTTTTTTGTTGCTCGAGATGGAGTCTTGCTCTGTCGCCCAGGTTCAAGTACGGTGGCACCATCTCGGCTCACTGCAACCTCCACTTCCTGGGTTGAAGTCATTCTCCTGTCTCAGCCTCCCAAGTAGCTGGGATTACAGGTGCCCGCCATCACGCCGGGCTAATTTTTGTATTTTTAGTAAAGACGGGGTTTCACCATGTTGGCCAGGTTGTTCTTGAACTCCTGACCTTGTGATCCACCCACCTCAGCCTCCCAAAGTGGTGGGATTACAGGCCTGAGTCACCATGACCGGCTTACAGATAAACACTTTTAAAAAACAATATAACCAAATACCACCAACAGTTCTTACAAAACTCCTGTGAATTCCTTAAATCCCCCAGCACCCAGCCAAGTCTGATTTTCCCCACCTATCTAAATGCTGCTTTTTTCTTAATGAAGTGGATCCTCCCATTGTGGCTCAGCCTTGGGGAAAAATTTGAAACTCTCTGTGCCCTTGAGGCTTCATATATGAAAAACACAACCCCCATCTTTAACAGGGGGCCCCTTTGAAAAGATTGCAAACAAACTTACCAGCTCGCAATCGATGGATGTTTGGCATGAAAGGACTCAACTTTCCCACTCCCCGCCTTTCTTTTCTAACAATACAACCTCTGCCTGAGGGAGAAGATCAGGGTAGCGGGAAGTCGTTTCCAGAATGAACACAACAGACTCAGAGAGGAGGTTCGCAGCTGTCCTCTAATTATCATTTTTCTAAGAGCATAAATAATTTAGGTTGCAATGGGGCGGAGTGGAGATGGTTAAATTATAACACGATTCCATATCCCTGCTGCCTGATGCCTGTTCTACACGCCCCCTCCCCGGACCCCCGACAGGAACCAGTGGAAGAGTGAGAATTCTCTTCTTACCACCGTTCTCTGCTCTTTAAGGGAAGCCCAAATGGTGGGGGGAAAATGTCTTCTTTCTGAGACGACAGCTCTGCCCTGTGCTGGGAGGTCATGGTGCGGCGTTAAGGGGTGCAGAGAAGACAGCAAGAAATGGTAAATTACTTTTTCCCCCTGAGGAGCAGTGGGCTGGCTTGCTCTCAGCTTCTGCCTGGATTGATCTCCCAGGCTGGGTCCCCGCATAGCAGTTTGCTGAAGATGGTCAGGAGCTAATGATCGGTCCTCCTTTCCCTCCTCCCAGCATCAGGGAAACCACCTCCTCCTCTTTTTTTTTTTTTTTTTCCTCCCTGGCAGCTGGTACAGCATCCCCGTTCACTGTCTGCTTTTGTGGGGAGCCCTCTGCTCAGAAAACTGTTCTTCTTGGCGCCCACGTTTCTCCCTCCTCTCTGTGGGCCACCCTTCTTCTTTCCATTGGGTTGGTCATGGAGGCATGGACTTCAGAGGGCTTGGACCCCTGGGTGCTGACGAGGTGGGACCCTCGGGACCCCTGGAGGACTCGGAGCGCTGACCACTAGCCATGTCCCCCGAGCCGCAGCGCTGATGCCATACAGGTGAGTGGGACGTCGGAGGGATGGGGACGCTGCAGGCAGAGTCCTGCAGGGAGTTTAATCTTTTTTCCCTTGCTGCAAATTACCTCCATCTGCAAAGGTAGAAATACAAAGATCTTCCCCGGCTCCCTCTATGAAGAGTTTTTCCTCATGGGTGGGCAGTTTATTTCCAGATTTCAGTTGCTTCTGTCTTAAGAACAGTTTCTCTTGCTGGGTGGAAGGGGGTGGGGGGCAGACTCCTCATTTCCAGCGTATTCCTGTTTCTTTCTTAAAAATCCATTTTCATTCAATTGCCCTTGGCAACCCCCCTCCCGGCAACCAACCTCTTTGCCATCTGCCCTGAGCATGTGACATTTTCCCAAGAATGAGCATTTCTGTCCTAAGTCAGATTCCACTTCTTTACATCCCCCCACCCCGCCCCATTCAAGTCCACATTTTAAGTCTCGTGCTGCTTTGAACAAGTGACAACATCGAGAACCAGGCAATACCGCTCACTGCCCCACCCCCCACAATTGCCCATGGCTTTGGGGACCCCGAACAAAGTTCCTGACACCCGCGTGGCTGGGCCTTGTTTGCTGTGATCAGCGCGGCGTGAAGGTGTTGGGAAAAGAGAGAGAGAAATGGCAGATGGACTTTAGGCTGTTGAGGATAATTACGTTGTCTTAGGAAACCACGTCTTCCTTTTAGTGTATGATATCCTCGCCCCACTGGAAGGAAGAGCAGAGAAAGAGCTGGACACCCCCCCCTGAGCCGTCCCCCTTGCCCCTCCCCCTTTCTCTGGAATTTTGGACCGAATTGTCTCTCTGGGTGGCTTTTGTTTCTCAAGAAGTGAGAAAAACTGGCAGGAGAATTCCTCTTCTCCCCTCTCCTTCCTTTGAAGCTAACAGCTTCCTACAACAGATGCTGCTGGGAACTGAGGGGCATGGGGATCACGTTGACTGCTCCAGACTCTTTTCTTAGAGGCTTCTGAGAGATTGACCCAGGAGAAGGAGCCAATTTAGAGGCCAAACTAATAAGAGGGAAGCTTCCATCTCTCCTCCTCCTCCTCAAAGCCCAGGCAAAGTGCTGTGGAGGAATCTTCTTCTTCTTCTTCTTCTTCTTTTTTTTTTTTTTTTTTGAGACGGAGTCTTGCTCTGTCGCCCAGGCTGGAGTGCAGTGGCGCGATCTTGGTTCACTGCAACCTCCACCTCCTGGGTTCAAGCAATTCTATGCCTCAGCCTCCCTAGTAGCTGGGATTACAGGCGCCCGCCACCATGCCCGGCTAATTTTTGTAGTTTTAGTAGAGACGGGGCTTCACCATCTTGGCCAGGCTGGTCTTGAACTCCTGACCTCGTGATCTGCCCGCCTCGGCCTACCAAAGTGCTGGGATTATAGGCGTGGGCCACTGCGCCCCACCTATGGAGGAATCTTCTCTAGGTATCCCCAACTTAGGGGTCCTGTTCTGTTCGGAGACAATGGCTTCAGGGTGGCCCTGATACATCCCGCACCTGCTCTTTCCCTGAAAGAGTCTCAGGCCACTTGCAGGCACCCACAGCTGACACTGACCTCTCCCTCCCCATGTGACCCCTAGTCCCTCCTCAACACCCCAATCCCAGGCTTCAGAAAGGTCCCCCAACTCCAGAAGTCTAAGAGGGCTGAGTTTATCCTTGTGTGGATACCCTGTTTTCCTTCAAGACACAGAGATCACAGGAGATATCTCAGGATGCCCCTCGGTGCAAATAACACTTTCCCTCCACGTAAGATGGGTTCAGTTCAATCCAGCCTCCCCCAAGAAAATGGATATTGTAAAACTCGGGGACATCAAAAGCTCTGGCAGAGGGTTTCATTTATGATCATTATTATTTAAAATGTTAGTGTATAGAACCAGAGGGCCCTCTTGGCCCAGGGCAAATACAGGAGCTTCTATTCCAGGATCTTTCAACCCTAGCTGTTTCCACAGTGACAGACAGAGGAGAGCTCTGGGTAAGCGTTTTCCGGCCCCCTTGGGCAAGGCCAGGTTTGTCCAGTGGAGGAGGGAAGACTTAACCTCCGGGGAGGAGATCCTCCCCGCTAAGTGCAGGTCTTGGCCAGTCTCAGGCTCCACTCAGCCCTGCTGAGTTAGAGTCTGCGTTTGAACTTGAGGCTGGGTGAGTCATGGGCCTGTCAGCATCTGAGAAGCCCCGGAGGCCACACACTCATTGGCATGTGACCCAGGGGAGCCAGTCAGCCCCTCTGTGCCTCCGTGCTCCTGGCTGACAGCAAGGATCAGGACGGGGCCTGTGTCGTAGCATTGCTGGGAGACCCAGCCAGGTGACACCCAGTGCTAGGCACCCAGTACGTGCCCACCAAATACTTTCACATTACTCTCCAGAGCATGTGTTTGATTTCTTTTTCTTATTTATGTATTTTTGAGATAGAGTCTTACTCTCTTGCCCAGGCTGGAGTGCAGCCTCGCGCAGTCTCAGCTCACTGCAACCTTTGCCTCCTGGGTTCAAGCGATTCTCCTGCCTCAGCTTTCCAAGTAGCTGTGATTACAGGCTCCTGCCACCATGCCCGGCTAATTTTTGTATTTTTTAGTAGAGACAGGGTTTCACCATCTTGGCCAGGCTTGTCTCGAACTCCTGACCTTGTGATCCACCCACTTCGGACTCCCAAATTGCTGGGATTACAGGCATGAGCCACCGCGCCTGGCCCACTACATTTTGTTTGACCTTCCAAGGGGAGGCAGTTTTTAGGCGATTTCTCTAGAGTCTTAAGATCCCAAGGTGAATGATAATTGGATCACAGTGGTACACAGTTGGTAGCTAATAATTATTTGTTGAACAAACAAAGCACATCAGAATTCAAAATGACCACTGTGGGCTGGGCGCAATGGCTCACGCCTGTAATTCCAGAGCTTTGGGAGGCCAAGGTGGGAGGATTGCTTGAGACTGGGAGTTCAAAACCAGCCTGGGCAACGAGCAAGATCTCTTTTCTATAAAAAATTAGCCGGGCGCGGTGGCCAATGCCTGTGGTGCCAGCTGTCGGGAGGCTGAGGTGGGAGGATCGCTTGAGCCCAGGAGTTAGAGACTGCAGGGAGTTCTGATCGTGTTACTGCATCCCAGCCTGGGCAACAGAGCAAGACCCTGTGTGTGTGTGTGTGTGTGTGTGTGTGTGTGTGTGTGTGTGTGTGTGTAAAATATACAAATGACCTCTGTAATGAATTACTGCTTTAATATGTTAGTATGTTGATGACACACACAGACGCTGCCTGGCCAAAGAGACGGGATGAGAGAGGGAGATGCTGAAACACCCACCAGTTGCTCAGTATTGAGGAGTCAAGAATACCTAATCAGGAACAAAATTCAAGGAGATGGAGTATCAGCTAAGTCCCCCACCCACTCCTGCCTAAGAATGACTTCAGAGAACAGATGCACGGTTTCGTTTGTGGGAGAAACATTAGAGAAATACGCTCGCCGTGGGGGAAGTTTGGTTTTTTCTTGGTAGTCTGCACTGTTTCCTTTTAGTTCTCCAATGCTGATGAAGTCAAGCAGGTGTGTGTGTGTGTGTGTGTGTGTGTGTGTGTGTGAGAGAGAGAGAGAGAGAGAGAGAGACGGGGAATGACACATGGTGCTAAGTGTCCAGGTATTTGGTTCAGTTTCAGCATTGGCCTGATGCCACTGGTTTTGCCCTGCTTGGCCAAGAGGGATAATTGATCCACCTTTTTCCTTCCGTCCTTCATTCCTCCCTCCCTCCCGCCCTCCCTTCCTCTCTTCCTCCCTTCCCTTCCCTTCCCTCTTTCCCTTTCTTTTCTTTCTCCCTTTCTTTTTCTCTCTTTCTCTTTCTTTTTCTCTTTCTTATTCCTTCCCTTTCTTTCTTCTTTCTTTCTCTCTCTCTTCCCCTTCTTTCCTTCCTTCCTTCCCTCTCTCCCTCCCTCCCTCCCTTCCTCCTTCTTTCCTTCCCTCCTTCCTCCCTCCTCTCTCTTTCATCCGTCTTTCTTTCTCTCTCCTCTCTCTCTCTCTCTCTCTGTCTTGCTCTGTCACCCAGGCTGGAATGCAGTGGCTCGATCATAGCTCACTGCAGCCTCAACCTCCAGGGCTCAAGTGGACCTTCTGCTTCCGTCTCCCTCATAGCTGGGACTACAGGTGTGCACCACTACACCTGGCTAATTTATTATTATTTTTCTGTTGAGATGGGGTCTCCCTATGTTGCCCCAGCTGGTCCTAAACTCCTGGCCTCAAGCAATCCTCCTGCCTCAGCCTCCCAAATTGCTGGGATTACAGAGGCGAGCCACCGCACCTGGCAATCCACCTTTCAACAATGATTTATTGAGTTCTTCCTGTTGGCCAGGCACTGCGCTAGACTTTGAGGATTTAACAGAGAATGAAACTATCATCGTAACCGTATATGCAGCAGTGCAGTCGTAACAGCAGCAAACACTCATATTGGGGCTAACCATGTGCGGGACACTGTCCTGGGCATGCGGCATGGGATTAGGTTATTTCATCCTCACAATGACACTATGAAGGATGTGCTTTTATTATCCCCATTTTACAGATGAGGAAACTGGCCCAGAGAGAAGTGATTTACTCAAGGTCACATAGCAGGAGGCGGCTGATCCCGAATCCAAGCCCAAGCAGGCTGGCTGCAAACACGGGGATATTTCTCCACCAACTCCTGGCAGCAGCCATTGGTTGAGGAATATTCCAGGGGTAGCGCCTGTGACCTGTCCCCTGCAGGTGGGCCTCACCCCTGCAGCCAGAGGAGCCCCGGGTTGGGAGCAGCAGGTAGGTGCTAGAGGCACGGAGCCATGGGCAGACTGGAGGTATGGGCCATTGGCAGGATTTTCTTTCTTTTTTATTTTTTTGGGACGGAGTCTTGCTCTGTCACCTAGGCTGGAGTGCAATGGCATGATCTTGGCTCACTGCAACCTCCACCTCCTGGGTTCAAGCGATTCTCCTGCCTCAGCCTCCCCAATAGCTGGAATTACCAGTGTGTGTCACCACCTGTAATTTATTGGCTAATTTTTTTGTATTTTTAGTAGAGCAGGGTTTCACCATGTTGGCTAGGCTGGTCTCGAACTCTGGACCTCGTGATCCACCCACCTCAGCCTCCCAAAGTGCTGGGATGACAGGTGTGAGTCACCACACCTGACCCCATTTTCTTTTCTCTATCTGACATTCTGTCTATTTCACGAGTGTTTCCTGTTTCTCGTCCATCTCCTTCATTAGAATGCCAGCTCCAGGAGGGACTTCTTTCTCTGTTATTCATGTCTTAATCCCCAGTGTTGAGAACAGTGCCTGGCATACAGTAGGTGCTCAATAAATATTGCTGGATGAATGAATGAATGAGGTATGGATGCATGAGTGATGGGGAGGATAACAGAGCCACAAAGTGAAGTTGGGAGGAAGAATTCAGCCTGAGATTCAGCCCAACAGCTTGCACCCCCGGGGGTCTCCTCCCCTCCTTCCCCGCTTCCTGCAATCCACCTCAGTGTCCTGGGGCTGCCCAGCTACCCAGCAATCCCGGGCGATCTGTTCATCTCGGTGGGAGGGTGTTTGTCTCACCACACCGTGATCACACTGTCCAGCTGGTGAAGGAGAAAGTGGGTGGAACATGACACCAGCTGTGACATGGTTTGTTCTCACCAGGGGACGAACACTTCCAGCCACACTCGGGGCTGTGTTGGCTTGCTGGCCTCAGCTTCCGCTCAACCTTGGCCATCTGGCCTGGCATTTTATTTAGCTCTGTTCTTGCGTATGTGGGGCAGCTCTGGAGTTTCGCCCCAAGGGATGAGAGCGTTTATTGGCCCCAGCTTTGCTTTCTCATTCATCTTGCTGTTTGCTTGTCTAGGCAAAGATGGGGCGTGAGGGGGTCCACCCTGCCCGAGGTGGGGTAGCTTCGGGTTGCGGCCAGAATGAGCGTAACAACCCTTGCATGTGTCCATACCTGGCTGTTGATGCCTATCTCTACTTGTTGGTGCCTATATCCGTTTATTAAAGTCTATATCCTCTTACTGGGCCTACATGCACTTATTGATGCCTATATCCACTCATTGGTGCCTATACCTACTTATTGGTGCCCTTATCCACTTATTGGTGTCCATATCCACTTATTGGTGTCCATACCCACTTATTGGTGCCTATATTCACTTATTGGTGCCCATATTCACTTATTGATGTCCATACTCACTCACTGATGCCTATGCCCACTTACCGATGCCTATACCCACTTATTGGTGCCCCATCAACTTATTGGTGCCCATATTCACTTATTGGTGCCCATACCCACTTATTGGTGCCCATAGCCACTTACTGGTGTCCATACCCACTTATTGGTGTCCATACCCACTTATTGGTGCCCATATTCACTTATTGGTGTCCATATCCACTTATTGGTGCCCATATTAACTTATTGGTGCCCATATCCACTTATTGGTGCCCGTACCCACTTATTGGTGTCCATACTCACTTATTGGTGTCCATACCCACTTATTGGTGTCCATACCCACTTATTGGTGTCCATACCCACTTATTGGTGTCCATATTCACTTATTGGTGCCTATATTCACTTATTGGTGCCCGTATCCACTTATTGGTGCCCGTATTCACTTATTGGTGCCCGTACCCACTTATTGGTGTCCGTACTCACTTATTGGTGTCCATACCCACTTATTGGTGTCCGTACCCACTTATTGGTGCCTATATTCACTTATTGGTGTCCATACCCACTTATTGGTGCCCATATCCACTTATTGGTGCCTATATCCACTTATTGGTGTCCGTACCCACTTATTGGTGTCCGTACTCACTTATTGGTGTCCCTACCCACTTATTGGTGCCCTTATCCACTTATTGGTGCCCTTATCCACTTATTGGTGCCCTTATCCACTTATTGGTGCCCATACCCACTTATTGGTGCCCATACTCACTTATTGGTGTCCGTACCCACTTATTGGTGTCCGTACCCACTTATTGGTGTCCATATCCACTTATTGGTGTCCATACTCACTTATTGGTGTCCGTACCCACTTATTGGTGTCCGTACCCACTTATTGGTGCCCATACCCACTTATTGGTGCCCATACTCACTTATTGGTGTCCGTACCCACTTATTGGTGTCCGTACCCACTTATTGGTGTCCGTACCCACTTATTGGTGCCCATACTCACTTATTGGTGTCCATACTCACTTATTGGTGTCCGTACCCACTTATTGGTGTCCGTACCCACTTATTGGTGTCCGTACCCACTTATTGGTGCCCATACTCACTTATTGGTGTCCGTACCCACTTATTGGTGTCCGTACCCACTTATTGGTGCCCTTATCCACTTATTGGTGTCCATATCCACTTATTGGTGCCTATATTCACTTATTGGTGCCCATATTCACTTATTGATGTCCATACTCACTTACTGATGCCTATGCCCGCTTACCGATGCCTATACCCACTTATTGGTGCTCCATCAACCTATTGGTGCCCATATTCACTTATTGGTGCCCATACCCTCTTTTACTGGTGCCCATACCCACTTATTGATGCCCATAGCCACTTACTGGTGCCTATACCCACTTATTGATGGCTTCATCTACTTATTGATACCTGTATCTACTTATTGGTGCCTGCAGCTACTTATTGATGCTATGTCTACTTATTAAGGCTCATGTCCACTTATTCCTGCCTTTATTTATTGAGGCCTATATCTATTTATTGCTGCCTATGTCTACTTATTTGGTGCCTGTATCCACTTTTTTTTTTTTTTGAGATGGAGTCTCGCTCTGTCACCAGGCTGGACTGCAGTGGCAGGATCTCGGCTCACTGCAACCTCCGCCTCCCAGGTTCAAGCGATTCTCCTGCCTCAGCCTCCCGAGTAGCTGGGATTACAGGTGCCCACCACCATGCCTGGCTAATTTTTTTTGTATTTTTGGTAGAGATGGGGTTTCGCCATCTTGGCCAGGATGGTCTCGGTCTTTTGACTTCGTGATCCACCCGCCTCGACTTCCCAAAGTGCTGGGATTACAGGCGTGAGGCACCACGCTCAGCCACCTGTATCCATTTATTGATGTCTATATCCTCTTACTGGTGCCTGTAGCTACTTATTGAGGCTTATGCCTACTTCTTATTGGTATCTATGTCTACTTACTGGGGCTGAAATCTCTTTTTTTTTTTGGAGACACAGTCTTGCTGTGTCACCCAGCCTGGAGTGCAGTGGTGTGATCCCTGCTCACTGCAACCTGCACCTCCCAGGTTCCAGTGATTCCTCTGCCTCAGCCTCCCGAGTAGCTGGGACTACAGGCACGTGCCACCACACCTGGCTAATTTTTTTGTTTGCATTTTTACTAGAGATGGGGTTTCACTACATTTCCCAGGCTGGTCTTGACTCCTGAGCTCAGGCAATCCGCCCGCCTCAGCCTCCCAAAGTGCTGGGTATGAGCTGCCGTGCCTGGCCATGCCTACATCTATTGATTCGTGCCTATATTCACCTGTTGGTGCGTATACCCGCTTATTAATACCTATATCTACTTACTGGTATTTATATCCACTTATTGGTGTCTAAATCCATTTATTGGTGTCTATACCCACTTATTGATGTCTATATTCACTTATCGATTCTTACATCTGCTTGTTGATGCCTTCAGGCTGAAACACTGGGGCAAACACTGGGGCCTGTAGGTGAACTTATATACGTACATGAAGATGGGTGGACATTTCTGGACCACCATTTATAAAGGATTTTTTTTTACACATTTTGAAAATTTTTGATAAAATATATGTAGCGATTTTATAATCAACCACTGTAATCATTTTTTTTTTTTTTTTGAGATGGAATCTTGTTCTGGGACTGGAGTGCAATGGTGGAATCTCTACTCATTGCAACCTCCGCCTCCTGGGTTCAAGTGGTTCTCCTGCCTCAGCCTCCCAAGTAGCTGGGATTACAGGCGTGCACCACCACGTCTGGCTAATTTTTATATTTTCAGTAGAGACGGGGTTTCACCATGTTGGCCAGGCTGGTCTCGATCTCTTGATGATCTGCCCACCTGGGCCTCCCCACATGCTGGGATTACAGATGTGAGCCTCCGCGCCCCGCCAGAATTTCTTCACCCTCCAAGTCTGAATGACCTCTCTGTGTGTGTGTGCACCACATCTGTTTGTTTATCTATCCCACCATCAATGCACATTTGCATTGCTTCCTGGTTCTGAGTTTTCAGTTCTAGGAAGATCCTTAGCAGTTGCTCCATACCTGGCTCCCTACCATGGAGACTGTTTGTTCAGGGCCCGGAAATCGCTTTTACTATCAGCCAAATAAAACATCATCTGGAAGGTGACGAATGCATTTGAAGGTCGATGATCTTCATCCTGGCGCCTCCTTAGGAGCTGTTAGAATCCATGGTCTGCTGAATTTCACACTCTCCAGCCTAGAACTTGGGAGACCATTTCCCTGGGTCTTAGCAACCCCTGTTTTGTCCAGGGCTAGGTTGAGATGTTTTATTGATGGAGCTCTTAGCACATAGAGAAAGGCAGGGTCAAATGACAAGCGGAGGAAGGAGAATCGAGGCCAAAGAGAGAAAGAAAAAGAGAGAGGAAGGGAGGAGATGTGATTTCAAACATAGATGCTGTTTTTAAGCTGCTTTTATTTTATTATTATTTTATTTTATTTTTCTTTTAGACAGAGTCTTGTTCTGTTGTTCTGCAGTGCCGGGGCACAATCTCAGCTCACTGTAACCTCCGCCTCCCAGGCTCAAGCAATTCTCGTGTCTCGCTCGAGTAGCTGGGATTATAGGCACCTGCCTCCACGCCCGGCTAATTTTTGTATTTTGTATTTTTAGTAGAGTTGGGATTTCACCATGTAGGCCAGACTGGTCTCGATCTCCTGGCCCCAAGTGATCCGCCTGCCTCGGCCTCCCAAAGTTGTTAAGCTGCTTTTAAGGGAACACTTCTGTGGTTGCAACCAGGACTCCACACCTGTGTATATTCCACTTAAATACAAACCTCCCAAAGTGCTGGGATTACAGGTATGAGCCACCTCGCCCAGCCCTACACTCTTTGACAGAGCAATTCCACCTTGGGGGTCTCACTCTGTCGCCCCAGCTAGAGTGCGGTGGTGCAATCATAGCTCACTGCAGCCTTGACCTCCTGGGCTCAAGTGATCCTGTGGCCTCAGCCTCCCAAGTAGCTGGGACTACAGGTGCAGGCCATGACGCCTGGCTGCAGCATCACGTGTTTTTCCAATGTGTGTGATGAACCTGCAGAGTTTCACAGAATGTTTCTCCTCTACTTGTAGAAGTAAATGAAGATCTACAATGCAGGACTTTGGCCGCAACATTGTGGGGAATAGCAGCCTGGGCAACGTAGCAAGACCCCATCTCTCAAAAAATAAAATAAAATAATTATCCAGGCATAATGGTGTGCACCTGTAGTCCCAGCTACTTGAGCGGCTGAGGTGGGATGATTGATGGAGCCCAGGAGTTTGAGGCTGCAGTGAGGTAGGATCGTGCCTCTGGACTCCAGCCTGGGTGACAGAGTGAGAACCCATCTCAAAAATAATAATAAAACAGCTGGGTGTGGTGGCTCACACCTGTAATCCCAGCACTTTGGGAGGCTGAGGCAAGCGGATCGCCTGAGGTCAAGAGATTGAGACCAGTCTGGCCAACATGGTGAAATGCTGCCTCTACTAAAAATACATGACTTAGCTGGACTTGGTGATGGGCACTTGTAGTCCCAGCTACTTGGGAGGCTGAGGCAGGAGAATAGCTTGAACCTGGGAGGTGGAGGTTGCAGTGAGCCGAGATCATGCCACTGCACTCCAGCCTGGGCAACAGAGTAAGACTGTCTCATCATCATCATAATAATAAAATTAAAAATAAATACATAATATTGAAAAGTCCCAGACCCCTGGTGGTGGTTTAGAAGAGGCTTAATGATATTTTCCTGGGTAGACTCATTCCTGAGAATATTCATTCATTCATTTATTCATTCACTCCATCCAGCCTTCCACTCTTTGACAGAGCAATTTCATCGCTGGGGATTTATTCTAGTGATACTTGTAGGAGTACATGAAGACCTACAATGCAGGACTGCTTTTGGGGAATAGCAAGAAACCAGAAAGACTGAGAGGTCCAGACCAGATAAGTTTGATGGAGTCACTGAAAAATACTATGGGAAGCTGCGCATAGTGACGTGTGCCTGTAATCTTAGCTACTCGGGAGGCTGAGGCTGGAGGATTGCTTGAGCCTAGGAGGTTGAAGCTGCAGTGAGCTATGATGGTGCCACTGCGCTCCAGCCTGGGTGACGTAGCAAGACCCTGTCTCAAAAAAACAACAACAAAAAAACAAACTATAGGAATTGATGTGGAATATTCATAGGGAACATTCCTATAGGAACTGATGTGGAATGTTATCTAAGATATATTACTAAGTATAAAAAAGTTGGCCAGGTGTGGAACTCACACCTGTAATCCCAACACTTTGGGAGGCCGAGGTGGGTAGATCAGCTGAGGTCAGGAGTTCAGGACCAGCCTGGCCAACATGGTGAAACCCCGTCTCTATTAAAAATACAAAAAAAAAAAACAAAACCCAAAAATCAAAAAACAAAACCAAAAATCAGCTGGATGTGGTGGTGAGCACCTGTAATCCCAGCTACTCTGGAGGCTGAGGCAAGAGAATCACTTGAACCCTGGAAGCAGAGGCTGTAGTGAGCCAAGATCGCACTACTGCACTCCAGCCTGGGCAACAGAGTGAGACTCTGTCTCAAAAAAAAAAGTGCAAACATGTACATACACATATATAATCTCATAAATTCCATGTTTGTAGAAAATTATTCTACATGCATGTAACTGTTAGTTTTTCTATTGCTGCCATACCAAATTACCATAAAATAAATGCCTTAATAATACTCAGTGGGCCAGGCGCGGTGGTTCACGCCTGTAATCTCACCACTTTGGGAGGCCAAGGTGGGTGGATCACCTGATATCAGGAGTTCGCGACCAGCCTGGCCAACATGGTGAAACCCCGTCCCTGGTAAAAATACAAAAATTAGCCAGGCGTGGTGGCAGGCACCTGTAATTCCAGCTACTTTGGAGGCTGAGGCATGAGAATCGCTTGAACCCAGGAGTCAGAGGTTGCAGTGAACTGAGATTGCACCATTGCACTCCAGCCTGGATGACAGAGTGAGACTCCATCTCAACAAACAAACAAAACCAAAACCACTCATTATCTCACAGTTTCTGTAGGTCAGAAATCCAGAAATCCAAAAAGCCAACAGGCCTGGCTGGGCTGAAATCAAAGTGTTGCTGGGCTGTGCTTCCTTCAGAGGCTCTAGAGAAGAATCTGTTTTCTTGTTCATTTAAGTTGTTGGCAGAATCCAGTTTCATGCTGTGGAGGACTCGAGTCCTGTTTCCTTGCTGGCTGTCAGCAGGGGATCACTCTCAGCTTTCAGGGGTTGCCTGCATTCCCTGGCTCGTGGCTTCCTCATCTCAGAACCAGCAACAGTGGTTCAAGTCCATCATCTCTTGTACTTTCTTTTAGGAGACAGGGTCGGCCGGGGGTGGTGGCGCATACCTGTAATCCCAGCACTTTGGGAGGCTGAGGCGAGTGGATCATGAGGTCAAGAGGTTGAGACCATCCTGGCCAACATGCTGAAACTCCGTCTCTACTAAAAATACAAAAAATAGCTGGGCATGGTGGTGGGCACATGTAGTCCCAGCTACTCGGGAGGCTGAGGCAGGAGAATCACTTGAACCCGGGAGGCGGAGGTTGCAGTGAGCCAATATGCACCACTGCACTCCAGCCTGGCGACAGAGCGAGACTCCATCTCAAAAAAAAAAAAAAAAAAAGAGAGAGAGAGAGAGACACTGGAGTGTGAGTGCAGTGGTGCGATCACAACTCACTGCAGCCTCAGTCTCCTGGTTCAAGCGATTCTCCCACCTCAGCCTCTCATTTTTAGTTTTTATTTATTTTTTCATTTTTAGTTTTTAAATTTTCCTCCAAGATGGGTGGAAAAAGACATTCCCCCATGCCAGAGAATAAAGGGAGAGCTTGGAAGGTTACAGGGCAGCCCCTGCCTGGCTCTCTGCTGAATTCCTCAGATAAAGGACATGTGGGGCATTTCTGAGCTCCCATCCCCTTCCAAGTAGCGTAACGTGTTTTTCTTTCCCCCATTCCCCCTCTTTTCTTCTCTCTCTCTCTCTTTTTTTTTTTTTAACATTGGGCATCTTGCAAAACCTATGTGCACCCCCCACCTTTATTTTATTTTTAAGAATCGGGGTCTCACTCGTCCCAGCTAGAGTGCAGTGGTGCAATCATAGCTCACTGCAGCCTTGACCTCCTGGGCTCAAGTGATCCTCTGGCCTCAGCCTCCCAAGTAGCTGGGACTACAGGCGCCGGCCATGATGCCTGGCTGCAGCATCACGTGTTTTTCTAGTGTGTGATGAACCTGTTTTTCCTCTACTTTTCAAAAATTAAGGCCGGGCATGGTGGCTCATGCCTGTAATCCCAGCACTTTGGGGAGGCCGAGGCGGGCAGATCATTTGAGGTCAGGAGTTCGAGACTAGTCTGGCCAACATGGTGAAACCCCGTCTCTACTAAAAATTAGCTGGGTGTGGTGGTGAGTACCTGTAATCCCCGCTACTCGGGAAGCTGAAGCAGGAGAATCGCTTGAACTCAGGAGGCGGAGGTTGCAGTGAGCCGAGATCGTGCCATTGCACTCCACGAGAGCAAGACTCTGTCTCAAAAAAAAAAAAAAAAAAAAAAGTGCTGTATCTTTTACTCATTTTTACTGGTAGTGACCACTTGTTTCACTTGTAGGTGGTGAAGCCTGGTGCCTGTCACAACCAGGTCAATGTTCCTGTCTACAGGGGGTGGTCACAGAAAGCACCCTCAGACTTTCCTGTGGTCCTTCCCTCTCTGTCTCTTCCCCTAGAGCTCCTGCATCAGGCTGTGTGAATCGGGAGCATCTCCAGGTGCCATCCGGTTGCCATGGCAATTCAGGCTGGTCCAGGCTTGGCGACGGAGGGGTCAGCTCCCATTTCAGGAGTGGGAAAGTGGGGGTACCACTGATACCTGGTGCAGCAGACAGGTGTGATGATCGCTATGACATGAGCAATGCGGCTTTCCGTGGCCTCACGTTTTCTGGTGTTTATTTTCTTCTATTTACTTTTTCCATTGTCTCCTTGGCGCTGCCTGTTGGTGGAACCTGGCTGATTGTCAGTGAAGCAAACCCTATTCACTTTGCCACTTCCTCCGTGCTGAGGTTGGGTAAACAGAGAGAGAGAGAAGGGACAGCACATTTGGTCATGGGGACCCCGCAGGTGCTAGGGGCAGGCACCTGGGTGGGGAGGGAGTGACCGCTGGCCAGGGATGTGTTTGCTTCTCGTGTGTACACATAGGACAGCTGAGGCTCCGTTGGAACTGCTCACGAGTCCTCTGCAAAGCGCCCTCAGTGACATAGCTGGAGCGGCTGTCCCTCTTTCCAGCAGACGCCCCGCCCTGCCCACCTGCCCCAGGTCAACACTAGAGCAGGTGTGGACCTGGCCCTTTCCGCGGCCCAGCGCTGTGCTCATTGCATTGTCTTCTCCTGGGGGAGCCTAATGACCCTTCAGGACGATGTCTCTCTGAAGTACTTGCCATGATCCCCACATTGTGGAGGAGAAAGCAGAGACTCAGAGGCTTAGGCAATTTTCCTGGAATCCCACGATTCATTGTTGTGTGAAGAGGTTGGACCTTGTTCCAGAATATGCCTTATTTCCCCGCATACTTTATCCCTTCCCTACTCAGAAGAACATCCCAGGCTGGGCACGGTGGCTCATGCCTGTAATCCAAGCACTTTGGGAGGCCGAGGCAGGTGATCACCTGAGGTCAGGAGGTTGAGACCAGTCTGGCCAACATGGTGAAACCCCGCCTCTACTAAAACTACAAAAATTAGCTGGGTGTGTTGGCAGGTGCCTGTAATCCCAGCTACTCAGGAGGCTGAGGCAGGAGAATAGTTTGAACCTGGGAAGCAGAGGTTGCAGTGAGCCGAGATCGTGCCACTGCACTCCAGTCTGGGTGACAGAGTGAGATGGTCTCAAAATAATAATAATAATAATAAATTAAAAATAAATACATAAAATTGAAAAGTCCCAGACCCCTGGTGGTGGTTTGGAAGGAGCTTAATGACATTTTCCTGGGTAGGCTCATTCCTAAGAACATTCATTCATTCATTCATTCAGGCAAGAAATAGTGAAGATATTGGGGACCCATTAGCAAATGAAACAGACCAAGATTCTTGTTCAAATGTGGCTGGGATCCCACCGGGGAGGTGGATGTGACAGAAACCTGCATACACGTTCTGGTCCCAGGGAGCAACAAACAGCGTAAGGAAGACCCCATGGGAGAGCGTGATGAGAGCACCTGCGGGGGGTGGTGCTTCCGGCGGGATGGTTCTGCAAGCCGGCATCTGATCACAGCCTTGCATGACGACAGGAAGCTGGCCTGTCCGAGACTGGGGGAAGAGCATTCCGGGAAGAGGGAAGAGCAGATGCGAAGGTGGAATGAACTTGAAGGAGGCCAGTGATTCTGGGGCTAAAAGGGCAACAGGGAGAAGGGGAGGGGACGAAGCCACAGGGATGAGGATGTGGCTTTTATTCCAGTAAAAGCAAATGTGCTGATCGACATTTTTTTTTTTTTTTTTTTGAGACAGAGTCTCACTCTTTTACCCAGGCTGAAGTGCAGTGGCGCGATCTCAGCTCACTGCAAACTTCACCTCACGGGTTCAAGTGATTCTCCTGCCTCAGCCTCCCGAGTAGCTGGGATTACAGGTGTCTACCACCATGCCTGGCTAATTTTTATATTTTTAGTAGAGATGGGGTTTCACTATGTTGGCCAGGCTGGTCTTGAACTCTTGACCTCAGTTGATCCATCCAACTTGGACTTCTAAAGTGCCGGGATTACAGGCGTGAGCCACCACATCCCGTGCTGATTGATATTTAATTTGATTTATTATTATTATTATTTTGAGATGGAGTCTCACTCTGTTGCCCAGACTCGAATGCAGTAGTACAATCTCGGCTCACTGCCTCCTGAGTTCAAGCAGTTCTCCTGCCTCAGCCTCTCGCTAGGATTACAGGCACATGCCAGCAGGTCTGGGTAATTTTTGTAGTTTTAGAAGAGATTGGGTTTTTCCATGTTGGCCAGGTTGGTCTTGAACCCCTGACCTCAGGTAATCTCACTTTGGCCTCCCAAAGTGTTAGGATTACAGGTGTGAGCCACTGCACCTGGCCTGATTGACATTTTAGAACGACCCCACTGATTGCAGAGGGGAGAATGGATTGGGAGCGGGAGTAGGGAATAAGGAGGTTCAGATGATTGAGGATGGCAGCCAGGCAGTGCAGGAAGTGGTTGGACTCAGGATATGTTTTGCTTTTATTTTTTTGAGACAGTCTTGCTCTGTCACCCAGGCTGGAATGCAGTGGAGCAAGCTCAGCTCATTGCAACTTCCTTCTCGTGGGTGAAAGTGATTCTCCAGCCTCAGTCTCCCAAGTAGCTGAAATTACGGTGCCCGCCGTCACGCCTGGCTAATTTTTGTATTTTTAGTAGAGTCAGGGTTTCACCATGTTGTCCAGGCTAGTCTTGAGCTCCTGGCCTCAAGTGATCCTTCTGCCTTGGCCTCTCAAAGTGCTGGGATTACAGGCATGAGCCATCACTCCTGGCTTATTTTTATTTTTGAGACAGGGTTTCACTTTGTCGTCCAGGCTGGAGTGCAGTGGCATGATCACAGCTCACTGCAGCCTCAACTTCCTGGGCTCAGGTCATCCTCCTGCCTCAGCCTCCTGAGTAGCTGGGATCACCATTGCTGTTGCATGCCATCACACCTGGCTAATTATTATTATTTTTCAGAGACACGTCTTGCTATGTTGCCCAGGCTGCTCTTGAACTCCTGGGCTCAAAAGATGCTCCTGCCTTAGTCTCCCAAAGTGTTGGGATTATAGGCATGAATCCCCACGCCCGGCCCCCAGGGTATATTTTGGAAGTGGGTGGATGGTACCTGTGGGCGGATTTGATGCCCAGTGTTAAGAGAAGCAAGATACCATCAATGACAAGTCAATTTCTGTCTTGGGTATCAGGACGAATATGGGGCCTATAATGAGATGGGGAGACTGGGGCTATGTGCTATATATCACTCGGGAGGGAAATTGAGCATCCCGTGTCAGGCTGTGGGATAAGCAGGTGCACGTCTCCAAAGATGTCACCTGGGATATGCGCCTTAGGCTTTGACTTTTCTGCTTCTCTTCCTGCCATCTCAGGTAGAAACGCTCCTCTGCTTTCAGAACTTAATTAATCTTCAGAGTTAGGGCCTCATTTTGTAATCCAGGCTGGAGTACATAGCATGATCTGATCATTTCTCACTGCAGCCTCGACCTCCTGGGCTGATCCTCCTGTCTCAGCCTCCTGAGTAGCTGGGACCACAAATGGGAGTCTCAGAGCCTGGCTTGTTCAGAATTTTTGCCATCAAAGTGCTTACACTCTCACTGGACTCTGGGATTTTAGTTAATGTGTAGGTACTGCACAGCCCACCCAACCTGTAAACTAGATTCTTTCTCTCTCTTTCTCCTCTCTTTCTTTTTGAGATGGAGTCTCTGTCGTCCAGGCTGGAGTGCAAGTGCTTGGCCTTGGCTCACTGCAACCTCCGCCTCCCAGCTACTGGGGATGCTCCTTCCTCAGCATCCCCAGTAGCTGGGACTACAGGCTTGTGCCAGCACACCCGGCTAATTTTTGTATTTGTAGTAGAGACAGGGTTTCACTATGTTGGTCAGGCTGGTCTCGAACTCCAGACCTCGTGATCCGCCTGCCTCGGTCTCCCAAAGTGCTGAGATTATAGGCGTGAGCCACCACGCCTGGCAGATTCTTTCTTTCTTTAATATTGATGTGGCTGGGTGTGGGGGCTCACACCTACCATCCCGGAGCTTTGGGAGACCGAGACAGGAGGATCACTGAGGCCAGGAGTTTGAGACCAGCCTGGGCTGCATAGGGTGATCCCGTCTTTATGAAAAATTAAACAATTATAAAAATTAGCCTGCTGTGGTGGCAGGGGCCTGTGGTCCCAGCTACTCAGGAGGATCACTTGAGCCCTGAAATTCAAGGCTGCTATGAGTTATGATGGTGCCACTGTGCTTCAACCTGGGTGACAGAGCAAGACCCTGTCTCTTTAAAAAAAAAAAAAAATATATATATATATATAATATATATGTATATTATATATATTATGTGCAGTAAGAATATTTTTGGGGAGGGGTGAAATAAAACCTTGTAGCTGCAACACACTTGAATCTACCTCCTGTTTTCAGTTTTATTTCTGTGAAATGGGAAGAAAAATGCTCTTCATACAGAAGTGCTTATAAAAGCAGCCACAGATTTCTTTTTCAGCGCAATGGGAAAGTATTTGGCGATACACAAAAGACTTTATAAATGCACAGTTGTGGGCAATTAAGACTGAGGTTTCACGGGAGTAAATTGAAGCTTAAAGGCATCACGAAGGATAGACCTTTTAAACTCCATTAGTTACAGGATTTGGAAAGAAACCAGAGGGTAACTACATGTGTTAAGCTGATACTGAGTTGATCTGCTTAGAAGAGGCTGGGGGAGTTCTCACTTCTTTGCATGCTGAGCAGGTGAGAGGAGATGGGATGGAGATCATTCTTCCTTCCTCCTTCTTTCCTTCAATCGGTTCTTTGCAATCTGGGGGCAGCCTCATTCTGTGCACACCTACTTATATCTGCGGGTGTTGAAGTGACTTATGAAAGGTTTCTGTACGGGGTCGAGCTTCTTAATTTGGCTGATTTTTTTCTTTTCCCTTTTTCTTTCTCATTTCTCTATCCTCTCCTTTCTTTCTCTTCTTCTCCTTAACCTTTTCTTTTTCTCCTTCTCTCTCCTTTCTTTTTCTTTCTCTCTCCTTTTTCTCTGTCTTCTTTCTTTCTCTCCCCTCCCTCCCTCCCTTCCTTCCCTTCTCTTTCTTTCTGACAAGGTAGCCTATCGGTAGCCTAGGCTGGAATGCCGTGGTGCAATCATGGTTCACTGCAGCCTCGAACTCCTGGGCTCAGAGTTTCCTCCCATCTCAGCCTTTTGAGTGTCTAGGACTACAGGTGCATGTCACCACACATGGCTAATTTAAAAAAAAAAAAATTATTTTTTTTTTTGGAGACAGGGTCTTGCTATGTTGCTCAGGCTGGTCTCAAACTTCTGGGCTGAAGTGATCCTCCTGCCTCAGCATCCTAAACTGTTGTGATTACAGGCGTGAGCCGCTGTGCATGGCCTAATTCCATGTCATTCATGCCACCCTCCCAATAGATTGCTTTTTTTGGACAGATACTGAGAGGCTAGTCGTCGGGGCTGACTCAGGTGGGAGAAATCAGTTTGGGATTGGAAATACGCTTTTGGTGAGGTGTAGATTCCAGAAGCCATGGACCATGCCACCCACAGCCACACGGGCCTCTTCACTGTTCCTTGAGCAAGTCACACGCAGTCCTGCCTCCAGACCCTCACGTGCTGCTCCTTCTGCCCGGGAAGTTCTTCCCTCAGATACCCACGTGGCTCCTCACCCCCCTCAGGCCTCTCTCAGATGCCACCTCCTCAGTGAGGCTGTCTCTGTGCCCCTATTTCATAAAGTCAGTCTACCCAACCCTTCTCTTCCTCCTCCTCCTCCCTCTCTTTCTCCCTTTCTCCTTTTTCTCTTTGTTTCTTCTTTCCTTCTCCTCCTCCTCTCCCCTTCCCCCTCCTCCTCCCTCTCTCCCTCCTCCCCCTCCCCCTCCTCCCTCTTCCTTCTCCTTCTTCTTCTTCCTTTTGTTCTTCCTCTTCTTCCTCCTCCCCCTCCTCCTCCCTCCTCCCTCCTCTTCCTTCCTCCTCCCTCCTCCCCTCCTCCCCTCTCCCTCCTCCCCCCTCCCCCCTCCTCCCTCCTCTTCCCTCCTCCTTCTCCTTCTTCCTCTTTCTCTTCCTCTTCTTCCTCCTCTCCCCTCCTCCCCCTCCTCCTCCCTCCTCCCCCCTCCTCCCCCTCCTCCTCCCTCCTCCCCCTCCTCCTCCCTCCTCCCCCCTCCTCCCCCTCCTCCTCCCTCCTCTTCCTTCCTCCTCCCTCCTCCCCTCCCCCTCTCCCTCCTCCCCTTCTTCTTCTTTCTCTTCCTCTTCTTCCTCCTCCCCCCTCCTCCCCTTCCTCCTCCCTCCTCCCCCCTCCTCCCCCTCTCCCTCTTCTCCCTCCTCCCTCTTCCCTCTCCTTCCCTTCCTCCCCACTTCCCCCTCCTACTCCTCCTTTCCTCTCTCCTCCTCCTCCCCCCTCCCCCTCCTCCTCCTCATTTTGACACAGGGTCTCACTCCATTGGCCAGGTAGAAGTTCAGGGTACAATCACAGCTCACCGCAACCTCATCTCAGGCTCAGACAATCCTCCTGCCTCAGCCTGCTGAGAAGTTGGGACTACAGGCATCTGCCACCACGCCCAGCTAACTTTTGAATGTTTAGTAGAGATGGAGTTTCACCACGTTGGCCAGGCTGATCTCTAATTCCTGATCTCAAGTGATCTGCCTGCCTCTGCCTCCCAAAGTGCCAGGATTACAGGCATGAGTGACTGCACCCAGCCTACACATCTTACCCCTCTTTATTATGGACTGAATGGTGTCTTCCCAAATTCATATGTTGAAGTCTAAACTCCAGTATCTCCGAATTTGGCTGCATATGGAGACAGGGCCTTTACAAAAGTAATTAAGGTAAAAGGAGGTTATATGAGTGGGCACTAATTCAATATTACTGGTGTCCTTCTATTTTTTATTTTTATTTTGAGACAGAGTTTCACTCTTGTTGCCCAGGCTGGAGTGCAATGGTGCGGTCTCAGCTCACTGCAACCTCCACCTCCTGGGTTCAAGCAATTCTCTTGCCTCAGCCTCCCAAGTTGCTGGGATTACAGAGGCCCGCCACCATTCCCAGCTAATTTTGTATTTTTAGTAGAGACAGGGTTTCTCCATGTTGGTCAGGCTGGTTTCGAACTCCTGACCTCAGGTGATCTGCCCGCCTCGGCCTCCCAAAGTGCTGGGATTACAGATGTGAGCCACTGCTCTCGGCTATTACTAGTGTCCTCTAAGAAGAGATTAGTCACAGAAAGACCTCAGTAAGCATGTGAGGTAATGCCTATGTTAATTAGCCCAAGTTCGCCATTCCAGAAGGCATACATGATCCAGATCATCATGTTGGACATCATAAATACATACAATTTTGTAATCCCAGCTACTCCGGAGGCTGAGGTGGGAGAATTGCTTGAAACCAGGAGGTGGAGGTTCAAATGAGCTGAGATCACACCATTGCACTCCAGCCTGGGCAACAAGAGTGAAACTTTGTCTCAAAAAAAAAAAAAAAAAAAAAAAAAAGGCCGGACGTGGTGGCTCACGCCTATAATCCCAGCAATTTGGGAGGCTGAGGCGGGCAGATCACAAGGTCAGGAGATCGAGACCAGTCTGGCTAACATAGTGAAACCCTGTCTCTACTAAAAATACAAAAAATTAGCCGGGCATGGTGGCATGCACCTGTAATCCCAGCTCTTGGGAGGCTGAGCCAGGAGAATTGCTTGAACCCAGGAGGTGGAGGCTGCAGTGAGCTGAGATCATGCCACTGCACTTTAGCCTAGGTGACAGTGTGAGACTCCGTCTCAAAAACCTAATTATATACACACACGATTTTTATTCATCAATTAAAAAAATTTTTTTGAGACAGGGTCTGTCTCTATCGCCCAGGCTAGAGTGCAGTGGCACAATCTTGGCTCACTGCAACCTCTGCCTCCCAGGCTTGACTGATCCTCCCACCTCAGCTTCCCAAGTAGCTGGAACTAGAGGCACGTGCCACCATGCCCAGCTAATTTTTGTATTTTTAGTAGAGATGGGGTCTTGCTATGTTGCCCAGGTTGGTCTCAAACTCCTAAGCTAAAGCAATCTGCATGCCAGAGTGCTAGGATTACAGGCACGAGCCGCCATACCTGCACCTTTGGCCCTTCCCAGCACTTTTTAACCTCTAATCTCTGTATAATGTACCCACTTATTTTGTTCCTTGTCTGTCTCCCTCCCAGAATGCCCTCTCCATGAGGGTGGGGATGTTTGTCCAGTCTTATTCATGGCGGTGTCTCCAGCATCCAGCACAGGGCCAGGCACAAATTGGGTGGTTGCTCAGATTTGTTGAATGAATAAGTGATTGGAGATAAAGATCTTGGGGCTACAAGGTCCTTTGGTGTGTTGAGTGTCCGTCTGACGAATGTGTGAGTGGAGGAAAGTCTATCTCTTTTCCCTTTTCAAAAACCAGCTGTTGACTGGGCGTAGTGGCTCATGCCTGTAATCCCGGCACTTTGGGAGGCAGAGGCAGGCAGATCACTTGAGATCAGAAATTAGAGATCAGCCTGGCCAACGTGGTGAAACTCCATCTCTACTAAACATTCAAAAGTTAGCTGGGCGTGGTGGCAGATGCCTGTAATCCCAGCTACTCAGGAGACTGAGGCAGGAGAATCACTTGAACCTGGGAGGCGGAGGTTGCAGTGAGCCAAGATCGCGCCATTGCACTCCAACCTGGGTGACAGAGTGATTTCATCTCAAACAGACAACCAACCAACCCCAAAACCAGCTGCAGCCTGGTGTGGTGGCATGCACCTGTCCTCCCAGCTACTCAAGAGGGAGGCCGAGGCAGGAGAATCGCTGCAGTCTGGCAGTTCCAGCCCAGCCTAGGCAATATAGCAACACCCCATCTCTAAAATAATAATAATAATAATAATAAAGTTAAAAAAACAGAGAACCTGGTGAGAAGCAGGGTGGCTGGACAGGTGGCCACTCCCATATGTATTTATTTATTTATTTATTTATTTAGAGACAGGGTGTCACCGTTGCCCAGGCTGGAGTGCAGTGGCACAACCTTGACTCACTGTAACCTCTGCCTCCTGGGTTCAAGCGATTCTCCTGCCTCAGCCTCCTGAGCTGAGGCATCACAGGCATGCGCCACCATGCTAGTCTAATTTTTGTATTTTTAGTACAGACAAGGTTTCACCACGTTGGCCAGGCTGGTCTCGAACTCCTGACCTCAGGTGATGCGCCCTCTTCAGCCTCCCAAAGTGCTGGGATTACAGGTGTGAGCCACAGTGCCCGGTCTCCCACGAGCATTTAAAACTGCCTCTGGAACTCACCCTTTCAGCTTTCCAGAGCTCACAGGACCCGGGGACTGAAGAATGAACCAGCAGGCTCAGGGTGGTTCGTTTTGCAGAGACGGAGGTAGAGATGCTGAGAAGCCCAGCGTCCCGCCCTCCGTGGCCGGCACCTGGGTGGTGGAGTAAGTGCCTGCTGCACGGCCTCGTAGTCTTTTGCTCCATGGGGCGCAGCTGTTGCCGGGCAGCTCCTAAGAACTGGCTTTCTGGGCCCTGAGTTGCCAAGGAACTACTAAATCCCGGCCAGCTGGGGTTGGGGTATATTTTGACTTTCTGGGAAGGAGGGTGGGGCGGCCTCTCCTGTCTTCTGAGTTCCCTTCTCCTGGCCCTCTGTGAGCTCTGCCTGCCTCTCCCTCAAGCTGGCTCTCTCTCTCCTCTTTCTTCCCCTAGTTTCCCCCTCACTGTGCTGAGGCGGAAGACCCTGGGATTTCTGAGCGAGCCCCATGGATGCTGAAGTCTTCCTGGGTCCCCGACTCCATGCTCTGGCGCCCCAGTTACTATGACGCCCTGCACGACCGCAGCTCGGGGCGCGCCCAGCACCCTGCAGGACACGCGGCCTCCCCGGCTCAGCATCTGCTTCGAGGGGCCCCCTCTGAGGCGGCGGGGTGGCGTGGTGGACCACCGAGATGTCATCTTGGCTCACCAGGCCCACAAAATCCACAGCACCCCCCAGGCCAGGAGGAAAGAATGGGAGTGAGTATGGGCCGAGTCGAGTCGGGCTGTACCGGGGCGGCCGGGGAGGGGGGGGTCCTTTGGCGGTTAAATGTTTTGGGCATGCTTTTTTCCAGGGGGCAAATTCATGCATTGAGCGTATTAATATGTCTGTACTGGCTTCTGAAATGTCAAAATGCTTCCCTGCTAGTTGATCAATATTAGTTGCGTTAAGACCCCTGGACGCCCCCAGGGCTCTGTGACTCCCCACACTGCCCCACGCTGCGGCAACGAAGGGGTTAACCAGGGGTGTGGCAGCCAGGACCCGGCTCTGAGGATTGTGAGTGTCCACTCTGATGGCTTGGCAAATATTTCTTTCTTTTTCTTTTCTTTTCTTTTTTTTGAGATGGAGTTTTGCAATTGTTGCCAGGTGGAGTGCAGTGGCGCGATCTCAGCTCACGCCAACCTCCGCCTCCCAGGTTCAAGCGATTCTCCTGAATCAGCCTCCAGAGCAGCTGGGATTGCAGGCACCTGCCACCACAACCGGCTAATTTTGTAGTTTTAGGAGAGATGGGGTTTCTCCACGTTGGCCAGCGTAATCTCAAACTCCTGACCTCAGGTGATCCGCCCGCCTCGGCCTCCCAAAGTGCTGGGATGACAGGCGTGAGCCGCAGCGCCCAGCCAGCGAATATTTCTGTTGGGGTGGCTGAGAAGTGCTGCTTTCTGGGGGGGAAATGTGGGAACCCCATTTCTATTTCCAGTGTTGAGTTGAAATCTGTGGGTTTAAGGGCCGGAGACAAAAGTGTGTGAAGGCGGAAGGGGACCTAGATACATGGTGGCTTCAGTCGAGTCTGGTCCTGGGTCCCCCTTTCTCTGTCGGTGACCCCAAAAGTGGGTCTTCTGGTGGGAGACGCGGGGATGGAACTGGCTCCGTCACGTCACGTAGTTGCTACTGGGCCATGTTGGATGAATGGCTTTCCTGAGCTGGGTCCTCACCCCGGAAATCGCGGGTTCTTGGCTGTTCGGGTGTTGAAGGTGGTTTGTGTGAAGGTTCATTCCCAGGCCAGCCCCTGCACATCCTTTTCCACACAGTAGGGGAACTGGTGGGTTTTTCTTCTCCCCATCCTCCCTCCCTCCCTTCCTCTTTCTTTTCCTCTCTCTCTCCTTTCCTTCTTTCTTTTCCTTCCTTTTAAGACAGAGTCTCTCCCCTCCCTCCCTCCCTCCCTTCCTTCCTTCCTTCCGAAACAGGGTCCCCATCCCTTCCCTTCCTCTCTCTCTCCCTTCCTTCCTTCCTTCCTTCCTATCTTTCTTTCCCCTTTCCTTTCCCTTTCCTCAAGAACTTTTTTTTTTAGCAAAGGCACAGACCTAGGGTGGATTCCTGAGCAGATCTCAGGAGCGTGGGATGGGAATATAAATATTAGGTTGATTGGAGCTGAGGCTGATACGGACACGAATCAATTTCGGGGATCCCAGCATTGACTCTGTTACCCTCTCCATGATCCAGACTCCACCCTGTGGAAAGCACACTTCAGCAGACGCCCACCACGCCCCCATTTTTCCATTTGCAGGAGGGGACGTGGGGTTATAGCTGCCATTTGGGTTGGGAGGGAGCTGGCGAGGGGGTGTGTAAACACACGGTGCAATGAGAACTGTTTTATTAAAATGAGCCGTTGCTCGGTTTGAATCAAAGAGCTTCCGGATGGGGCTCAGGGTGGTGCAAGCTCGGCCGCTGAGGTGGTTTCCTGAGGTTAGTCTGACATCTGCTGGCGCGTCTGAGCATCGTTTAGGAAGGCAATGTGGTGACCTCCCCTCCGCCCGCCACGGTGCTGGGCTCCTCTTAGCTTTCCCTCCTCTCCATCCACTCGTCTGTCCACTCACCCTCCCACCACCCACTCATCCAAACTTTTGTGCATCCATCCATCCATCTTTATGTCCATCAATCCATTCATCCAGCTCCCTATTCATTCTCTCGTCCATCCATTTTCCAGCTATCCAACCACTTTCGCATTCACCCACCTGTCCACACCTCTATCCATCATCCGACCCACCCGCCCACTCACCCATTCTTCCATTTGCCCATTCATCCATCCATTCTTCAGTCCACCCACCCACCAGTCTGTCCATCCACCCATCCATCATTGCATAACTAGCCAGGGTGCACCCATTCCCTTTACGTCGACGCTGGGCACGTCTCTATTCTGCCCTCTCTAGAACTCACCCTTTCTCTCTCGACTCCTCTCCTCTTCCTTCCCTCGTTAGTCTCCATGTATTTCCACTATCCCTCATTTCCTTTCCTTTCTTTCTTTTCTTTTCTTTTTTTTTTGAGACAGTTTTCCTCTTGTACTCCAGGCTGGAGTGCAGTGGCGCGATCTCGGCTCACTGCAACCTTCGTCTCCTGGGTTCCAGCAATTCTCCTGCCTCAACCTCCTGAGTAGCTGGGATTACAGGCATGCGCCACCACGTCTGAATAATTTTTTCTTTTTCGTTTTAGTAGAGACAGGGTTTAGTAGAGGCTAGTCTTGAACTCCTGACCTCAGGTGATCCACCCGCCTCGGCCTCCCAAAGTGCTGGGATTACAAGCTTGTGCTACTACGCCCAGCTTCATTTTTATAAATTGTAATTAATTAATTTTGGAGGCAAGGTCTTGCTCTGTCACCCAGGCTGGAGTGCAGTGGCTCTACCATGGCTCACTGCAGCCTTGACCTCCTGGGTTCAAACGAGCCTCCCACCTCAGCCTCGCAAGTAACTGGGACTACAGGTGCAGCACACCATGACCAGCTAGTTAAAAATTTTTGTCTTTGTAGCATCGGGCTCTTGCTCAGGTTGGTCTCAACTCATGGGCTCAAGTGACCCTCTTGCCTTGGCCCCCCAAATTGCTGGGATGACAGGCATGAGTCACCATGCCTGGCCCAAGGTGTCTGTATAGCCATGATCTCCAAACTTCTGAACTCCTGCCCAACCAGCAGAACAATCACTCTGCACAGCCAGAGCTGAAATGCATACCCACGGCATGTGCATTTTTATTTATATGTAATTTATGAAAGTATTTTGCTAAATGTGTTAAATGTACTGTAAAATACACATAAAAATAACGTGAAAAGGATGAGACGTCAATGAGATACATCATATTTTCAAATGGCTTTAAGAGTTTGATTTAATAGTACAACATGCTTTTGCCCTCATGTTTTAGAAGTTTGCCTTCACTTTTTAAATACTGTGTTCTGTAAGAGCTTTTTTACTCTGAAAATATTCTAATATGCTCAAAGTAGGAGGAAGAGCTCGGTGAAATGTTCATACCCATCACAATTGAATAATTATCAGGATTGTGCCAGACGCGCATCAGAAATCCATATCCTCTTTCTGAATATTTAAAAGTAAATCCCTGACCTCGTGATTTTTGCAAACTTCAGACGACATCTCTAAAGCACACGGACACATCTTAGGAATATCACGCTGAGAACATTAATCATGGTTTTTATGTCTAATTTCCAGTCCACATTCAGATTTCCTTGCTTGTCTTTTTACAGTTGATTCTTTTTTTGAATCAAGGAGGTCTGTGTGTTGCATTTTGCCGTTTCTCTCTCTTTTAATTGTGATAAAATATACATAACATAAAATTGACAATTTTAACCTTTTTTAAGCCTGCAGTTCAGTGGCATTAAGTACATTCACATCGTTGTGTGACCATCACCACCATCCATCTCCAGAACTTGTTTTTGTTTGTTTTGAGACAAAGTCTTGCTCTGTCGCTCAGGCTGGAGTGCAGTGGTGCGATCTCTTCTCACTGCATCCTCCACCTCCCGGATTCAAGGGATTCTCCTGCCTCAGCCTCCCAAGTAGCTGGGATTACAGGCATGCACGACCACGCCCGGCTAATTTTTGTATTTTTAGTAGAGACAGGGTTTTGCCATGTTGGCTAGGCTAGTCTCGAACTCCTGAACTCAAGTGGTCAGCACCCCCTGAGACTCCCAAAGTGCCAGGATTACGGGCATAAGCCACCACGCCCAGCCGATCTCCAGAACGTTTTTTATCACTTCAAACTGAAACTCTTTCCCCATGAAACACTCGCTCCCTATACCCTATCCCCCAGCCCCGGCATCCACGATTCTACTTTCTGTCTGCATGAATCTGATGACTCTAGGGACCTCATATAAGTAGAAACATACAGTGTTAGTCCTTTTGTGTCTATTTCACTGGGCATAATGTCCTCCAGGTTTATCCATGTTGTAGCATGCGTCAGAATTTTCTCACTTTTTAAGGCTGAATAATATTCCATTGTATGGATAGATCACATTTTGTCCATCCATCCATCTGTCCATCTATCCATCCACCCATCCATCTATCCATCCATCCATCCATATATCCACCCATCCACCCATCCACCCATCCATCTATCCATCCATCCACCCACCCATCCACCCATCCACCCATCCACCTACCCACCCATCCACCCATTCATCCACCCATCTACCCATCCATCCACCCATTTATCCACCCACCCATCCACCCACCCATCCACCCACCCACCCATCCACCCACCCATCCACCCATCCACCCATCCACCCACCCATCCACCCACCCACCCATCCATCCATCCATCCATCCATCCATCCATCCACCCATCCACCCACCCATCCACCCACCCACCCATCCACCCATCCATCCACCCATTTGTCCACCCATCCATCCATCCATCCATGTACCCATCCATCCATCCATGTACCCATCCATCCATCCACCCACCCACTTATTCACCCACCCACCCATCCACCCATCCTTCCATCCATCCATCCACCCACCTATCCATCCATCCATGAACACTGGGGTTGCTTCTATTTTAGGGCTATTGCGAATAATGCTGCTGTGAACATAGGTGTACAAATAACTCTTGGAGACCCTGCTTTCCATTCTCTGAGATGTATTCCTAGAAGTGGGATTGCTGGATCATGTGGTAATTCCATATTTAGTTTTCTGGTAGTCATGTCTTCTATGTCTTACTCAGTCTATAGCAGTCTTCCTGATCTCCTATTTTCTATCCTGTTGACTCCGAGAAGAAAGCAGATAAATCATCCTGTAGAATGTCTCCCATTAATATTATTATTATTTGGTCTAACGCTCTCCCAACTGAGCTATTTCGGCTGTCCTTATTATTATTGTTATTATTTAGAGACAAGATCTTGCTCTGTTACCCAGGCTGGAGTCCAGTGGGGCAATCATAGCTCACCGCAGCCTCAAACTCCTGGGCTCATGTGATCCTCCCTTCTCAGCCTCCCTAGCAGCTGACTACAGGTGTGTGCCACCACATCCGGCTAATTTTTTATTTTTGTAGAGACAAGGTCTCACTACGTTGCCGAAGCTGGTCTCAAACTCCCGGCCTCAAGCGATCCTCCTGTCGCAGCCTCCTAATCACTGGGATTATAGATGTAAGCTACTACATCCAGCCTAAGCATCTTCCATTCTTCATAGCCTGTTTGGAAGTTTTATTTTTATAACTGTGGTGGTTTTGTCCACCAGTGGGAACCCCACCCAGGCACAGTACATGCCACAGTGAGGCTCCCGTGATTTCACCTCGCCAGTGGTCTTCATGAGAATTCTGAATGCCTTGTGGCCACCTTCTGATAGTGATTGAATTAGATCCCCGTTGTTTACTTCCCGTGACTGAGTTTGGTCTCTTTGCTCCTTCTGCTTGCATTACTATTTTCTTCAATCTTTGCTTTCTTTTTTTCTTTCTTTTCTTTTTTGAGAGAGAGTCTTGCTTTGTCACCCAGGCTGGAGTGCAGTGGAGTGTTCTCAGCTCACTGATGCCTCTGCCTCCAAGGTTCAAGTGATCCGTCTGCCTCAGCCTCCCAAATAGCTGGGATTACAGGCACCTGCCATCATGCCCAGCTACTTTTGTATTTTTAGTAGAGACAGGGTTTCACCATGTTGGCCAGGCTGGTCTTGAACTCTTGGCCTCAAGTGATCCACCCGCCTTGGCCTCCTAAAGTGCTGGGATTACAGACATGAGCCACTGTGTCCGGCCTCAATCTTTGCTTTGTAGGCAGGAATCTTTTAAAGCCAAATGTCCACTTTATCAGCCAACATCCCAATCCATCAATCCACTCACGCAGGTCTAAGCAGACTGGAATACCTTGCCGTGTGCTGGAATTGTTATTTATCTCGTTTCTGGTGGTCTGTCTTGCCCACTGGAATATCCCCAAAGGGGTTGCTTGTTTGTCCTGTTCACAGCTGTGTCCCCAGAGACTGAGGCCAGCACCCAGTAGGTGCTCACAAAATATCTCTTGAAGAAAAGCATTGACTAACGATGAATGAGAGCCGCTGCCAGCCAGCCAACTGGGTTTGGGTCAACCATCAGCTAAGTTCTAATAAAACTCAATGCTTCTCTTTGAGACGGAATCATGTTCTGTCACTCAGCCTGGAGTGCAATGACCTGATAACGGCTCACTGCAGCCTCAGCCTCCTGGTCTCAAGCAATCCTCCTGCTTTAGCCTCCCCAAATCTTGGGATTACAGGTGTGAGCCACCACGTCTGGCCTATAGGGTCTTCTTAAATGCAGATTCTGTTTCGACAGGTCTAGGCTAAGACTCGGGATTCTGCCTGCCTGCCTGCCTTCCTCTTATTATTATTTTTTTTTTTGACAGAGTTTTGCTCTTGTTGCCCAGACTGGAGTGTAGTGGCGTGATCTCGGCTCACCGCAACCTCTGCTTCTTGGGTTCAGGTGATTCTCCTGCCTCAGCCTCCTGAGTAGCTGGAGTTACAAGCATGCACCAATTTTTGTATTTTTAGTAGAGACGGAGTTTCTCCATGTTGGTGGTGCTGGTCTCAAACTCCTGACCTCAGGTGATCTGGCCACCTGAGCCTCCCAAAGTGCTGGGATTACAGGTGTGAGCCTTCATGCCTGGCCAGGGTTTCTGCATGTCTTTCCAACAGGCTGCTGGGTAAGGCTGATGCTGCCTGGTCTAAGCAACGAGCTGCTAAGCCATTGTCATCATCACAGAATAGAGAGAACATTATGAGAATGGGAGCAAAGACAGGAGTGTTAAGGGAACTGCGTGAGTGTCATGAATAATACTTATTAGGCTGTAATAATAATCATCATCCCCAGGTTTTTTTTTTTGAGATGGGGTCTCACTATGTTGCCCAGACTGGTCGCAAACTTCTGGGCTCAGGCGATCCTCCTGCTTCAGCCTCTGGAGTATCTGGGATTATAGGCATGAGCCACTGTGCCTGGCAATCAGCAGTGTTGGCCGGGCGCGGTGGCTCACACCTGTAATCCCAGCACTTTGGGAGTCTGAGGTGGGTGGATCACTTGAGGTCAGGAATTCGAGACCAGCCTGGCCAACATGGTAAAACCCTGTCTCTACTAAAAATACAAAAATTAGCCTCTTGTGGTGGCGCATGCCTGTAATCCCAGCTACTCCAGAGGCCGAGGCAAGAGAATTGCTGGATCCCGGGAGGTGGAGGTTGCTGTGAGCCGAGATGGCACCACGGCACTCCAGACTGGGCAACAGAGCAAGACTCCGTCTCAAACAAAACCAAACCAGCCCAGTATTGATGGAGCACTTACTATCCGTGGGGCACTGTTCCAAGACCTTTATGCGCATTCACTCATTTAATCCTCATTGTTATGAATAGATTGTGGTGCATGCCATTGCTCTCCAAAGTGATTCTGTGCAGACATCTTTTCAAATGCACACAACGATCTCGCGACACGGCGCAGGCAGCTGTTGTTGCTATTATTGTTACTGTGGTTACTTAATATCTTCTTATGATTACTTACGATGACCCGTAGGACCCTTATTATTTTGCCCCTTATGCAGATGGGTGAACAGATCCTGAGAGGTGAATTCCAGGTTACTTACTGAAGCACCCGAGAGCCAAGACAGAGATGGCGTGACCTTGAATTCCAGGCCAGAACTGGCCGCCTCCCGGGTTAAGACGATTCCCTTGCCTCAGCCTCTGGAGTAGCTGGGACTACAGGCACGCGCCACCACACCTGGCTATTTTTTTTTTTTTTTGTATTTTTAGTAGAGACAGGGTTTCATCACGTTGGCCAGGCTGGCCTCGACCTCCTGACCTCAAGTGATCCATCTGCCGCAGCCTCTCAAAGTGCTTAGATCACAGGCGTGAGCTACCACAGTGGCTCATCCCTCAATGTAGGGACCCAGGCTCAGCCAAACTGCAGGTCACCAGCTAGGACTGGGTGACTTTCCCAGCTAGGGATCGGATGGGTGGCCTCAATTGTCCTGGTCCCTGAGGCCTGAGCTGCAAGGACGAGACACACAAACTGACTTTTATTTTATTTTATTTTTAGAGACAGGGTCTCACTCTGTCACCCAGGCTGGAGTGCAGTGGTGCAGTAATGGCTGAGTGTAGCCTTGGCCTCCTGGGCTTAAGTGATCCTCTCACCTCAGCCACCTGAGCAGCGAGGACCACAGGTGTGTGCCACCACTCCTGGATAATTTTTAAATTTTTTTGTAGAGATGGGGTCTTGCTATGTTGCCCAGGCTAGTCTCAAACTCCTGACCTCAGGTGATCCACCTGCCTCGGCCTCCCAAAATGCTGGGATTACAGGTGCATGCCACTGCACCTGGCAGTGTTTCGAATTTCTTTTCTTTTTCTTTTTTTTTTTTGAGACAGAATTTTGCTCTTGTCACCCAGGCAGGAGTGCAGTTCACTGCAACCTCCAACTCCCAGGTTCAAGTGAGTCTCCTGTCTCAGCCTCTCAAGTAGCTGGGATTACAGGTGTGTGCCACCACAGCTGGCTAATTTTTGTATTTTTAGTAGAGACGGGGTTTTGCCATGTTGGCCAGGTTGGTCTCAAACTCCTGACCTCGTGATCCATGTGCCTCAGGCTCTCAAAGTGCTGAGATTACTGTTTCAAATTTCTTAATGGCCTTGTCCTTGGGCACATGTTGGGCACAGTTCATGCAGCAAATAGGCCGCGTGTGGCCGTGGCCCTTTTTGGCACGACTGTGGCTCCTTGGTCGTCTTGGAGGCATGGGCTGGAGAGGGGCTGGAACTTCTGTCTGGTTCATTCTTTGCTATCTCTCCGGCTTCTAGAACAGGGGCCAGGCAGCTCCAGCCAGGGATCCAAATCTTGCCCCAAGCCCTGTTTTTATAGGACCCGTGGACTAACAGTAGTTTTTATATTTTTTTAGTGATGGAAGAAAAGTCAAAAGAAATACAGTATTTCTTTTTTTAAAAAAAAACGTAAATGTTTATTGGTTGGGTACAGAGGCTTGCACCAGCAACCCCAGCACTTTGGGTGGCTGAGGCAGGAGGATTGCTTGAGACCAGGAGTTTAAGACTAGCCTGGGCAACATAGCGAGACCCCATCTTTACAAAAAAAATAAAAACTGGCTGGGTGTGGTGGCGTGCACCTATAGTCCCAGCTACTCAGGAGGCTGAGGTGGGAGGATTGCTTGAGCCTACGTGTTGGAGGCTGCAATGAGCCATGTACCACCGCATTCCAGCCTGGGTGACAGAGTGAGACCCTATCTCAAAAAAAAAAAAAAAAAAAAAACTTTATTGACATTAACATATATAGAAAGTAGTGCACTGTTTATAAATATGCAGCTGGATCAATTTTCAGTAGAATAAACATACCTAAGTAACCAACCATGTTAGAAAATACAGCATTATCCACACCTCAAAAGTCCTCTCATGCCCTCTAACCCGTATCTCCCTAAAGGTAAAATAAAAAGAAAAGAAAATGCCTACTAAATTTCTGACACCATAGATTAGTTCAACTTTTTTATAAATGAAATTGGACAGCATGCTTGCTTCATTTGGGCTTCTTTTACTCCATTATGTTTGTGAAATTCACCATATCATTGCATATAGCTTTTGTTCATTATTATTTTTTGAGACAGAGTCTTGCTCTGTCACCCAGGCTGGAGTGCAGCGGCACAATCTCAGCTCACTGCAACCCCCTTCTCCCGGGTTCAAGCGATTCTCCTGCCTCAGCCTCCCAAGTAGCTGGGACTACAGGTGCATGCCCCCATGCCAGCTAATTTTTGTATTTTTTAGTAGAGAAGGGGTTTCACCATGTTGGCCAGGTTGGTCTCGAGCTCCTGACCTCAAGTGATCTGCCCACCTTGGCCTCCCAATGTGGTGGGATTACAGGCATGAGCCACTGTGCCTGGCCTGTTCATTAATTGTTATTGTCGTATAATAAAAAGAAGGATAATTCTTGATAGGTGAAAGTTCTGTGACGTTTAAAATTCGGTGTCCACCAAGTTTCACTGGAACACAGCCTGGTCTGTTTGTGCGGATGTAGTCTGTGGCTCCTTTTGTGTTACAACGGCAGAGCTGTCTCTGGGACGGAGACTGGCCCTCAGAGCCGGAAGTATTTCCTCTGAGGTCCTTTATTAGAGAGGTTTTTGGACCGCTGAGCTGGAACAGCGCCTGACACACGCTATGCTCAAAAAGCAGCCTGCGCGCCGGAGTCCCCTGCGTTAACCCCAGGTCCCCTGCCGCTGCCACAACTGGCCACCAGGTGGCGCCATGGCTCCCCAGCCGGGCAGGCGCCGGGCAACAGCAGGTTCAGATTGCGCTCCTGGGTACCCACCTCCCTGCCGTATCCTTCCTGCCTGTTCCGAGAACAGCCCCAGATCAATAATCGAATTCCCATCATGTAATAGCTAATCGTTACATATCTGGCTATTGCTTTTTCATGCACAAAGGGCTTGGTAAAGACGAACTGGGGTGGCAGGGGCAGACTCGGGCCTTTGAAGGGCTCCCTGACGTCTGATGGGTTACAAGCAGGTCCTGGGGTCAAGTGTGGGGCCTGCCTGGCTTCAGTCTGGGGTGTGGTTGAGTGTCTCGGCCCGGGTTCAAATCCCAACTCTGCCACTTGCTGACAGATTCTGGGGAGGAGGTTTCCTTTCCCTTTCTGTGCCTCAGTTTCCCTATCTGTCAAATGGGGAAAACGACAGCACGGGTCTCTGGGGCTCTTACAAAGATTAAGTTCACTGCATGATTAAATAGCGTTTAGAACAGTGCAGCCACATTGCAAGCACTTGCACTTGCAATAGTTTCTGCAGTGGGTATGCCATTAAGCATCTGAGGCCTCAGTTTACACAGTTAAAAAAAGGCTGGGCATGGTGGCTCACGCCTGGAATCCCAGCACTTTGGGAGGCTGAGGTGGGAGGATCGCTTGAGCCCAGGAGTTCAAGGCTGCAGTGAGTGATGATCACACCACTGTACTCCAGCCTGGGTGACAGAGTGAGACCCTGTCTTGAAAAAAAAAGAAAAACAAAGCAGGTTGTTTTGTTTAGATATCACAATTAAACTGCAACCTAATCTTTTAAAAAGAACCTGCTTAGAGATCAGAGTCCTCCTCCTCTTCCTCCTCCTCCTCTTCCTCCTCCTCCTCTTCCTCCTCCTCTTCCTCCTCCTCCTCTTCCTCCTCTTCCTCTTTCTTCTTCCTTCTTCCTTCCTTCCTTTCTTCCTTCTTTCCTTCCTCCTCCTCCTCCTCCTCCTTCTCCTCCTCCTTCTCATCCTCCTTCTTCTTCTATTTTTTGGTTTGCTTTTTGAGATGGAGTCTTGCTCTGTTGCACGGATTGGAGTGCAGTGGCATGATCTCAGCTCACTGCAACCTCCGCCTCTCGGGTTCAGGTGATTCTCCTGCCTCAGCTTCCCAAGTAGCTGAGATTACAGGCACCCAGTGTAATTAGCTGCCAAGCCTGGCTAATTTTTATATTTTTTGTAGAGATGGGGCTTTACCATGTTGGCTAGGCTGGTCTCAAACTCCTGACCTCAAATGATCCACCTACCTTGGCCTCCCAAAGTGCTGAGATTACAGGCGTGAGCCACCGTGCCTGGCCTCTTTCTTTCTTTTCTTAAGGGAGGCAGGTTGGCCAATTCTAGCCTAGTTGATATTTTTAAAAATAGGTCTGGTCCCAGGGAGCTTCTTTTTCAGCGTAGCTGGCTGACTTACGGTGCAGAAAGACCCTTCTTTTGTTTTTTGTATTAGCAGCTTTGGCAGCTGTGGAAGGTCTGGGTAGGGCCCCCCAGAGATGGGGCTCCCCTATCCCATTTGGTCTATCAGATTCTCCATGCTGGTCCTTGAACCCAAGCAGCTTATGAACCCCCACCACCCCCACTTCCAAATTTTCCCCTCTGTCCAATGTGACTTTTCCGTCTAGAATTTATCTGTACCTTGGGTTTCCAGTCCTGGGAACAACTATGCCCCCTCCCCTCCCCTCCCCTTTCCCTTTCTTCCTTTCCCTCCTTCCCTCCCTCCCTTCTTTCCTTCCTCTCCTTTCTTTTCTTTCTTTCTCTCTCTCATCTCTTTTCTTTCTTTCCTTTCTTTCCCTTCCTCCCTCCCCACCTTTCTCTTTCTCTCTCTTTCTTTCACTCTGTTGCCCAGGCTGGAGTACAGTGCCATGATCTCAGCTCACTGCAACCTCCGTGTCCTGGGTTATTCTCCTGCCTTAGCCTCACGAGTAGCTGGGATTACAGGTGTGCACCACCACACCTGGCTAATTTTTGTATTTTGTAGAGATGGGGTTTCACCATGTTGGCCAGGCTGGACTCGAACTCCTGACCTCAGGTGATCCACCCGCCTTGGGATTACAGGCGTGAGCCACTGCGCCTGGTCGCGCCTCCTCCTCTTGTGGGGTCTGCGTGCTTCTGTTCACGTACTGCTGATCCCTGTCGTTCCTCGTCTTCCACTTCCTCTTTCTCTTCCTCTTCTTCTTTGACGGGGTCTCGGTCTGTCACCCATGCTGGAGCGCAGTGGTACAATCACAGCTCCCCGCCCTCCTAAACTACCAGGCTCAAGCAATCCTCCCAACTCAGTCTCCCAAGAAACTAAGATTACAGGCACGTGTCACCACACCTGGCTATTTCACTTTACTTTTTGTAGACGTTGGATCTCGCTATGTTGCCCAGGCTGGTCTCAAACTCCTAGGCTCAAGTGATGCTCCTGCCTCGGCCTTTAGATTCCCTGGGATTACTTCCACTGTGCCTGACCTGATCCTTATCTTTTATTCTGCCACCATCACTCCAACATTCTACCCGTTCCACACTGCAGGGTTCTTTTTGTTACTGTTTTTGAGATAGAGCCGCACTCAGTCATCTAAGCTGGAGTGCAGTGGCGCGATCTCGGCTCACTGCAACTTCCGCCTCCCAGGTTCAGGTGATTCTCCAGCCTCGGCCTCCCCAGGTAGCTGGGACTATAGGCACATGTCATCAGGCCTGGATAACCTTTATATTTTTGGCAGAGATGGGTTTTCACCATGTTGGCCACGCTGGTCTTGAACTCCTGACCTCAAATGATCCACCTGCCTTGGCCTCCCAAAGTGCTGGGATTACAGGCATGAGCCACTGTGTCTGGCCCTCAGAATTCATTTGATGGTGTCTGTCCACACTCCAGGCTCCCTTAACCGCTTGAGCCTTGGTGCAGGGTTCTGCGCATGATCCACTGCTCATGATTCCACCAGTATTATTATTATTATTATCATTATTTTGGAGATGAAGTCTCACTCTGTCACCCAGGCTAGAGTGCAATGGTGCGGTTTCCAATCACTGCAACCTCTGCCTCCTCAGTTCAAGTGATTGTCCTGCCTCAGCCTCCCAAGTAGCTGGGATTACAAGCACACACCTCCACGTCAGCTAATTTTTGTATTTTTAGTAGAGACAGGGTTTCACTATGTTGGACAGGCTGGTCTCAAACTCCTGACCTCGTGATCTGCCCGCCTCAGCCTCCCAAAGTGCTGGGATTACAGGTGTGAGGCACCGCGCCCGGCCGATTCCATCATTACCGTCCTCACTGTGGTTGAGCCCCACTGGCCTTCCTTCCGTCCCCCACATTTTCAAGGCCTTTACACTTGCTCTTCCTTCTGCCTGGAATGCTCTTCCCCTGGCTGGCTCTTTCATGCACTGTGGTCTCAGCACAAACGTCACCTCATGTAGAGCCCCCTCTCCTGGGGTCACTGTTCATTTTGTGGAGTGATTCTGTTTGTTACATAAAATTACGTGTTTCTTTCTAAATTGGATTGTCAGCTCCATGAGGGCAGGTTGGTTGGTTTGTTTCTGGTCGGTCTTTTCTGCTACTGTGTCTCGCGTGCTTAGAAAAGTGCCTAGTGCGTAATAGATACCAGTGTTTGTTGAGTGAATAACTGATGGAGCCCTGTGAAGTTGGACATCTGTGTTGATCACCTCTTTATGGCTCTGGTTTAGCAAGCGAACTCCATTTTCTCTTCCATTCTCTGCCCAGGGGATCTTCTGTTCCCAAATTTATGCACTGTAGTCAAGGGGGCCTGCCTGGAGGAGGAGGTGGACATGCAGACAGCAGCTGTGCAATGTCTATGAGCTACACAGAGACCAGTCTCCATTTATCCCACACCCACCATGGGCCCAGCCTGGGTCAAGGGGCTTTGGGTATGAGCTCATGGGTTGCTCCTCTCAATACCCATTTCATAGAGGAGGAAACTGGGGTGCAGAGAGGTAAAATAATGAAGCCAATAAGTTAGCATCAGCTTTGGAACCCAATTCTGTCTGAATCCAGAGCCCATGTTCCTAACGCCTGCCTTTTCAAGATCTTGAACTTGGAAATGCCTGGCATATAGTAGAATGAAGGAATGAAAGAAAGGGTGAACTAATGAAATTGTTATCACTAAGCTTTCCTCTGCCTTTCAAGTACTAAACTCTACAAAGCCGAGTCCCCTCTCTTACTGACCCGTGAATCTCTGGGAGCGCTCTGCATAGAGCTTTGCAGGGAGAAAGCACGTGATGTCTGTCGAACTCGGTTGCGTGAAGTCTCAAGAAACTCAGGATGACATTTATATAATCCCGAAGGCCAGCGTGGCACATGCAACCCATTCTCTAAGCCCTGGCCACTAGAACCAGCTTGAAAGAGACCGAACTGGGATTAAAATAAAATAAGACCTCACCTTCTGATATTTCCAACTACTCACAGTCCTTTCACCTCCTCTGTCTCTTGCAACCATGAAAATAACATTTGGGAGGGCAGGTCTTAGAATCCCCAAATCATAGAGACACGAAGACCACGGACACATAGAGATGAACCCCGAGTCAAAATCTAATGGTGACGTTGAAGTTAAAGAATAATCCCACCATCCCCAGGACTTTGGGAGGCAGAGGCGGGTGGATCATCTGAGGTCAGGAGTTTGAGACCAGCCTGGCCACCTTGGTGAAATCTCATCTCTACTAAAAAATACAATCAATCAATCAATCAATCAATCAATTAGCTGGGCATGGTGGCACACATCTGTAGTCCCAGCTACTTGGGAGGCTGAGACAGGAGAGTCACTTGAACCCAGAAGGCAGAGGTTGCAGTGAGCCAAGATCACACCATTGCACTCCAGCCTGGGCGACAGAGCGAGACTTCTCAAAAAACACCAAAAAGTAACAACGACAACCACAGCAGCAAAACGAACCCCACTCTCTCTCTCTGAAATGCCGCGCTGCGAATCAAATGTATTCCTTTGCCATCCAAGAAGGCCGTTCTTTGCCTGGTGAAGTTCCTCTGGAGGACCCCACATATGTTGCAAAAGACAGATTTGGGGGCAAAAGGAGCCACCTTGAAAATCCCAGCCTGTCCTGTTAGAGCTGGGCAACCCGGGCAAGTGCCAAGCCTCTCTGAGCACCGAAGGAAGATAACAACAGTTCCTAGTGCAGAAAGTCTGGGAGAGGGCGCTGACGAGGCCGGGTTCAAAAAACAGTGCCTTGGAGGCTAAGTCACTTTAGTTCTTCCCCTCCTGTGGTCTGCGCACCGCCTGGTCAATATTTATGTATGGTGCTTCCAATCTGTATGCTAGGTCAAGGGCTTCTGAATAAGGAGATGGTGCAGCTTATTGGCGCTGGAGCTAGTCTGGCTGGATTCACACCCTGGTTCTAACTATTTGCTGTGTGATCTTGGACAAGTGACTTCACCTCTCTGAGCCTCTGTTTCCTTGCCCGTAGAATGCAGGTAAAAAATAGCAGTCACTTCATAGGGTTATTATAAGGATTAAGCATTTGAAACTCACATTATAAGCAGGAATGGCTTAATAGTAATAATAATTATTATTGTTTGAGAAGAGTCGTGCTCTGTTGCCCGGGCTGGAGTGCAGTGGTGCAATCCTAGCTCACTGCAACCTCCACTCCCAGGTTCAAGCCATTCTCCTGCCTCAGCCTCCCAAGTAGCTGGAATTATAAGCGTCCGCCAC